>NC_135505.1:38742927-39060636 GCF_052857255.1 Amblyomma americanum
ATGCCACCGAGGGGATTCGAGCCCACGACCTCCGAATATCACGTCCGGTGCTCTTACCAACTGAGCTACTTCGACGGCTGTCTAACCTGCTGCTTTCGTGGGTATTTATGTTTTGTGTGTAAGCAAACCTTGAGAGTGTTCACCAGCGCCACCCTCGTCCAGAACGGTGGACGTAGCACGTCCTGTAATACCGCAAGTGTGACGTAGAACTTCTAACGGCGAGGGCGGAAACTGTGCGAGAGCCCTCTTATGCTACCTATGGCATCAAGAATGCCAGAACCGAGACCCCCGTTATGCTATTAGCAGACAAAGCATATGAAATGAGGGGCTTGTTTCACAAACATATTAAGGAAGCAAACAATCACCGAAGCCAAGGGGCATAGGGGAATGTTTTCTTTTTTTCATTTCTAAAGGAAATCAATTGTTTTTTAAAGAAAATTACTTATAAACCAGCAGAAAAAACAACCATGCCGCCGGTGGGATTCGAACCCAAGACATCCGAATATCGCGTCCGGTGCTATTCGCAACTGAGCTACGGCGACGGCTGTCCAATCTGCTGCTTTCGTGGGTATTTATTTTTTGTGCGTAAGCGAACCTTGAGAGTGTTCACCAGCGTCACCCTCGTCCATAGCCGTGGACGTAGCACATCCTCTAATACCGCAAGTGTGACGTAGAACGTCTCCTAACGGCGAGGGCGGAAACTGTGCGAGAGCCCTCTTATGCTACCTATGGCATCAAGACTGCCAGAACCGAGACCCCCGATATGCTATTAGCAGACAAGGCAAATGAAATGAGGGGATCGTTTGACAAACATAATAAGGAAGCCAAAGTCAACGAAACCAAGGTGCATTGGGGAATGTTTTCATTTTTTAAATTTCTAACGCCAATCAATTGTTTTTTAAGAAAATTACTTATAAACCAGCAGAGAAAACAACCATGCCACAGAGGGGATCCGAACCCACGACCTCCGAATATAGCGTCCTGTGCTCTTACCAACTGAGCTACGGCGACGGCTGTCTAACCTGCTGCTTTCGTGGGTATTTATGTTTTGTGTGTAAGCGAACCTTGAGAGTGTTCACCAGCGCCACCCTCGTCCATAGCGGTGGACGTAGCACGTGCTGTAATACCGCAAGTGTGACGTAGAACGTCTTCTAACGGCGAGGGCTTAAAATGTGCGAGAGAACTGTTATGCTACCTTTGGCATCAAGACTGCCAGAACCGAGACCCCCGTTATGCTATTAGCAGACAAGGCAAATGAAATGATGGGATTGTTTGACGAACATATTAAGGAAGCCAAAAGTCACGGAAACCAAAGTGCATAGGGGAATGTTTCCTTTTTTCAATTTTAAATGCCAATGAATTGTTTTTTTTACAGAAAATTACTTAAAAATCAGCAGAAAAAACAACCATGCCGAACGTGGGATCCGAACCCACGACCTCCGAATATCGCGTCCGGTGCTCTTACCAACTGAGCTACGGCGACGGCTGTCCAATCTGCTGCTTTCGTGGGTGTTTATGTTTTGTGTGTAAGCGAACCTTTTGAATGTTCACCAGCGCCACCATCGTCCATAGCGGTGGACGTAGCACGTCCTGTAATAATGCAAGTGTGACGTAGAACGTCTTCTAACGGCGAGAGCGGAAACTGTGCAAGAGCTCTCTTATGCTACCTATTGCATCAAGACTGCCAGAACCGAGACCCCCGTTATGCTATTAGCATAGAAGGCAAATGAAATGAGGGGCTCGTTTGAAAAACATATTAAGGAAACCAACAGGCACCGAAACAAAGGTGCATAGGGCAATGTTTTCTTTTTTTTTTAATTTCTAATGCCAATAAATTTTTTTAAATTACTTGTAAACCAGCAGAAAAAACAACCATGCCACCGATGGGACCCGAACCCAAGACCTCCGAATATCGCGTCCGGTGCTCTTTCCAACTGAGCTACGGCGACGGCTGTCTAACCTGATGCTTTCGTGGGTATTTATGTTTTGTGTGTAAGCGAACCTTGAGAGTGTTCACCAGCGCCACCCTCGTCCGTAGCGGTAGACGTGGCACGTCCTGTAATACCGCAAGTGTGACGTAAAACGTCTTCTAACGGCGAGAGCGGAAACTGTGCGAGAGTCCTCTTATGCTACCTATGGCATCAAGACTGCCAGGACCGAGACCCCCGTAATGCTATTAGCAGACAAGGCAAATGAAATGAGGGGCTCGTTTGACAAACATATTAAGGAAGCCAACAGTCACCGAAACCAAGGTGCATAGGGGAATGTTTTATTTTTTTATTTCTAACGCCAATCAATTGTTTTTTATGAAAATTACTTATAAACCAGCAGAAAAAAGAACCATGCCGCCGGTGGAATCGCAACCCACGATCTCCGAATATCGCATCCGGTGCTCTTACCAACTGAGCTACGGCGACGGCTGTCCAATCTGCTGCTTTCGTGGGTATTTATATGTTTTGTGTGTAAGCGAACCTTGAAAGTGTTCACCAGTCACCCTCGTACAGAGCGGTGGACGTAGCACGTCCTGTAATACCGCAAGTGTGACGTAGAACTTCTTCTAACGGCGAAGGCGGAAACTGTGCGAGAGCCCTCTTATGCTACCTATGGCATCAAGACTGCCAGAACCGAGACCCCCGTAATGCTATTAGCAGACAAAGCATATGAAATGAGGGGCTTGTTTCACAAACATATTAAGGAAGCACACAGTCACCGAAACCAAGGTGCATAGGGAAATGTTTTATTTTTTTATTTTTAATGCCAATCAATTGTTTTTTTAATGAAAATTACTTATAAACCAGCACAAAAAAGAACCATGCCGCCGATGGGATCCGAACCCACGACCTCCGAATATCGCGTCCGGTGCTATTCCCAACTGAGCTACGGCGACGGCTGTCTAATCTGCTGCTTTCGTGGGTATTTCTTTTTGTGCGTAAGCGAACCTTGAGAGTGTTCACCAGCGTCACCCTCGTCCATAGCCGTGGACGTAGCACATCCTCTAATACCGCAAGTGTGACGTAGAACGTCTCCTAACGGCGAGGGCGGAAACTATGCGAGAGCCCTCTTATGCTACCTGCCAGAACCGAGACCCCTGATATGCTATTAGCAGACAAGGCAAATGAAATGAGGGGCTCGTTTGACAAACATATTAAGGAAGCCAACAGTCACCGAAACCAAGGTGCATAGGGGAATGTTTTATTTTTTATTTCTAACGCCAATCAATTGTTTTTTATGAAAATTACTTATAAACCAGCAGAAAAAAAGAACCATGCCGCCGGTGGGATCCCAACCCACGATCTCCGAATATCGCATCCGGTGCTCTTACCAACTGAGCTACGGCGACGGCTGTCCAATCTGCTGCTTTCGTGGGTATTTATATGTTTTGTGTGTAAGCGAACCTTGAAAGTGTTCACCAGCGCCACTCTCGTAAAGAGCGGTGGACGTAGCACGTCCTGTAATACCGCAAGTGTGACGTAGAACGTCTTCTAACGGCGAGGATGGAAACTGTGCGAGAGCCCTCTTATGCTACCTATAGCTTCAAGACTGCCAGAACAGAGACCCCCGTTATGCTATTAGCAGACAAGGCAAATGAAATGAGGGGCTCGTTTGACAAACATATTAAGGAAGCCAACAGTCACCGAAACCAAGGTGCATAGGGGATTGTTTTCTTTTTTTAATTTATAATGCCAATCAATTGTTTTTTAGGAACATTACTTAAAAGCCAACAGAAAAACAACCATGCCACAGATGGGATTCGAGCCCACGACCTTCGAATATCGCGTCCGGTGCTCTTACCAACTCAGCTACTTCGACGGCTGTCTAACCTGCTGCTTTCGTGGGTATTTATGTTTTGTGTGTAAGCGAACCTTGAGAGTGTTCACCAGCGCCACCCTCGTCCAAAGCGGTGGATGTAGCACGTCCTGTAATACCGCAAGTGTGACGTATAACGTCTTCTAACGGCGAGGGCGGAAACTGTGCGAGAGCCCTCTTATGCTACCTATGGAATCAAGACTGATAGAACCGAGAACCTTGTTATGCTAATAGCAGGCAAGGCAAATGAGATGAGGGGATCGATTGACAAACATATTAAAGAAGCCAACAGTCACCGAAACCAAGTTGCGTAAGGGAATGTTCCCTTTTTTTATTTTTAATGCCAAGTAACTGTTTTTTAAAAGAAAATTACTTACAAACCAGCAGAAAAAACAACCATGCCGCCCGTGGGATCCGAACACACGACCTCCGAATATTGCATCCTGTGCTCTTACCAACTGAGCTACGGCGACGGCTGTCTAATCAGCTGCTTTCGTGGGTATTTATGTTTTGTCTGTAAGCGAACCTTAAGAGTGTTCACTAGCGCCACCCTCGTCCATTGTGGTGGACGTAGCACGTCCTGTAATACCGCAAGTGTGACGTAGAACATCTTCTAACGGCGAGAGCGGAAACTCTGCGAGAGCTCTTTTATGCTACCTATGGCATCAAGACTGCCAGAACCGAGACCCCCGTTATGCTAATAGCAGACAAGGCAAATAAATTGAGGGGCTCGTTTGACAAACATATCAAGGAAATCAACAGTCACCGAAACCAAGGTGCATAGGGGAATGCTTTCTTTTTTTTAAAATTTCTAATGCCAATCAATTGTTTTTTTAAGAACATTGCTTATAAACCAGCAGAAAAAACAACAATGCCGCCGGTGGGATCCCAACCCAAGACCTCCGAATATCGCGTCCGGTGCTGTTACCATCTGAGCTACGGCGACGGCTGTCCAATCTGCTGCTTTCGTGGGTATTTATGTTTTGTGTGTAAGCGAACCTTGAGAGTGTTCACCAGCGCCACCCTCATCCATAGCGGTGGACGTAGCACGTCCTGTAATACCGCAAGCGTGACGTAGAACGTCTTCTAACGGCAAGAGCAGAAACTGTGCGAGAGCCCTCTTATGCTACCTATGGCATCAAGACTGCCAGAACCGAGACCACCGTTATGCTATTAGCAGACAAGGCAAATTAAATGATGGGTTTGTTTGACAAACATATAAGGAAACCAACAGTCACCGAAACCAAGGTGCATATGGGAATGTTTTCTTTTTTTTAAATGTCTAATGCCAATCAATTGTTTTTTTAAAAAACTTATAAACCAGCAGGAAAAACAACCATGCCGCCGGTGGGATCCGAACCCAAGATTTCCGAACATCGCGTCCGGTGCTCTTACCAACTGAGCTACGGCGACGGCTGTAAAATCTGCTGCTTTCGTGGGTATTTATGTTTTGTGTGTAAGCGAACATTGAGAGTGTTCACCAGCGCCACCCTCGTCCATAGCGGTGGACGTAGCACGTCCTGTAATACCGCAAGTGTGACGTAGAACGTCTTCTATCGGCGAGGGCGGAAACTGTGCGAGAGCCCTCTTATGCTACCTATCGCTTCAAGACTGCCAGAACCGAGAGCCCCGTTATACTATTAGCAGACAAGGCATATGAAATGAGGGGCTCGTTTGATAAACATATTAAGGAAGCCAACAGCCACCGAAACCAAGGTGCATAGAGGAATGTTTTCTTTTTTTAATTTCTAATGCCAATCAATTGTTTTTTAAAGAAAATTACTTATAAACCAGCAGAAAAAACAACAATGCCACCGATGGGATCCGAACCCACGACCTCCGAATATCGCGTCCGGTGCTCTTACACACTGAGCTACGGCGACGGCTGTCTAACCTGCTGCTTTCGTGGGTATTTATGATATGTGTGTAAGCGAACCTTTAGAGTGTTCACCAGCGCCACCCTCGTCCATAGCGGTGGACGTAGCACGTCCTGTAATACCGCAAGTGTGACGTAGAACGTCTTCTAGCGGCGAGGGCGGAAAGTGTGCGAGAGCCCTCTTATGCTACATTTGGCATCAAGACTGCCAGAACCGAGACCCCCGTTATGCTATTAGCAGACTAGGCAAATGAAATGAGGGGATCGTTTGACAAACATATTAAGGAAGCCAACAATCACCGAAACCAAAGTGCATAGGGGAATGTTTTCTTTTTTTAATTTCAAATGCCAATCAATTGTTTTTTTAAGAAAATTACTTATAAACCAGCAGAAAAAACAACCATGCCACCGATGGGATCCGAACCCACGACCTCCGAAAATCGCGTCCGGTGCTCTTACAAACTGAGCTACGGCGACGGCTGTCCAATCTGCTGCTTTCGTGGGTATTTATGTTTCGTGTGTAAGCGAACCTTGAGAATGTTCACCAGCGCCACCCTCGTCCAGAGCGGTGGACGTAGCACGTCCTGTAATACCGCAAGTGTGACGTAGAACGTCTTCTAACGGCGAGGGCGGAAACAGTGCGAGAGCCCTCTTATGCTACCTATAGCTTCAAGACTGCCAGAACCGAGACCCCCGTTATGCTATTAGCAGACAAGGCAAATGAAGTGAGGGGCTCGTTTGACAAACATATTATGGAAGCCAACAGCCACCGTAACCAAGGTGCATACGGGAATGTTTTCTTTTTCTTTTAATTTCTAATGCCAATCAATTTGTTTTTTAAAGAAATTTACTTATAAATCAGCAGAAAAAACAACCATGCCGCCCGTGGGATCCGAGCCCACGATCTCCGAATATCGCGTCCGGTGCTCTTACGAACTGAGCTTCGGCGACGGCTGTCTAACCTGCTGCTTTCGTGGGTATATATGTTTTGTGTGTAAACGAACCTTGTGAGTGTTCACGAGCGCCTCCGTCGTCCATAGCGGTGGACGTAGCACGTCCTGTAATGCCGCAAGTATGACGTAGAACGCCTTCTAACGGCGAGGGCGGAAACTGTGCGTGAGCCCTCTTATGCTACCTATAGCTTCAAGACTGCCAGAACCGAGACCCCCGTTATGCTATTAGGAGACAAGGCAAATGAAAGGGGCTCATTTGACTAACATATTAAGGAAGCAAACAATTACCAAAAACAAGGTGCATAGGGGACTGTTTTTTTTTTTTAATTTCTAAAGCCAATCAATTGTTTTTTTAAAGAAAATTACTTATAAACCAGCAGAAAAAAGAACCATGCCGCCGGTGGGATCCGAAGCCACGAACTCCGAATATCGCGTCGGGTGCTCTTACCAACTGAGCTACAGCGACGGCTGTCCAATCTGCTGCTTTAGTGGGTGGGTATATATGTTTTGTGTGTAAGTGAACCTTGTGAGTGTTCCCCAGAGTCACCCTCGTTCATAGCGGTGGACGTAGCACGTCCTGTAATACCGCAAGTGTGACGTAGAACGTCTTCTAATGGCGAGAGCGGAAAATGTGCGAGAGCCCTCTTATGCTACCTATAGCTTCAAGACTGCCAGAACCGAGACCCCCGTTATGCTATTAGCAGACAAGGCAAATGAAATGAGGGGCTCGTTTGACAAACATATTAAGGAAGCACACAGTCACCGAAACCAAGGTGCATAGGGAAATGTTTTATTTTTTTTTATTTCTAATGCCAATCAATTGTTTTTTGATGAAAATTACTTATAAACCAGCACAAAAAAGAACCATGCCGCCCATGGGATCCGAACCTACGACCTCCGAATATCGCGTCCGGTGCTCTTACCAACTGAGCTACGGCGACGGCTGTCTAGCCTGCTGCTTTTGTGGGTATTTATGTTTTCTGTGTAAGCGAGCCTTGAGAGTGTTCAGCAGCGCCACCCTTGTCCAAAGCGGTGGACGTAGCACGTGCTGTAATACCGCAAGTGTGACGTATAACGTCTTCTAACGGCGAGGGCGGAAACTGTGCGCGAGCCCTCTTATTCTACCTATGGCATCAAGACTGCCAGAACCGAGACCCCCGTTATGCTATTAGCAGACAAGGCAAATGAAATGAGGGGCTCGTTTGACAAACATATTAAGGAAGCCAACAGTCACCGAAACCAAGGTGCATAGGGGAATGTTTTCTTTTTTTAAATTTCTAATGCCAATCAATTGTTTTTTTTAAGAAAATTACTTATAAACCAGCAGAAAAAACAACCATGCCACCGGTAGGATCCGAACCCATGATCTCCGAGTATCGCGTGCGGTGCTCTTACCAACTGAGCTACGGCGACGAACGTCCAATCTGCTGCTTTCGTGGGTATTTATGTTTTGTGTGTAAGCGAACCTTGAGAGTGTTCACTAGCGCCACCCTCGTCCAGAGCGGTGGACGTAGCACGTCCTTTAATACCGCAAGTGTGACGTAGAATGTCTTTTAACGGCGAAGGCGGAAACTGTGCGAGAGCCCTCTTATGCTACCTATAGCTTCAAGACTGCCAGAACCGAGACTCCCGTTATGCTTTTAGCAGACAAGACAAATGAAATGAGAGGTTCGTTTGACAAACATATTAAGGAAGCCAAAAGGCACCGAAACCAAGGTGCATAGGGGAATGTTTTCTTTTTTTAAATTTCTTATTCCAATCAATTGTTTTTTTTAAGAAAATTACTTATAAACCAGCAGAAAAACAACCATGCCACCGATGGGATCTGAACCCACGACCTCCGAATATCGCGTCCGGTGCTCTTACCAACTGAGCTACGGCGACGGCTGTCTAACCTGATGCTTTCGTCTGTATTTATGTTTTGTGTGTAAGCGAACCTTGAGAGTGTTCACCAGCGCCACCATCGTCCATAGCGGTAGACGTGGCACGTCCTGTAATACCGCAAGTGTGACGTAAAACGACTTCTTACGGCGAGAGCGGAAACTGTGCGAGAGCCCTCTTATGCTACCTATGGCATCAAGACTGCCAGGACCGAGACCCCCGTTATACTTTTAGCAGACAAGGCAAATGAAATGAGGGGCTCGTTTGACAAACATATTAAGGAAGCTAACAGTCACCGAAACCAAGGTGCATAGGGGAATGGTTTATTTTTTTTCTAATGCCAATCACTTGTTTTTTTATGAAAACTACTTATAAACCAGCAGAAAAAAGAACCATGCCGCCGGTGGGGTCGCAACCCACGATCTCCGAATATCGCATCCGGTGCTCTTACCAACTGAGCTACGGAGACGGCTGTCCAATCTGCTGCTTTCGTGGGTATTTATATGTTTTGTGTGTAAGCGAACCTTGAAAGTGTTCACCAGCGCCACCCTCGTACAGAGAGGTGGACGTAGCACGTCCTGTAATACCACAAGTGTGACGTAGAACTTCTTCTAACGGCGAGGGCGGAAACTGTGCGAGAGCCCTCTTATGCTACCTATGGCATCAAAACTGCCAGAACCGAGACCCCCGTAATGCTATTAGCAGACAAAGCATATGAAATGAGGGGCTTGTTTCACAAACATATTAAGGAAGCAAACAATCACCGAAACCAAGGTGCATAGGGGAATGTTTCCTTTTTTCATTTCTAAAGCCAATCAATTGTTTTTTAAAGAAAATTACTTATAAACCAGCAGAAAAAACAACCATGCCGCCGGTGGGATTCGAACCCAAGATATCTGAATATCGTGTCCGGTGCTATTCCCAACTGAGCTACGGCGACGGCTGTCTAATCTGCTGCTTTCGTGGGTATTTCTTTTTGTGCGTAAGCGAACCTTGAGAGTGTTCACCAGCGTCACCCTCGTCCATAGCCGTGGACGTAGCACATCCTCTAATACCGCAAGTGTGACGTAGAACGTCTCCTAACGGCGAGGGCGGAAACTGTGCGAGAGCCCTCTTATGCTACCTATGGCATCAAGACTGCCAGAACCGAGACCCCCGATATGCTATTAGCAGACAAGGCAAATGAAATGAGGGGATTGTTTGACAAACATATTAAGGAAGCCAAAGTCAACGAAACCAAGGTGCATAAGGGAATGTTTTCTTTTTTAAATTTCTAATGCCAATCAATTGTTTTTTAAGAAAACTACTTATAAACCAGCAGAGAAAACAACCATGCCACAGATGGGATCCGAACCCACGACCTCCGAATATAGCGTCATGTGCTCTTACCAACTGAGCTACGGCGACGGCTGTCTAACCTGCTGCTTTCGTGGGTATTTGTTTTGTGTGTAAGCGAACCTTGAGAGTGTTCACCAGCGCCACCCTCGTCCATAGCGGTGGACGTGGCACGTCCTGTAATACCGCAAGTGTGACGTAGAACGTCTTCTAACGGCGAGGGTGGAAACTGTGCGAGAGCCCTCTTATGCTCTCTATAGCTTCAAGACTGCCAGAACAGTGACCCCCGTTATGCTATTAGCAGACAAGGCAAATGAAATGAGGGGCTCGTTTGACAAACATATTAAGGAAGCCAACAGTCACCGAAGCCAAGGTGCGTAGGGGAATGTTTTCTTTTTTTAATTTCTAAAGCCAATCAATTGTTTTTTAAAGAAAATTACTTATAAACCAGCAGAAAAAACAACCATGCCGCCGGTGGGATTCGAACCCAAGACATCCGAATATCGCGTCCGGTGCTATTCGCAACTGAGCTACGGCGACGGCTGTCCAATCTGCTGCTTTCGTGGGTATTTATTTTTTGTGCGTAAGCGAACCTTGAGAGTGTTCACCAGCGTCACCCTCGTCCATAGCCGTGGACGTAGCACATCCTCTAACACCGCAAGTGTGACGTAGAACGTCTCCTAACGGCGAGGGCGGAAACTGTGCGAGAGCCCTCTTATGCTACCTATGGCATCAAGTCTGCCAGAACCGAGACCCCCGATATGCTATTAGCAGACAAGGCAAATGAAATGAGGGGATCGTTTGACAAACATAATAAGGAAGCCAAAGTCAACGAAACCAAGGTGCATTGGGGAATGTTTTCTTTTTTTAAATTTCTAACGCCGATCAATTGTTTTTTAAGAAAATTACTTATAAACCAGCAGAGAAAATAACCATGCCACAGAGGGGATCCGAACCCACGACCTCCGAATATAGCGTCCTGTGCTCTTACCAACTGAGCTACGGCGACGGCTGTCTAACCTGCTGCTTTCGTGGGTATTTATGTTTTGTGTGTAAGCGAACCTTGAGAGTGTTCACCAGCGTCACCCTCGTCCATAGCGGTGGACATGGCACGTCCTGTAATACCGCAAGTGTGACGTAGAACGTCTTCTAACGGCGAGGGCTTAAAATGTGCGAGAGAACTCTTATGCCACCTATGGCATCAAGACTGCCAGGACCGAGACCCCCGTTATGCTATTAGCATAGAAGGCAAATGAAATGAGGGGCTCGTTTGAAAAACATATTAAGGAAACCAACAGTCACCGAAACAAAGGCGCATAGGGCAATGTTTTCTTTTTTCTTAAATTTCTAATGCCAATAAATTTTTTTAAATTACTTATAAACCAGCAGAAAAAACAACCATGCCACCGATGGGATCCGAACCCAAGACCTCCGAATATCGCGTCCGGTGCTCTTACCAACTGAGCTACGGCGACGGCTGTCTAACCTGATGCTTTCGTGGGTATTTATGTTTTGTGTGTAAGCGAACCTTGAGAGTGTTCACCAGCGCCACCCTCGTCCGTAGCGGTAGACGTGGCACGTCCTGTAATACCGCAAGTGTGACGTAAAACGTCTTCTAACGGCGAGAGCGGAAACTGTGCGAGAGCCCTCTTATGCTACCTATGGCATCAAGACTGCCAGGACCGAGACCCCCGTAATGCTATTAGCAGACAAGGCAAATGAAATGAGGGGCTCGTTTGACAAACATATTAAGGAAGCCAACAGTCACCGAAACCAAGGCGCATAGGGAATGTTTTATTTTTTTATTTCTAACGTTAATCAATTGTTTTTTATGAAAATTACTTATAAACCAGCAGAAAAAAGAACCATGCCGCCGGTGGGATCCCAACCCACGATCTCCGAATATCGCATCCGGTGCTCTTACCAACTGAGCTACGGCGACGGCTGTCCAATCTGCTGCTTTCGTGGGTATTTATATGTTTTGTGTGTAAGCGAACCTTGAAAGTGTTCACCAGCGCCACCCTCGTACAGAGCGGTGGACGTAGCACGTCCTGTAATACCGCAAGTGTGACGTAGAACGTCTTCTAACGGCGAGGGCGGAAACTGTGCGAGAGCCCTCTTATGCTACCTATGGCATCAAGACTGCCAGAACCGAGAGCCCCGTTATGCTATTAGCAGACAAGGCATATGAAATGAGGGTCTCGTTTCACAAACATATTAAGGAAGCAAACGATCACCGAAACCAAGGTGCATAGGGGAATGTTTTCTTTTTTTTTTATTTCTAAAGCCAATCAATTGTTTTTTTAAAGAAAATTACTTATAAACCCGCAGAAAAAAGAACCATTCCGCCGGTGGGATCCGAACCCACGATCTCCGAATATCGCGTCCGGTGCTCTTACCAACTGAGCTACAGCGACGGCTGTCCAATCTGCTGCTTTCGTGGGTATATATGTTTTGTGTGTAAGCGAACCTTGTGAGTGTTCACCAGCGTCACCCTCGTTCATAGCGGTGGACGTAACACGTCCTGTAATACCGCAAGTGTGACGTAGAACGTCTCCTAACGGCGAGGGCGGAAACTGTGCGAGAGCCCTCTTATGCTACCTATAGCTTCAAGACTGCAAGATCCGATACCCCCGTTATAATATTAGCAGACAAGGCAAATAAAATGTGGGGCTCGTTTGATAAACATATTAAGGAAGCCAACAGTCACCGAAACCAAGGTGCATAGAGGAATGTTTTCTTTTTTTATTTCTAATGGCAATCAATTGTTTTTTTAAAGAAAATTACTTATAAACCAGCAGAAAAACAACAATGCCACCGATGGGATCCGAACCCACGGCCACCGAATATCGCGTCCGGTGCCCTTACACAGTGAGCTACGGCGACGGCTGTCTAACCTGCTGCTTTCGTGGGTATTTATGATTTGTGTGTAAGCGAACCTTTAGAGTGTTCACCAGCGCCACCCTCGTCCATAGCGGTGGACGTAGCACGTCCTGTAATACCGCAAGTGTGACGGAGAACGTCTTCTAGCGGCGAGGGCGGAAAGTGTGCTCGAGCCCTCTTATGCTACCTTTGGCATCAAGACTGCCAGAACCGAGACCCCCGTTATGCTATTAGCAGACTAGGCAAATGAAATGAGGGGATCGTTTGACAAACATATTAAGGAAGTGAACAGTCACCGAAACCAAAGTGAATAGGGAAATATTTCCATTTTTTTTAATTTCTAATGCCAATCAATTGTTTTTTTAAAGAAAATTACTTATAAACCAGCAGAAAAAAGAACCATGCCGCCGGTGGTATCCGTACCCACGATCTCCGAATATCGCCTCCGGTGCTCTTACCAACTGAGCTACGGCGACGGCTGTCCAATCTGCTGCTTTCGTTGGTATTTCTGTTTTGTGTGTAAGCGAACCTTGTGAGTGTTCACCAGCGCCTCCGTCGTCCATAGCGGTGGACGTAGCACGTCCTGTAATGCCGCAAGTATGACGTAGAACGCCTTCTAACGGCGAGGGCGGAAACTGTGCGAGAGCCCTCTTTTGCTACCTATAGCTTCAAGACTGCCAGAACCGAGACCCCCGTTATGCTATTAGCAGACAAGGCAAACGAAATGAGGGGCTCGTTTGACAAACATATTAAGGCAGCCAACAGTCACCGAAACCAAGGTGCGTAGGGGAATGTTTTTTTTTTTTAATTTCAAATGCCAATCAATTCTTTTTTAAAAAAATTACATATAAACCAGCAGAAAAAACAACCATGCCATCGATGGGATCCGAACCCACGACCTCCGAATATCGCGTCCGGTGCTCTTACACACTGAGCTACAGCGACGGCTGTCTAACCTGCTGCTTTCGTGGGTATTTATGATTTGTGTGTAAGCGAACCTTTAGAGTGTTCACCAGCGCCACCCTCGTCCATAGCGGTGGACGTAGCACGTCCTGTAATACCGCAAGTGTGAGGTAGAACGTCTTCTAGCGGCGAGGGCGGAAAGTGTGCGAGAGCCCTCTTATGCTACCTTTGGCATCAAGACTGCCAGAACCGACACCCCGTTATGCTATTAGCAGACTGGGCAAATGAAATGAGGGGATCGTTTGACAAACATATTAAGGAAGCCAACAGTCACCGAAACCAAAGTGCATAGGGAAATATTTCCATTTTTTAAATTTCTAATGCCAATCAATTGTTTTGTTTAAAGAAAATTACTTATAAATCAGCAGAAAAAACAACCATGCCGCCCGTGGGATCCGAACCCACGACCTCCGAATATCGCGTCCGGTGCTCTTACCAACTGAGCTACGGCGACGGCTGTCCAATCTGTCGCTTTCGTGGGTATTTATGTTTTGTGTGTAAGCAAACCTTGAGAGTGTTCACCAGCGCCACCCTCGTCCATAGCGGTGGACGTTGCACGTCCTGTAATACCGCAAGTGTGACGTAGAACGTCTTCTAAGGGCGAGGGCGGAAACTGTGCGAGAGCCCTCTTATGCTACCTATAGCTTCAAGACTGCCACAACCGAGACTGTGTTATGCTATCAGCAGATAGGCATATGAAATGAGGGGCTCGTTTCACAAACATAATAAGGAAGCAAACAATCACCAAAACCAAGGTGCACAGGGGACTGTTTTCTTTTTTTTAATTTCTAAAGCCAATCAATTGTTTTTTTAAATAAAATTACTTATAAACCAGCAGAGAAAACAACCATGCCACAGAGGGGATCCGAACCCACGACCTCCGAATATAGCGTCCTGTGCTCTTACCAACTGAGCTACGGCGACGGCTGTCTAACCTGCTGCTTTCGTGGGTATTTATGTTTTGTGTGTAAGCGAACCTTGAGAGTGTTCACCAGCGCCACCCTCGTCCATAGCGGTGGACATGGCACGTCCTGTAATACCGCAAGTGTGACGTAGAACGTCTTCTAACGGCGAGGGCTTAAAATGTGCGAGAGAACTCATATGCTACCTATGGCATCAAGACTGCCAGAACCGAGACCCCCGTTATGCTATTAGCAGACAAGGCAAATGAAATGATGGGATTGTTTGACGAACATATTAAGGAAGCCAAAAGTCACGGAAACCAAAGTGCATAGGGGAATGTTTCCTTTTTTTAATTTTAAATGCCAATGAATTGTTTTTTTTTACAGAAAATTACTTAAAAATCAGCAGAAAAAACAACCATGCCGAACGTGGGATCCGAACCCACGACCTCCGAATATCGCGTCCGGTGCTCTTACCAACTGAGCTACGGCGACGGCTGTCCAATCTGCTGCTTTCGTGGGTGTTTATGTTTTGTGTGTAAGCGAACTTTTTGAATGTTCACCAGCGCCACCATCGTCCATAGCGGTGGACGTAGCACGTCCTGTAATAATGCAAGTGTGACGTAGAACGTCTTCTAACGGCGAGAGCGGAAACTGTGCAAGAGCTCTCTTATGCTACCTATTGCATCAAGACTGCCAGAACCGAGACCCCCGTTATGCTATTAGCATAGAAGGCAAATGAAATGAGGGGCTCGTTTGAAAAACATATTAAGGAAACCAACAGTCACCGAAACAAAGGTGCATAGGGCAATGTTTTCTTTTTTTAATTTCTAATGCCAATAAATTTTTTTTTAAATTACTTATAAACCAGCAGAAAAAACAACCATGCCACCGATGGGACCCGAACCCAAGACCTCCGAATATCGCGTCCGGAGCTCTTTCCAACTGAGCTACGGCGACGGCTGTCTAACCTGATGCTTTCGTGGGTATTTATGTTTTGTGTGTAAGCGAACCTTGAGAGTGTTCACCAGCGCCACCCTCGTACGTAGCGGTAGACGTGGCACGTCCTGTAATACCGCAAGTGTGACGTAAAACGTCTTCTAACGGCGAGAGCGGAAACTGTGCGAGAGCCCTCTTATGCTACCTATGGCATCAAGACTGCCAGGACCGAGACCCCCGTAATGCTATTAGCAGACAAGGCAAATGAAATGAGGGGCTCGTTTGACAAACATATTAAGGAAGCCAACAGTCACCGAAACCAAGGTGCATAGGGGAATGTCTTATTTTTTTATTTCTAACGCCAATCAATTGTTTTTATGAAAATTACTTATAAACCAGCAGAAAAAAGAACCATGCCGCCGGTGGAATCGCAACCCACGATTTCCGAATATCGCATCCGGTGCTCTTACCAACTGAGCTACGGCGACGGCTGTCCAATCTGCTGCTTTCGTGGGTATTTATATGTTTTGTGTGTAAGCGAACCTTGAAAGTGTTCACCAGTCACCCTCGTACAGAGCGGTGGACGTAGCACGTCCTGTAATACCGCAAGTGTGACGTAGAACTTCTTCTAACGGCGAAGGCGGAAACTGTGCGAGAGCCCTCTTATGCTACCTATGGCATCAAGACTGCCAGAACCGAGACCCCCGTAATGCTATTAGCAGACAAAGCATATGAAATGAGGGGCTTGTTTCACAAACATATTAAGGAAGCACAAAGTCACCGAAACCAAGGTGCATAGGGAAATGTTTTATTTTTTTATTTTTAATGCCAATCAATTGTTTTTTTAATGAAAATTACTTATAAACCAGCACAAAAAAGAACCATGCCGCCGATGGGATCCGAACCCGCGACCTCCGAATATCGCGTCCGGAGCTATTCCCAACTGAGCTACGGCGACGGCTGTCTAATCTGCTGCTTTCGTGGGTATTTCTTTTTGTGCGTAAGCGAACCTTGAGAGTGTTCACCAGCGTCACCCTCGTCCATAGCCGTGGACGTAGCACATCCTCTAATACCGCAAGTGTGACGTAGAACGTCTCCTAACGGCGAGGGCGGAAAGTATGCGAGAGCCCTCTTATGCTACCTGCCAGAACCGAGACCCCTGATATGCTATTAGCAGACAAGGCAAATGAAATGAGGGGCTCGTTTGACAAACATATTAAGGAAGCCAACAGTCACCGAAACCAAGGTGCATAGGGGAATGTTTTATTTTTTTATTTCTAACGCCAATCAATTGTTTTTTATGAAAATTACTTATAAACCAGCAGAAAAAAAGAACCATGCCGCCGGTGGGATCCCAACCCACGATCTCCGAATATCGCATCCGGTGCTCTTACCAACTGAGCTACGGCGACGGCTGTCCAATCTGCTGCTTTCGTGGGTATTTATATGTTTTGTGTGTAAGCGAACCTTGAAAGTGTTCACCAGCGCCACCCTCGTACAGAGCGGTGGACGTAGCACGTCCTGTAATACCGCAAGTGTGACGTAGAACGTCTTCTAACGGCGAGGATGGAAACTGTGCGAGAGCCCTCTTATGCTACCTATAGCTTCAAGACTGCCAGAACAGAGACCCCCGTTATGCTATTAGCAGACAAGGCAAATGAAATGAGGGGATCGTTTGACAAACATAATAAGGAAGCCAACAGTCACCGAAACCAAGTTGCGTAAGGGAATGTTCCCTTTTTTTATTTTTAATGCCAAGTAACTGTTTTTTAAAAGAAAATTACTTACAAACCAGCAGAAAAAACAACCATGCCGCCCGTGGGATCCGAACACACGACCTCCGAATATTGCATCCTGTGCTCTTACCAACTGAGCTACGGCGACGGCTGTCTAATCAGCTGCTTTCGTGGGTATTTATGTTTTGTCTGTAAGCGAACCTTTAGAGTGTTCACCAGCGCCACCCTCGTCCATAGCGGTGGACGTAGCACGTCCTGTAATACCGCAAGTGTGACGTAGAACGTCTCCTAACGGCGAGGGCGGAAACTGTGCGAGAGCCCTCTTATGCTACCTATAGCTTCAAGACTGCAAGAACCGATACCCCCGTTATAATATTAGCAGACAAGGCAAATAAAATGTGGGGCTCGTTTGATAAACATATTAAGGAAGCCAACAGTCACCGAAACCAAGGTGCATAGAGGAATGTTTTCTTTTTTTAATTTCTAATGGCAATCAATTGTTTTTTTAAAGAAAATTACTTATAAACCAGCAGAAAAACAACAATGCCACCGATGGGATCCGAACCCACGGCCTCCGAATATCGCGTCCGGTGCCCTTACACAGTGAGCTACGGCGACGGCTGTCTAACCTGCTGCTTTCGTGGGTATTTATGATTTGTGTGTAAGCGAACCTTTAGAGTGTTCACCAGCGCCACCCTCGTCCATAGCGGTGGACGTAGCACGTCCTGTAATACCGCAAGTGTGACGGAGAACGTCTTCTAGCGGCGAGGGCGGAAAGTGTGCTCGAGCCCTCTTATGCTACCTTTGGCATCAAGACTGCCAGAACCGAGACCCCCGTTATGCTATTAGCAGACAAGGCAAATGAAATGAGGGGATCGTTTGACAAACATATTAAGGAAGTGAACAGTCACCGAAACCAAAGTGCATAGGGAAATATTTCCATTTTTTTTAATTTCTAATGCCAATCAATTGTTTTTTTAAAGAAAATTACTTATAAACCAGCAGAAAAAAGAACCATGCCGCCGGTGGTATCCGTACCCACGATCTCCGAATATCGCCTCCGGTGCTCTTACCAACTGAGCTACGGCGACGGCTGTCCAATCTGCTGCTTTCGTTGGTATTTCTGTTTTGTGTGTAAGCGAACCTTGTGAGTGTTCACCAGCGCCTCCGTCGTCCATAGCGGTGGACGTAGCACGTCCTGTAATGCCGCAAGTATGACGTAGAACGCCTTCTAACGGCGAGGGCGGAAACTGTGCGAGAGCCCTCTTTTGCTACCTATAGCTTCAAGACTGCCAGAACCGAGACCCCCGTTATGCTATTAGCAGACAAGGCAAACGAAATGAGGGGCTCGTTTGACAAACATATTAAGGCAGCCAACAGTCACCGAAACCAAGGTGCGTAGGGGAATGTTTTTTTTTTTTAATTTCAAATGCCAATCAATTCTTTTTTAAAAAAATTACATATAAACCAGCAGAAAAAACAACCATGCCATCGATGGGATCCGAACCCACGACCTCCGAATATCGCGTCCGGTGCTCTTACACACTGAGCTACAGCGACGGCTGTCTAACCTGCTGCTTTCGTGGGTATTTATGATTTGTGTGTAAGCGAACCTTTAGAGTGTTCACCAGCGCCACCCTCGTCCATAGCGGTGGACGTAGCACGTCCTGTAATACCGCAAGTGTGAGGTAGAACGTCTTCTAGCGGCGAGGGCGGAAAGTGTGCGAGAGCCCTCTTATGCTACCTTTGGCATCAAGACTGCCAGAACCGACACCCCGTTATGCTATTAGCAGACTGGGCAAATGAAATGAGGGGATCGTTTGACAAACATATTAAGGAAGCCAACAGTCACCGAAACCAAAGTGCATAGGGAAATATTTCCATTTTTTAAATTTCTAATGCCAATCAATTGTTTTGTTTAAAGAAAATTACTTATAAATCAGCAGAAAAAACAACCATGCCGCCCGTGGGATCCGAACCCACGACCTCCGAATATCGCGTCCGGTGCTCTTACCAACTGAGCTACGGCGACGGCTGTCCAATCTGTCGCTTTCGTGGGTATTTATGTTTTGTGTGTAAGCAAACCTTGAGAGTGTTCACCAGCGCCACCCTCGTCCATAGCGGTGGACGTTGCACGTCCTGTAATACCGCAAGTGTGACGTAGAACGTCTTCTAAGGGCGAGGGCGGAAACTGTGCGAGAGCCCTCTTATGCTACCTATAGCTTCAAGACTGCCACAACCGAGACTGTGTTATGCTATCAGCAGATAGGCATATGAAATGAGGGGCTCGTTTCACAAACATAATAAGGAAGCAAACAATCACCAAAACCAAGGTGCACAGGGGACTGTTTTCTTTTTTTTAAGTTCTAAAGCCAATCAATTGTTTTTTTAAATAAAATTACTTATAAACCAGCAGAGAAAACAACCATGCCACAGAGGGGATCCGAACCCACGACCTCCGAATATAGCGTCCTGTGCTCTTGCCAACTGAGCTACGGCGACGGCTGTCTAACCTGCTGCTTTCGTGGGTATTTATGTTTTGTGTGTAAGCGAACCTTGAGAGTGTTCACCAGCGCCACCCTCGTCCATAGCGGTGGACATGGCACGTCCTGTAATACCGCAAGTGTGACGTAGAACGTCTTCTAACGGCGAGGGCTTAAAATGTGCGAGAGAACTCATATGCTACCTATGGCATCAAGACTGCCAGAACCGAGACCCCCGTTATGCTATTAGCAGGCAAGGCAAATGAAATGATGGGATTGTTTGACGAACATATTAAGGAAGCCAAAAGTCACGGAAACCAAAGTGCATAGGGGAATGTTTCCTTTTTTAATTTTAAATGCCAATGAATTGTTTTTTTTACAGAAAATTACTTAAAAATCAGCAGAAAAAACAACCATGCCGAACGTGGGATCCGAACCCACGACCTCCGAATATCGCGTCCGGTGCTCTTACCAACTGAGCTACGGCGACGGCTGTCCAATCTGCTGCTTTCGTGGGTGTTTATGTTTTGTGTGTAAGCGAACTTTTTGAATGTTCACCAGCGCCACCATCGTCCATAGCGGTGGACGTAGCACGTCCTGTAATAATGCAAGTGTGACGTAGAACGTCTTCTAACGGCGAGAGCGGAAACTGTGCAAGAGCTCTCTTATGCTACCTATTGCATCAAGACTGCCAGAACCGAAACCCCCGTTATGCTATTAGCATAGAAGGCAAATGAAATGAGGGGCTCGTTTGAAAAACATATTAAGGAAACCAACAGTCACCGAAACAAAGGTGCATAGGGCAATGTTTTCTTTTTTTAATTTCTAATGCCAATAAATTTTTTTTTAAATTACTTATAAACCAGCAGAAAAAACAACCATGCCACCGATGGGACCCGAACCCAAGACCTCCGAATATCGCGTCCGGAGCTCTTTCCAACTGAGCTACGGCGACGGCTGTCTAACCTGATGCTTTCGTGGGTATTTATGTTTTGTGTGTAAGCGAACCTTGAGAGTGTTCACCAGCGCCACCCTCGTACGTAGCGGTAGACGTGGCACGTCCTGTAATACCGCAAGTGTGACGTAAAACGTCTTCTAACGGCGAGAGCGGAAACTGTGCGAGAGCCCTCTTATGCTACCTATGGCATCAAGACTGCCAGGACCGAGACCCCCGTAATGCTATTAGCAGACAAGGCAAATGAAATGAGGGGCTCGTTTGACAAACATATTAAGGAAGCCAACAGTCACCGAAACCAAGGTGCATAGGGGAATGTCTTATTTTTTTATTTCTAACGCCAATCAATTGTTTTTATGAAAATTACTTATAAACCAGCAGAAAAAAGAACCATGCCGCCGGTGGAATCGCAACCCACGATTTCCGAATATCGCATCCGGTGCTCTTACCAACTGAGCTACGGCGACGGCTGTCCAATCTGCTGCTTTCGTGGGTATTTATATGTTTTGTGTGTAAGCGAACCTTGAAAGTGTTCACCAGTCACCCTCGTACAGAGCGGTGGACGTAGCACGTCCTGTAATACCGCAAGTGTGACGTAGAACTTCTTCTAACGGCGAAGGCGGAAACTGTGCGAGAGCCCTCTTATGCTACCTATGGCATCAAGACTGCCAGAACCGAGACCCCCGTAATGCTATTAGCAGACAAAGCATATGAAATGAGGGGCTTGTTTCACAAACATATTAAGGAAGCACAAAGTCACCGAAACCAAGGTGCATAGGGAAATGTTTTATTTTTTTATTTTTAATGCCAATCAATTGTTTTTTTAATGAAAATTACTTATAAACCAGCACAAAAAAGAACCATGCCGCCGATGGGATCCGAACCCACGACCTCCGAATATCGCGTCCGGAGCTATTCCCAACTGAGCTACGGCGACGGCTGTCTAATCTGCTGCTTTCGTGGGTATTTCTTTTTGTGCGTAAGCGAACCTTGAGAGTGTTCACCAGCGTCACCCTCGTCCATAGCCGTGGACGTAGCACATCCTCTAATACCGCAAGTGTGACGTAGAACGTCTCCTAACGGCGAGGGCGGAAAGTATGCGAGAGCCCTCTTATGCTACCTGCCAGAACCGAGACCCCTGATATGCTATTAGCAGACAAGGCAAATGAAATGAGGGGCTCGTTTGACAAACATATTAAGGAAGCCAACAGTCACCGAAACCAAGGTGCATAGGGGAATGTTTTATTTTTTTATTTCTAACGCCAATCAATTGTTTTTTATGAAAATTACTTATAAACCAGCAGAAAAAAAGAACCATGCCGCCGGTGGGATCCCAACCCACGATCTCCGAATATCGCATCCAGTGCTCTTACCAACTGAGCTACGGCGACGGCTGTCCAATCTGCTGCTTTCGTGGGTATTTATATGTTTTGTGTGTAAGCGAACCTTGAAAGTGTTCACCAGCGCCACCCTCGTACAGAGCGGTGGACGTAGCACGTCCTGTAATACCGCAAGTGTGACGTAGAACGTCTTCTAACGGCGAGGATGGAAACTGTGCGAGAGCCCTCTTATGCTACCTATAGCTTCAAGACTGCCAGAACAGAGACCCCCGTTATGCTATTAGCAGACAAGGCAAATGAAATGAGGGGATCGTTTGACAAACATAATAAGGAAGCCAACAGTCACCGAAACCAAGTTGCGTAAGGGAATGTTCCCTTTTTTTATTTTTAATGCCAAGTAACTGTTTTTTAAAAGAAAATTACTTACAAACCAGCAGAAAAAACAACCATGCCGCCCGTGGGATCCGAACACACGACCTCCGAATATTGCATCCTGTGCTCTTACCAACTGAGCTACGGCGACGGCTGTCTAATCAGCTGCTTTCGTGGGTATTTATGTTTTGTCTGTAAGCGAACCTTTAGAGTGTTCACCAGCGCCACCCTCGTCCATAGCGGTGGACGTAGCACGTCCTGTAATACCGCAAGTGTGACGTAGAACGTCTTCTAGCGGCGAGGGCGGAAAGTGTGCGAGAGCCCTCTTATGCTACATTTGGCATCAAGACTGCCAGAACCGAGACCCCCGTTATGCTATTAGCAGACTAGGCAAATGAAATGAGGGGATCGTTTGACAAACATATTAAGGAAGCCAACAATCACCGAAACCAAAGTGCATAGGGGAATGTTTTCTTTTTTAATTTCAAATGCCAATCAATTGTTTTTTTAAGAAAATTACTTATAAACCAGCAGAAAAAACAACCATGCCACCGATGGGATCCGAACCCACGACCTCCGAAAATCGCGTCCGGTGCTCTTACCAACTGAGCTACGGCGACGGCTGTCTAACCTGCTGCTTTCGTGGGTATTTATGTTTCGTGTGTAAGCGAACCTTGAGAATGTTCACCAGCGCCACCCTCGTCCATAGCGGTGGACGTAGCACGTCCTGTGATACCGCAAGTGTGACGTAGAACGTCTTCTAACGGCGAGGGCAGAAACTGTGCGAGAGCCCTCTTATGCTACCTATGAAATCAAGAATGCCAGAACCGAGACCCCCGTTATGCTATTAGCAGATAGGCATATGAAATGAGGGGCTCGTTTCACAAACATATTAAGGAAGCAAACAATCACCAAAACGAAGGTGCATAGGGGACTGTTTTCTTTTTTTTTCATTTTCTAAAGCCAATCAATTGTTTTTTAAAGAAAATTACTTATAAACCAGCAGAAAAAAGAACCATGCCACCGGTGGTATCCGTACCCACGGTCTCCGAATATCGCCTCCGGTGCTCTTACAAACTGAGCTACGGCGACGGCTGTCCAATCTGCTGCTTTCGTGGGTATTAATGTTTTGTGTGTAAGCGAACCTTGAGAGTGTTCACCAGCGCCACCCTCGTCCAGAGCGGTGGACGTAGCACGTCCTGTAATACCGCAAGTGTGACGTAGAACGTCTTCTAACGGCGAGGGCGGAAACAGTGCGAGAGCCCTCTTATGCTACCTATAGCTTCAAGACTGCCAGAACCGAGACCCCCGTTATGCTATTAGCAGACAAGGCAAATGAAATGAGGGGCTCGTTTGACAAACATATTATGGAAGCCAACAGCCACCGTAACCAAGGTGCATACGGAATGTTTTCTTTTTCTTTTAATTTCTAATGCCAATCAATTTGTTTTTTAAAGAAAATTACTTATAAATCAGCAGAAAAAACAACCATGCCGCCCTTGGGATCCGAGCCCACGATCTCCGAATATCGCGTCCGGTGCTCTTACGAACTGAGCTTCGGCGACGGCTGTCTAACCTGCTGCTTTCGTGGGTATATATGTTTTGTGTGTAAACGAACCTTGTGAGTGTTCACGAGCGCCTCCGTCGTCCATAGCGGTGGACGTAGCACGTCCTGTAATGCCGCAAGTATGACGTAGAACGCCTTCTAACGGCGAGGGCGGAAACTGTGCGTGAGCCCTCTTATGCTACCTATAGCTTCAAGACTGCCAGAACCGAGACCCCCGTTATGCTATTAGGAGACAAGGCAAATGAAAGGGGCTCATTTGACTAACATATTAAGGAAGCAAACAATTACCAAAAACAAGGTGCATAGGGGACTGTTTTCTTTTTTTTTAATTTCTAAAGCCAATCAATTGTTTTTTTAAAGAAAATTACTTATAAACCAGCAGAAAAAAGAACCATGCCGCCGGTATGATCCGAAGCCACGAACTCCGAATATCGCGTCGGGTGCTCTTACCAACTGAGCTACAGCGACGGCTGTGCAATCTGCTGCTTTAGTGGGTGGGTATATATGTTTTGTGTGTAAGTGAACCTTGTGAGTGTTCCCCAGAGTCACCCTCGTTCATAGCGGTGGACGTAACACGTCCTGTAATACCGCAAGTGTGACGTAGAACGTCTTCTAACGGCGAGGGCGGAAACTGTGCGAGAGCCCTCTTATGCTACCTATAGCTTCAAGACTGCAAGAACCGATACCCCCGTTATAATATTAGCAGACAAGGCAAATAAAATGTGGGGCTCGTTTGATAAACATATTAGGAAGCCAACAGTCACCGAAACCAAGGTGCATAGGGGAATGTCTTATTTTTTTATTTCTAACGCCAATCAATTGTTTTTATGAAAATTACTTATAAACCAGCAGAAAAAAGAACCATGCCGCCGGTGGAATCGCAACCCACGATTTCCGAATATCGCATCCGGTGCTCTTACCAACTGAGCTACGGCGACGGCTGTCCAATCTGCTGCTTTCGTGGGTATTTATATGTTTTGTGTGTAAGCGAACCTTGAAAGTGTTCACCAGTCACCCTCGTACAGAGCGGTGGACGTAGCACGTCCTGTAATACCGCAAGTGTGACGTAGAACTTCTTCTAACGGCGAAGGCGGAAACTGTGCGAGAGCCCTCTTATGCTACCTATGGCATCAAGACTGCCAGAACCGAGACCCCCGTAATGCTATTAGCAGACAAAGCATATGAAATGAGGGGCTTGTTTCACAAACATATTAAGGAAGCACAAAGTCACCGAAACCAAGGTGCATAGGGAAATGTTTTATTTTTTTATTTTTAATGCCAATCAATTGTTTTTTTAATGAAAATTACTTATAAACCAGCACAAAAAAGAACCATGCCGCCGATGGGATCCGAACCCACGACCTCCGAATATCGCGTCCGGAGCTATTCCCAACTGAGCTACGGCGACGGCTGTCTAATCTGCTGCTTTCGTGGGTATTTCTTTTTGTGCGTAAGCGAACCTTGAGAGTGTTCACCAGCGTCACCCTCGTCCATAGCCGTGGACGTAGCACATCCTCTAATACCGCAAGTGTGACGTAGAACGTCTCCTAACGGCGAGGGCGGAAAGTATGCGAGAGCCCTCTTATGCTACCTGCCAGAACCGAGACCCCTGATATGCTATTAGCAGACAAGGCAAATGAAATGAGGGGCTCGTTTGACAAACATATTAAGGAAGCCAACAGTCACCGAAACCAAGGTGCATAGGGGAATGTTTTATTTTTTTATTTCTAACGCCAATCAATTGTTTTTTATGAAAATTACTTATAAACCAGCAGAAAAAAAGAACCATGCCGCCGGTGGGATCCCAACCCACGATCTCCGAATATCGCATCCGGTGCTCTTACCAACTGAGCTACGGCGACGGCTGTCCAATCTGCTGCTTTCGTGGGTATTTATATGTTTTGTGTGTAAGCGAACCTTGAAAGTGTTCACCAGCGCCACCCTCGTACAGAGCGGTGGACGTAGCACGTCCTGTAATACCGCAAGTGTGACGTAGAACGTCTTCTAACGGCGAGGATGGAAACTGTGCGAGAGCCCTCTTATGCTACCTATAGCTTCAAGACTGCCAGAACAGAGACCCCCGTTATGCTATTAGCAGACAAGGCAAATGAAATGAGGGGATCGTTTGACAAACATAATAAGGAAGCCAACAGTCACCGAAACCAAGTTGCGTAAGGGAATGTTCCCTTTTTTTATTTTTAATGCCAAGTAACTGTTTTTTAAAAGAAAATTACTTACAAACCAGCAGAAAAAACAACCATGCCGCCCGTGGGATCCGAACACACGACCTCCGAATATTGCATCCTGTGCTCTTACCAACTGAGCTACGGCGACGGCTGTCTAATCAGCTGCTTTCGTGGGTATTTATGTTTTGTCTGTAAGCGAACCTTTAGAGTGTTCACCAGCGCCACCCTCGTCCATAGCGGTGGACGTAGCACGTCCTGTAATACCGCAAGTGTGACGTAGAACGTCTTCTAGCGGCGAGGGCGGAAAGTGTGCGAGAGCCCTCTTATGCTACATTTGGCATCAAGACTGCCAGAACCGAGACCCCCGTTATGCTATTAGCAGACTAGGCAAATGAAATGAGGGGATCGTTTGACAAACATATTAAGGAAGCCAACAATCACCGAAACCAAAGTGCATAGGGGAATGTTTTCTTTTTTTAATTTCAAATGCCAATCAATTGTTTTTTTAAGAAAATTACTTATAAACCAGCAGAAAAAACAACCATGCCACCGATGGGATCCGAACCCACGACCTCCGAAAATCGCGTCCGGTGCTCTTACCAACTGAGCTACGGCGACGGCTGTCTAACCTGCTGCTTTCGTGGGTATTTATGTTTCGTGTGTAAGCGAACCTTGAGAATGTTCACCAGCGCCACCCTCGTCCATAGCGGTGGACGTAGCACGTCCTGTGATACCGCAAGTGTGACGTAGAACGTCTTCTAACGGCGAGGGCAGAAACTGTGCGAGAGCCCTCTTATGCTACCTATGAAATCAAGAATGCCAGAACCGAGACCCCCGTTATGCTATTAGCAGATAGGCATATGAAATGAGGGGCTCGTTTCACAAACATATTAAGGAAGCAAACAATCACCAAAACGAAGGTGCATAGGGGACTGTTTTCTTTTTTTTTCATTTTCTAAAGCCAATCAATTGTTTTTTAAAGAAAATTACTTATAAACCAGCAGAAAAAAGAACCATGCCACCGGTGGTATCCGTACCCACGGTCTCCGAATATCGCCTCCGGTGCTCTTACAAACTGAGCTACGGCGACGGCTGTCCAATCTGCTGCTTTCGTGGGTATTAATGTTTTGTGTGTAAGCGAACCTTGAGAGTGTTCACCAGCGCCACCCTCGTCCAGAGCGGTGGACGTAGCACGTCCTGTAATACCGCAAGTGTGACGTAGAACGTCTTCTAACGGCGAGGGCGGAAACAGTGCGAGAGCCCTCTTATGCTACCTATAGCTTCAAGACTGCCAGAACCGAGACCCCCGTTATGCTATTAGCAGACAAGGCAAATGAAATGAGGGGCTCGTTTGACAAACATATTATGGAAGCCAACAGCCACCGTAACCAAGGTGCATACGGGAATGTTTTCTTTTTCTTTTAATTTCTAATGCCAATCAATTTGTTTTTTAAAGAAAATTACTTATAAATCAGCAGAAAAAACAACCATGCCGCCCTTGGGATCCGAGCCCACGATCTCCGAATATCGCGTCCGGTGCTCTTACGAACTGAGCTTCGGCGACGGCTGTCTAACCTGCTGCTTTCGTGGGTATATATGTTTTGTGTGTAAACGAACCTTGTGAGTGTTCACGAGCGCCTCCGTCGTCCATAGCGGTGGACGTAGCACGTCCTGTAATGCCGCAAGTATGACGTAGAACGCCTTCTAACGGCGAGGGCGGAAACTGTGCGTGAGCCCTCTTATGCTACCTATAGCTTCAAGACTGCCGGAACCGAGACCCCCGTTATGCTATTAGGAGACAAGGCAAATGAAAGGGGCTCATTTGACTAACATATTAAGGAAGCAAACAATTACCAAAAACAAGGTGCATAGGGGACTGTTTTCTTTTTTTTTAATTTCTAAAGCCAATCAATTGTTTTTTTAAAGAAAATTACTTATAAACCAGCAGAAAAAAGAACCATGCCGCCGGTATGATCCGAAGCCACGAACTCCGAATATCGCGTCGGGTGCTCTTACCAACTGAGCTACAGCGACGGCTGTGCAATCTGCTGCTTTAGTGGGTGGGTATATATGTTTTGTGTGTAAGTGAACCTTGTGAGTGTTCCCCAGAGTCACCCTCGTTCATAGCGGTGGACGTAACACGTCCTGTAATACCGCAAGTGTGACGTAGAACGTCTTCTAACGGCGAGGGCGGAAACTGTGCGAGAGCCCTCTTATGCTACCTATAGCTTCAAGACTGCAAGAACCGATACCCCCGTTATAATATTAGCAGACAAGGCAAATAAAATGTGGGGCTCGTTTGATAAACATATTAGGAAGCCAACAGTCACCGAAACCAAGGTGCATAGGGGAATGTTTTCTTTTTTTAAATTTCTAATGCCAATCAATTGTTTTTTTATGAAAATTACTTATAAACCAGCACAAAAAAGAACCATGCCGCCCATGGGATCCGAACCTACGACCTCCGAATATCGCGTCCGGTGCTCTTACCAACTGAGCTACGGCGACGGCTGTCTAGCCTGCTGCTTTTGTGGGTATTTATGTTTTCTGTGTAAGCGAGCCTTGAGAGTGTTCAGCAGCGCCACCCTTGTCCAAAGCGGTGGACGTAGCACGTGCTGTAATACCGCAAGTGTGACGTATAACGTCTTCTAACGGCGAGGGCGGAAACTGTGCGCGAGCCCTCTTATTCTACCTATGGCATCAAGACTGCCAGAACCGAGACCCCCGTTATGCTATTAGCAGACAAGGCAAATGAAATGAGGGGCTCGTTTGACAAACATATTAAGGAAGCCAACAGTCACCGAAACCAAGGTGCATAGGGGAATGTTTTCTTTTTTTAAATTTCTAATGCCAATCAATTGTTTTTTTATGAAAATTACTTATAAACCAGCACAAAAAAGAACCATGCCGCCCATGGGATCCGAACCTACGACCTCCGAATATCGCGTCCGGTGCTCTTACCAACTGAGCTACGGCGACGGCTGTCTAGCCTGCTGCTTTCGTGGGTATTTATGTTTTGTGTGTAAGCGAACCTTGAGAGTGTTCACTAGCGCCACCCTCGTCCAGAGCGGTGGACGTAGCACGTCCTTTAATACCGCAAGTGTGACGTAGAATGTCTTTTAACGGCGAAGGCGGAAACTGTGCGAGAGCCCTCTTATGCTACCCATAGCTTCAAGACTGCCAGAACCGAGACCCCCGTTATGCTTTTAGCAGACAAGACAAATGAAATGAGAGGTTCGTTTGACAAACATATTAAGGAAGCCAAAAGGCACCGAAACCAAGGTGCATAGGGGAATGTTTTCTTTTTTTAAATTTCTTATTCCAATCAATTGTTTTTTTTAAGAAAATTACTTATAAACCAGCAGAAAAACAACCATGCCACCGATGGGATCTGAACCCACGACCTCCGAATATCGCGTCCGGTGCTCTTACCAACTGAGCTACGGCGACGGCTGTCTAACCTGATGCTTTCGTCTGTATTTATGTTTTGTGTGTAAGCGAACCTTGAGAGTGTTCACCAGCGCCACCATCGTCCATAGCGGTAGACGTGGCACGTCCTGTAATACCGCAAGTGTGACGTAAAACGACTTCTTACGGCGAGAGCGGAAACTGTGCGAGAGCCCTCTTATGCTACCTATGGCATCAAGACTGCCAGGACCGAGACCCCCGTTATACTTTTAGCAGACAAGGCAAATGAAATGAGGGGCTCGTTTGACAAACATATTAAGGAAGCTAACAGTCACCGAAACCAAGGTGCATAGGGGAATGGTTTATTTTTTTTCTAATGCCAATCACTTGTTTTTTTATGAAAACTACTTATAAACCAGCAGAAAAAAGAACCATGCCGCCGGTGGGATCGCAACCCACGATCTCCGAATATCGCATCCGGTGCTCTTACCAACTGAGCTACGGAGACGGCTGTCCAATCTGCTGCTTTCGTGGGTATTTATATGTTTTGTGTGTAAGCGAACCTTGAAAGTGTTCACCAGCGCCACCCTCGTACAGAGAGGTGGACGTAGCACGTCCTGTAATACCACAAGTGTGACGTAGAACTTCTTCTAACGGCGAGGGCGGAAACTGTGCGAGAGCCCTCTTATGCTACCTATGGCATCAAAACTGCCAGAACCGAGACCCCCGTAATGCTATTAGCAGACAAAGCATATCAAATGAGGGGCTTGTTTCACAAACATATTAAGGAAGCAAACAATCACCGAAACCAAGGTGCATAGGGGAATGTTTCCTTTTTTTCATTTCTAAAGCCAATCAATTGTTTTTTAAAGAAAATTACTTATAAACCTGCAGAAAAAACAACCATGCCGCCGGTGGGATTCGAACCCAAGATATCTGAATATCGTGTCCGGTGCTATTCCCAACTGAGCTACGGCGACGGCTGTCTAATCTGCTGCTTTCGTGGGTATTTCTTTTTGTGCGTAAGCGAACCTTGAGAGTGTTCACCAGCGTCACCCTCGTCCATAGCCGTGGACGTAGCACATCCTCTAATACCGCAAGTGTGACGTAGAACGTCTCCTAACGGCGAGGGCGGAAACTGTGCGAGAGCCCTCTTATGCTACCTATGGCATCAAGACTGCCAGAACCGAGACCCCCGATATGCTATTAGCAGACAAGGCAAATGAAATGAGGGGATTGTTTGACAAACATATTAAGGAAGCCAAAGTCAACGAAACCAAGGTGCATAAGGGAATGTTTTCTTTTTTTAAATTTCTAATGCCAATCAATTGTTTTTTAAGAAAATTACTTATAAACCAGCAGAGAAAACAACCATGCCACAGATGGGATCCGAACCCACGACCTCCGAATATAGCGTCATGTGCTCTTACCAACTGAGCTACGGCGACGGCTGTCTAACCTGCTGCTTTCGTGGGTATTTGTTTTGTGTGTAAGCGAACCTTGAGAGTGTTCACCAGCGCCACCCTCGTCCATAGCGGTGGATGTGGCACGTCCTGTAATACCGCAAGTGTGACGTAGAACGTCTTCTTACGGCGAGGATGGAAACTGTGCGAGAGCCCTCTTATGCTCTCTATAGCTTCAAGACTGCCAGAACAGTGACCCCCGTTATGCTATTAGCAGACAAGGCAAATTAAATGAGGGGCTCGTTTGACAAACATATTAAGGAAGCCAACAGTCACCGAAACCAAGGTGCGTAGGGGAATGTTTTCTTTTTTTAATTTCTAAAGCCAATCAATTGTTTTTTAAAGAAAATTACTTATAAACCAGCAGAAAAAACAACCATGCCGCCGGTGGGATTCGAACCCAAGACATCCGAATATCGCGTCCGGTGCTATTCGCAACTGAGCTACGGCGACGGCTGTCCAATCTGCTGCTTTCGTGGGTATTTATTTTTTGTGCGTAAGCGAACCTTGAGAGTGTTCACCAGCGTCACCCTCGTCCATAGCCGTGGACGTAGCACATCCTCTAATACCGCAAGTGTGACGTAGAACGTCTCCTAACGGCGAGGGCGGAAACTGTGCGAGAGCCCTCTTATGCTACCTATGGCATCAAGTCTGCCAGAACCGAGACCCCCGATATGCTATTAGTAGACAAGGCAAATGAAATGAGGGGATCGTTTGACAAACATAATAAGGAAGCCAAAGTCAACGAAACCAAGGTGCATTGGGGAATGTTTTCTTTTTTTAAATTTCTAACGCCGATCAATTGTTTTTTAAGAAAATTACTTATAAACCAGCAGAGAAAATAACCATGCCACAGAGGGGATCCGAACCCACGACCTCCGAATATAGCGTCCTGTGCTCTTACCAACTGAGCTACGGCGACGGCTGTCTAACCTGCTGCTTTCGTGGGTATTTATGTTTTGTGTGTAAGCGAACCTTGAGAGTGTTCACCAGCGTCACCCTCGTCCATAGCGGTGGACATGGCACGTCCTCTAATACCGCAAGTGTGACGTAGAACGTCTTCTAACGGCGAGGGCTTAAAATGTGCGAGAGAACTCTTATGCCACCTATGGCATCAAGACTGCCAGAACCGAGACCCCCGTTATGCTATTAGCATAGAAGGCAAATGAAATGAGGGGCTCGTTTGAAAAACATATTAAGGAAACCAACAGTCACCGAAACAAAGGTGCATAGGGCAATGTTTTCTTTTTTTTAAATTTCTAATGCCAATAAATTTTTTTAAATTACTTATAAACCAGCAGAAAAAACAACCATGCCACCGATGGGATCCGAACCCAAGACCTCCGAATATCGCGTCCGGTGCTCTTACCAACTGAGCTACGGCGACGGCTGTCTAACCTGATGCTTTCGTGGGTATTTATGTTTTGTGTGTAAGCGAACCTTGAGAGTGTTCACCAGCGCCACCCTCGTCCGTAGCGGTAGACGTGGCACGTCCTGTAATACCGCAAGTGTGACGTAAAACGTCTTCTAACGGCGAGAGCGGAAACTGTGCGAGAGCCCTCTTATGCTACCTATGGCATCAAGACTGCCAGGACCGAGACCCCCGTAATGCTATTAGCAGACAAGGCAAATGAAATGAGGGGCTCGTTTGACAAACATATTAAGGAAGCCAACAGTCACCGAAACCAAGGCGCATAGGGAATGTTTTATTTTTTTATTTCTAACGTTAATCAATTGTTTTTCATGAAAATTACTTATAAACCAGCAGAAAAAAGAACCATGCCGCCGGTGGGATGCCAACCCACGATCTCCGAATATCGCATCCGGTGCTCTTACCAACTGAGCTACGGCGACGGCTGTCCAATCTGCTGCTTTCGTGGGTATTTATATGTTTTGTGTGTAAGCGAACCTTGAAAGTGTTCACCAGCGCCACCCTCGTACAGAGCGGTGGACGTAGCACGTCCTGTAATACCGCAAGTGTGACGTAGAACGTCTTCTAACGGCGAGGGCGGAAACTGTGCGAGAGCCCTCTTATGCTACCTATGGCATCAAGACTGCCAGAACCGAGAGCCCCGTTATGCTATTAGCAGACAAGGCATATGAAATGAGGGTCTCGTTTCACAAACATATTAAGGAAGCAAACGATCACCGAAACCAAGGTGCATAGGGGAATGTTTTCTTTTTTTTTTATTTCTAAAGCCAATCAATTGTTTTTTTAAAGAAAATTACTTATAAACCCGCAGAAAAAAGAACCATTCCGCCGGTGGGATCCGAACCCACGATCTCCGAATATCGCGTCCGGTGCTCTTACCAACTGAGCTACAGCGACGGCTGTCCAATCTGCTGCTTTCGTGGGTATATATGTTTTGTGTGTAAGCGAACCTTGTGAGTGTTCACCAGCGTCACCCTCGTTCATAGCGGTGGACGTAACACGTCCTGTAATACCGCAAGTGTGACGTAGAACGTCTCCTAACGGCGAGGGCGGAAACTGTGCGAGAGCCCTCTTATGCTACCTATAGCTTCAAGACTGCAAGATCCGATACCCCCGTTATAATATTAGCAGACAAGGCAAATAAAATGTGGGGCTCGTTTGATAAACATATTAAGGAAGCCAACAGTCACCGAAACCAAGGTGCATAGAGGAATGTTTTCTTTTTTTATTTCTAATGGCAATCAATTGTTTTTTTAAAGAAAATTACTTATAAACCAGCAGAAAAACAACAATGCCACCGATGGGATCCGAACCCACGGCCACCGAATATCGCGTCCGGTGCCCTTACACAGTGAGCTACGGCGACGGCTGTCTAACCTGCTGCTTTCGTGGGTATTTATGATTTGTGTGTAAGCGAACCTTTAGAGTGTTCACCAGCGCCACCCTCGTCCATAGCGGTGGACGTAGCACGTCCTGTAATACCGCAAGTGTGACGGAGAACGTCTTCTAGCGGCGAGGGCGGAAAGTGTGCTCGAGCCCTCTTATGCTACCTTTGGCATCAAGACTGCCAGAACCGAGACCCCCGTTATGCTATTAGCAGACTAGGCAAATGAAATGAGGGGATCGTTTGACAAACATATTAAGGAAGTGAACAGTCACCGAAACCAAAGTGAATAGGGAAATATTTCCATTTTTTTTAATTTCTAATGCCAATCAATTGTTTTTTTAAAGAAAATTACTTATAAACCAGCAGAAAAAAGAACCATGCCGCCGGTGGTATCCGTACCCACGATCTCCGAATATCGCCTCCGGTGCTCTTACCAACTGAGCTACGGCGACGGCTGTCCAATCTGCTGCTTTCGTTGGTATTTCTGTTTTGTGTGTAAGCGAACCTTGTGAGTGTTCACCAGCGCCTCCGTCGTCCATAGCGGTGGACGTAGCACGTCCTGTAATGCCGCAAGTATGACGTAGAACGCCTTCTAACGGCGAGGGCGGAAACTGTGCGAGAGCCCTCTTTTGCTACCTATAGCTTCAAGACTGCCAGAACCGAGACCCCCGTTATGCTATTAGCAGACAAGGCAAACGAAATGAGGGGCTCGTTTGACAAACATATTAAGGCAGCCAACAGTCACCGAAACCAAGGTGCGTAGGGGAATGTTTTTTTTTTTTTAATTTCAAATGCCAATCAATTCTTTTTTAAAAAAATTACATATAAACCAGCAGAAAAAACAACCATGCCATCGATGGGATCCGAACCCACGACCTCCGAATATCGCGTCCGGTGCTCTTACACACTGAGCTACAGCGACGGCTGTCTAACCTGCTGCTTTCGTGGGTATTTATGATTTGTGTGTAAGCGAACCTTTAGAGTGTTCACCAGCGCCACCCTCGTCCATAGCGGTGGACGTAGCACGTCCTGTAATACCGCAAGTGTGAGGTAGAACGTCTTCTAGCGGCGAGGGCGGAAAGTGTGCGAGAGCCCTCTTATGCTACCTTTGGCATCAAGGCTGCCAGAACCGACACCCCGTTATGCTATTAGCAGACTGGGCAAATGAAATGAGGGGATCGTTTGACAAACATATTAAGGAAGCCAACAGTCACCGAAACCAAAGTGCATAGGGAAATATTTCCATTTTTTAAATTTCTAATGCCAATCAATTGTTTTGTTTAAAGAAAATTACTTATAAATCAGCAGAAAAAACAACCATGCCGCCCGTGGGATCCGAACCCACGACCTCCGAATATCGCGTCCGGTGCTCTTACCAACTGAGCTACGGCGACGGCTGTCCAATCTGTCGCTTTCGTGGGTATTTATGTTTTGTGTGTAAGCAAACCTTGAGAGTGTTCACCAGCGCCACCCTCGTCCATAGCGGTGGACGTTGCACGTCCTGTAATACCGCAAGTGTGACGTAGAACGTCTTCTAAGGGCGAGGGCGGAAACTGTGCGAGAGCCCTCTTATGCTACCTATAGCTTCAAGACTGCCACAACCGAGACTGTGTTATGCTATCAGCAGATAGGCATATGAAATGAGGGGCTCGTTTCACAAACATAATAAGGAAGCAAACAATCACCAAAACCAAGGTGCACAGGGGACTGTTTTCTTTTTTTTAATTTCTAAAGCCAATCAATTGTTTTTTTAAATAAAATTACTTATAAACCAGCAGAGAAAACAACCATGCCACAGAGGGGATCCGAACCCACGACCTCCGAATATAGCGTCCTGTGCTCTTACCAACTGAGCTACGGCGACGGCTGTCTAACCTGCTGCTTTCGTGGGTATTTATGTTTTGTGTGTAAGCGAACCTTGAGAGTGTTCACCAGCGCCACCCTCGTCCATAGCGGTGGACATGGCACGTCCTGTAATACCGCAAGTGTGACGTAGAACGTCTTCTAACGGCGAGGGCTTAAAATGTGCGAGAGAACTCATATGCTACCTATGGCATCAAGACTGCCAGAACCGAGACCCCCGTTATGCTATTAGCAGACAAGGCAAATGAAATGATGGGATTGTTTGACGAACATATTAAGGAAGCCAAAAGTCACGGAAACCAAAGTGCATAGGGGAATGTTTCCTTTTTTTTAATTTTAAATGCCAATGAATTGTTTTTTTTTACAGAAAATTACTTAAAAATCAGCAGAAAAAACAACCATGCCGAACGTGGGATCCGAACCCACGACCTCCGAATATCGCGTCCGGTGCTCTTACCAACTGAGCTACGGCGACGGCTGTCCAATCTGCTGCTTTCGTGGGTGTTTATGTTTTGTGTGTAAGCGAACTTTTTGAATGTTCACCAGCGCCACCATCGTCCATAGCGGTGGACGTAGCACGTCCTGTAATAATGCAAGTGTGACGTAGAACGTCTTCTAACGGCGAGAGCGGAAACTGTGCAAGAGCTCTCTTATGCTACCTATTGCATCAAGACTGCCAGAACCGAGACCCCCGTTATGCTATTAGCATAGAAGGCAAATGAAATGAGGGGCTCGTTTGAAAAACATATTAAGGAAACCAACAGTCACCGAAACAAAGGTGCATAGGGCAATGTTTTCTTTTTTTAATTTCTAATGCCAATAAATTTTTTTTTAAATTACTTATAAACCAGCAGAAAAAACAACCATGCCACCGATGGGACCCGAACCCAAGACCTCCGAATATCGCGTCCGGAGCTCTTTCCAACTGAGCTACGGCGACGGCTGTCTAACCTGATGCTTTCGTGGGTATTTATGTTTTGTGTGTAAGCGAACCTTGAGAGTGTTCACCAGCGCCACCCTCGTACGTAGCGGTAGACGTGGCACGTCCTGTAATACCGCAAGTGTGACGTAAAACGTCTTCTAACGGCGAGAGCGGAAACTGTGCGAGAGCCCTCTTATGCTACCTATGGCATCAAGACTGCCAGGACCGAGACCCCCGTAATGCTATTAGCAGACAAGGCAAATGAAATGAGGGGCTCGTTTGACAAACATATTAAGGAAGCCAACAGTCACCGAAACCAAGGTGCATAGGGGAATGTCTTATTTTTTTATTTCTAACGCCAATCAATTGTTTTTATGAAAATTACTTATAAACCAGCAGAAAAAAGAACCATGCCGCCGGTGGAATCGCAACCCACGATTTCCGAATATCGCATCCGGTGCTCTTACCAACTGAGCTACGGCGACGGCTGTCCAATCTGCTGCTTTCGTGGGTATTTATATGTTTTGTGTGTAAGCGAACCTTGAAAGTGTTCACCAGTCACCCTCGTACAGAGCGGTGGACGTAGCACGTCCTGTAATACCGCAAGTGTGACGTAGAACTTCTTCTAACGGCGAAGGCGGAAACTGTGCGAGAGCCCTCTTATGCTACCTATGGCATCAAGACTGCCAGAACCGAGACCCCCGTAATGCTATTAGCAGACAAAGCATATGAAATGAGGGGCTTGTTTCACAAACATATTAAGGAAGCACAAAGTCACCGAAACCAAGGTGCATAGGGAAATGTTTTATTTTTTTATTTTTAATGCCAATCAATTGTTTTTTTAATGAAAATTACTTATAAACCAGCACAAAAAAGAACCATGCCGCCGATGGGATCCGAACCCACGACCTCCGAATATCGCGTCCGGAGCTATTCCCAACTGAGCTACGGCGACGGCTGTCTAATCTGCTGCTTTCGTGGGTATTTCTTTTTGTGCGTAAGCGAACCTTGAGAGTGTTCACCAGCGTCACCCTCGTCCATAGCCGTGGACGTAGCACATCCTCTAATACCGCAAGTGTGACGTAGAACGTCTCCTAACGGCGAGGGCGGAAAGTATGCGAGAGCCCTCTTATGCTACCTGCCAGAACCGAGACCCCTGATATGCTATTAGCAGACAAGGCAAATGAAATGAGGGGCTCGTTTGACAAACATATTAAGGAAGCCAACAGTCACCGAAACCAAGGTGCATAGGGGAATGTTTTATTTTTTTATTTCTAACGCCAATCAATTGTTTTTTATGAAAATTACTTATAAACCAGCAGAAAAAAAGAACCATGCCGCCGGTGGGATCCCAACCCACGATCTCCGAATATCGCATCCGGTGCTCTTACCAACTGAGCTACGGCGACGGCTGTCCAATCTGCTGCTTTCGTGGGTATTTATATGTTTTGTGTGTAAGCGAACCTTGAAAGTGTTCACCAGCGCCACCCTCGTACAGAGCGGTGGACGTAGCACGTCCTGTAATACCGCAAGTGTGACGTAGAACGTCTTCTAACGGCGAGGATGGAAACTGTGCGAGAGCCCTCTTATGCTACCTATAGCTTCAAGACTGCCAGAACAGAGACCCCCGTTATGCTATTAGCAGACAAGGCAAATGAAATGAGGGGATCGTTTGACAAACATAATAAGGAAGCCAACAGTCACCGAAACCAAGTTGCGTAAGGGAATGTTCCCTTTTTTTATTTTTAATGCCAAGTAACTGTTTTTTAAAAGAAAATTACTTACAAACCAGCAGAAAAAACAACCATGCCGCCCGTGGGATCCGAACACACGACCTCCGAATATTGCATCCTGTGCTCTTACCAACTGAGCTACGGCGACGGCTGTCTAATCAGCTGCTTTCGTGGGTATTTATGTTTTGTCTGTAAGCGAACCTTTAGAGTGTTCACCAGCGCCACCCTCGTCCATAGCGGTGGACGTAGCACGTCCTGTAATACCGCAAGTGTGACGTAGAACGTCTTCTAGCGGCGAGGGCGGAAAGTGTGCGAGAGCCCTCTTATGCTACATTTGGCATCAAGACTGCCAGAACCGAGACCCCCGTTATGCTATTAGCAGACTAGGCAAATGAAATGAGGGGATCGTTTGACAAACATATTAAGGAAGCCAACAATCACCGAAACCAAAGTGCATAGGGGAATGTTTTCTTTTTTTAATTTCAAATGCCAATCAATTGTTTTTTTAAGAAAATTACTTATAAACCAGCAGAAAAAACAACCATGCCACCGATGGGATCCGAACCCACGACCTCCGAAAATCGCGTCCGGTGCTCTTACCAACTGAGCTACGGCGACGGCTGTCTAACCTGCTGCTTTCGTGGGTATTTATGTTTCGTGTGTAAGCGAACCTTGAGAATGTTCACCAGCGCCACCCTCGTCCATAGCGGTGGACGTAGCACGTCCTGTGATACCGCAAGTGTGACGTAGAACGTCTTCTAACGGCGAGGGCAGAAACTGTGCGAGAGCCCTCTTATGCTACCTATGAAATCAAGAATGCCAGAACCGAGACCCCCGTTATGCTATTAGCAGATAGGCATATGAAATGAGGGGCTCGTTTCACAAACATATTAAGGAAGCAAACAATCACCAAAACGAAGGTGCATAGGGGACTGTTTTCTTTTTTTTTCATTTTCTAAAGCCAATCAATTGTTTTTTTAAAGAAAATTACTTATAAACCAGCAGAAAAAAGAACCATGCCGCCGGTGGTATCCGTACCCACGGTCTCCGAATATCGCCTCCGGTGCTCTTACAAACTGAGCTACGGCGACGGCTGTCCAATCTGCTGCTTTCGTGGGTATTAATGTTTTGTGTGTAAGCGAACCTTGAGAGTGTTCACCAGCGCCACCCTCGTCCAGAGCGGTGGACGTAGCACGTCCTGTAATACCGCAAGTGTGACGTAGAACGTCTTCTAACGGCGAGGGCGGAAACAGTGCGAGAGCCCTCTTATGCTACCTATAGCTTCAAGACTGCCAGAACCGAGACCCCCGTTATGCTATTAGCAGACAAGGCAAATGAAATGAGGGGCTCGTTTGACAAACATATTATGGAAGCCAACAGCCACCGTAACCAAGGTGCATACGGGAATGTTTTCTTTTTCTTTTAATTTCTAATGCCAATCAATTTGTTTTTTAAAGAAAATTACTTATAAATCAGCAGAAAAAACAACCATGCCGCCCTTGGGATCCGAGCCCACGATCTCCGAATATCGCGTCCGGTGCTCTTACGAACTGAGCTTCGGCGACGGCTGTCTAACCTGCTGCTTTCGTGGGTATATATGTTTTGTGTGTAAACGAACCTTGTGAGTGTTCACGAGCGCCTCCGTCGTCCATAGCGGTGGACGTAGCACGTCCTGTAATGCCGCAAGTATGACGTAGAACGCCTTCTAACGGCGAGGGCGGAAACTGTGCGTGAGCCCTCTTATGCTACCTATAGCTTCAAGACTGCCAGAACCGAGACCCCCGTTATGCTATTAGGAGACAAGGCAAATGAAAGGGGCTCATTTGACTAACATATTAAGGAAGCAAACAATTACCAAAAACAAGGTGCATAGGGGACTGTTTTCTTTTTTTTTAATTTCTAAAGCCAATCAATTGTTTTTTTAAAGAAAATTACTTATAAACCAGCAGAAAAAAGAACCATGCCGCCGGTATGATCCGAAGCCACGAACTCCGAATATCGCGTCGGGTGCTCTTACCAACTGAGCTACAGCGACGGCTGTGCAATCTGCTGCTTTAGTGGGTGGGTATATATGTTTTGTGTGTAAGTGAACCTTGTGAGTGTTCCCCAGAGTCACCCTCGTTCATAGCGGTGGACGTAACACGTCCTGTAATACCGCAAGTGTGACGTAGAACGTCTTCTAACGGCGAGGGCGGAAACTGTGCGAGAGCCCTCTTATGCTACCTATAGCTTCAAGACTGCAAGAACCGATACCCCCGTTATAATATTAGCAGACAAGGCAAATAAAATGTGGGGCTCGTTTGATAAACATATTAGGAAGCCAACAGTCACCGAAACCAAGGTGCATAGGGGAATGTTTTCTTTTTTTAAATTTCTAATGCCAATCAATTGTTTTTTTTAAGAAAATTACATATAAACCAGCAGAAAAAACAACGATGCCACTGATGGGATCCGAACCCACGACCTCCGAATATCGCGTCCGGTGCTCTTACCAACTGAGCTACGGCGACGGCTGTCTAACCTGATGCTTTCGTGGGTACTTATGTTTTGTGTGTAAGCGAACCTTGAGAGTGTTCACCAGCGCCACCCTCGTCCATAGCGGTAGACGTGGCACGTCCTGTAATACCGCAAGTGTGACGTAGAACTTCTCCTAATGGCGAGAGCGGAAACTGTGCGAGAGCCCTCTTATGCTACCTATGGCATCAAGACTGCCAGGACCAAGACCCCCGTTATGCTATTAGCAGACAAGGCAAATGAAATGAGGGGCTCGTTTGACCAACATATTAAGGAAGCACACAGTCATCGAAACCAAGGTGCATAGGGAAATGTTTTTTTTTATTTCTAATGCCAATCAATTGTTTTTTTTTGTGGAAATTACTTATAAACCAGCAGAAAAAAGAACCATGCCGCCGGTGGGATCCAAACCCACGATCTCCGAATATCGCATCCGGTGCTCTTACCAACTGAGCTACGGCGACGGCTGTCCAATCTGCTGCTTTCGTGGGTATTTATGTTTTGTGTGTAAGCGAACCTTCAAAGTGTTCACCAGCGCCACCCTCGTACAGAGCGGTGGACGTAGCACGTCCTGTAATACCGCAAGTGTGACGTAGAACGTCTTCTAATGGCGAGAGCGGAAAATGTGCGAGAGCCCTCTTATGCTACCTATAGCTTCAAGACTGCCAGAACCGAGACCCCCGTTATGCTATTAGCAGACAAGGCAAATGAAATGAGGGGCTCGTTTGACAAACATATTAAGGAAGCACACAGTCACCGAAACCAAGGTGCATAGGGAAATGTTTTATTTTTTTTTATTTCTAATGCCAATCAATTGTTTTTTTATGAAAATTACTTATAAACCAGCACAAAAAAGAACCATGCCGCCCATGGGATCCGAACCTACGACCTCCGAATATCGCGTCCGGTGCTCTTACCAACTGAGCTACGGCGACGGCTGTCTAGCCTGCTGCTTTTGTGGGTATTTATGTTTTCTGTGTAAGCGAGCCTTGAGAGTGTTCAGCAGCGCCACCCTTGTCCAAAGCGGTGGACGTAGCACGTGCTGTAATACCGCAAGTGTGACGTATAACGTCTTCTAACGGCGAGGGCGGAAACTGTGCGCGAGCCCTCTTATTCTACCTATGGCATCAAGACTGCCAGAACCGAGACCCCCGTTATGCTATTAGCAGACAAGGCAAATGAAATGAGGGGCTCGTTTGACAAACATATTAAGGAAGCCAACAGTCACCGAAACCAAGGTGCATAGGGGAATGTTTTCTTTTTTTAAATTTCTAATGCCAATCAATTGTTTTTTTATGAAAATTACTTATAAACCAGCACAAAAAAGAACCATGCCGCCCATGGGATCCGAACCTACGACCTCCGAATATCGCGTCCGGTGCTCTTACCAACTGAGCTACGGCGACGGCTGTCTAGCCTGCTGCTTTCGTGGGTATTTATGTTTTGTGTGTAAGCGAACCTTGAGAGTGTTCACTAGCGCCACCCTCGTCCAGAGCGGTGGACGTAGCACGTCCTTTAATACCGCAAGTGTGACGTAGAATGTCTTTTAACGGCGAAGGCGGAAACTGTGCGAGAGCCCTCTTATGCTACCCATAGCTTCAAGACTGCCAGAATCGAGACCCCCGTTATGCTTTTAGCAGACAAGACAAATGAAATGTGAGGTTCGTTTGAGAAACATATTAAGGAAGCCAAAAGGCACCGAAACCAAGGTGCATAGGGGAATGTTTTCTTTTTTTAAATTTCTTATTCCAATCAATTGTTTTTTTTAAGAAAATTACTTATAAACCAGCAGAAAAACAACCATGCCACCGATGGGATCTGAACCCACGACCTCCGAATATCGCGTCCGGTGCTCTTACCAACTGAGCTACGGCGACGGCTGTCTAACCTGATGCTTTCGTCTGTATTTATGTTTTGTGTGTAAGCGAACCTTGAGAGTGTTCACCAGCGCCACAATCGTCCATAGCGGTAGACGTGGCACGTCCTGTAATACCGCAAGTGTGACGTAAAACGACTTCTTACGGCGAGAGCGGAAACTGTGCGAGAGCCCTCTTATGCTACCTATGGCATCAAGACTGCCAGGACCGAGACCCCCGTTATACTTTTAGCAGACAAGGCAAATGAAATGAGGGGCTCGTTTGACAAACATATTAAGGAAGCTAACAGTCACCGAAACCAAGGTGCATAGGGGAATGGTTTATTTTTTTTCTAATGCCAATCACTTGTTTTTTTATGAAAACTACTTATAAACCAGCAGAAAAAAGAACCATGCCGCCGGTGGGATCGCAACCCACGATCTCCGAATATCGCATCCGGTGCTCTTACCAACTGAGCTACGGAGACGGCTGTCCAATCTGCTGCTTTCGTGGGTATTTATATGTTTTGTGTGTAAGCGAACCTTGAAAGTGTTCACCAGCGCCACCCTCGTACAGAGAGGTGGACGTAGCACGTCCTGTAATACCACAAGTGTGACGTAGAACTTCTTCTAACGGCGAGGGCGGAAACTGTGCGAGAGCCCTCTTATGCTACCTATGGCATCAAAACTGCCAGAACCGAGACCCCCGTAATGCTATTAGCAGACAAAGCATATCAAATGAGGGGCTTGTTTCACAAACATATTAAGGAAGCAAACAATCACCGAAACCAAGGTGCATAGGGGAATGTTTCCTTTTTTTCATTTCTAAAGCCAATCAATTGTTTTTTAAAGAAAATTACTTATAAACCTGCAGAAAAAACAACCATGCCGCCGGTGGGATTCGAACCCAAGATATCTGAATATCGTGTCCGGTGCTATTCCCAACTGAGCTACGGCGACGGCTGTCTAATCTGCTGCTTTCGTGGGTATTTCTTTTTGTGCGTAAGCGAACCTTGAGAGTGTTCACCAGCGTCACCCTCGTCCATAGCCGTGGACGTAGCACATCCTCTAATACCGCAAGTGTGACGTAGAACGTCTCCTAACGGCGAGGGCGGAAACTGTGCGAGAGCCCTCTTATGCTACCTATGGCATCAAGACTGCCAGAACCGAGACCCCCGATATGCTATTAGCAGACAAGGCAAATGAAATGAGGGGATTGTTTGACAAACATATTAAGGAAGCCAAAGTCAACGAAACCAAGGTGCATAAGGGAATGTTTTCTTTTTTTAAATTTCTAATGCCAATCAATTGTTTTTTAAGAAAATTACTTATAAACCAGCAGAGAAAACAACCATGCCACAGATGGGATCCGAACCCACGACCTCCGAATATAGCGTCATGTGCTCTTACCAACTGAGCTACGGCGACGGCTGTCTAACCTGCTGCTTTCGTGGGTATTTGTTTTGTGTGTAAGCGAACCTTGAGAGTGTTCACCAGCGCCACCCTCGTCCATAGCGGTGGATGTGGCACGTCCTGTAATACCGCAAGTGTGACGTAGAACGTCTTCTTACGGCGAGGATGGAAACTGTGCGAGAGCCCTCTTATGCTCTCTATAGCTTCAAGACTGCCAGAACAGTGACCCCCGTTATGCTATTAGCAGACAAGGCAAATGAAATGAGGGGCTCGTTTGACAAACATATTAAGGAAGCCAACAGTCACCGAAACCAAGGTGCGTAGGGGAATGTTTTCTTTTTTTAATTTCTAAAGCCAATCAATTGTTTTTTAAAGAAAATTACTTATAAACCAGCAGAAAAAACAACCATGCCGCCGGTGGGATTCGAACCCAAGACATCCGAATATCGCGTCCGGTGCTATTTGCAACTGAGCTACGGCGACGGCTGTCCAATCTGCTGCTTTCGTGGGTATTTATTTTTTGTGCGTAAGCGAACCTTGAGAGTGTTCACCAGCGTCACCCTCGTCCATAGCCGTGGACGTAGCACATCCTCTAACACCGCAAGTGTGACGTAGAACGTCTCCTAACGGCGAGGGCGGAAACTGTGCGAGAGCCCTCTTATGCTACCTATGGCATCAAGTCTGCCAGAACCGAGACCCCCGATATGCTATTAGCAGACAAGGCAAATGAAATGAGGGGATCGTTTGACAAACATAATAAGGAAGCCAAAGTCAACGAAACCAAGGTGCATTGGGGAATGTTTTCTTTTTTTAAATTTCTAACGCCGATCAATTGTTTTTTAAGAAAATTACTTATAAACCAGCAGAGAAAATAACCATGCCACAGAGGGGATCCGAACCCACGACCTCCGAATATAGCGTCCTGTGCTCTTACCAACTGAGCTACGGCGACGGCTGTCTAACCTGCTGCTTTCGTGGGTATTTATGTTTTGTGTGTAAGCGAACCTTGAGAGTGTTCACCAGCGTCACCCTCGTCCATAGCGGTGGACATGGCACGTCCTCTAATACCGCAAGTGTGACGTAGAACGTCTTCTAACGGCGAGGGCTTCAAATGTGCGAGAGAACTCTTATGCCACCTATGGCATCAAGACTGCCAGAACCGAGACCCCCGTTATGCTATTAGCATAGAAGGCAAATGAAATGAGGGGCTCGTTTGAAAAACATATTAAGGAAACCAACAGTCACCGAAACAAAGGTGCATAGGGCAATGTTTTCTTTTTTTTTAAATTTCTAATGCCAATAAATTTTTTTAAATTACTTATAAACCAGCAGAAAAAACAACCATGCCACCGATGGGATCCGAACCCAAGACCTCCGAATATCGCGTCCGGTGCTCTTACCAACTGAGCTACGGCGACGGCTGTCTAACCTGATGCTTTCGTGGGTATTTATGTTTTGTGTGTAAGCAAACCTTGAGAGTGTTCACCAGCGCCACCCTCGTCCGTAGCGGTAGACGTGGCACGTCCTGTAATACCGCAAGTGTGACGTAAAACGTCTTCTAACGGCGAGAGCGGAAACTGTGCGAGAGCCCTCTTATGCTACCTATGGCATCAAGACTGCCAGGACCGAGACCCCCGTAATGCTATTAGCAGACAAGGCAAATGAAATGAGGGGCTCGTTTGACAAACATATTAAGGAAGCCAACAGTCACCGAAACCAAGGCGCATAGGGAATGTTTTATTTTTTTATTTCTAACGTTAATCAATTGTTTTTCATGAAAATTACTTATAAACCAGCAGAAAAAAGAACCATGCCGCCGGTTGGATGCCAACCCACGATCTCCGAATATCGCATCCGGTGCTCTTACCAACTGAGCTACGGCGACGGCTGTCCAATCTGCTGCTTTCGTGGGGATTTATATGTTTTGTGTGTAAGCGAACCTTGAAAGTGTTCACCAGCGCCACCCTCGTACAGAGCGGTGGACGTAGCACGTCCTGTAATACCGCAAGTGTGACGTAGAACGTCTTCTAACGGCGAGGGCGGAAACTGTGCGAGAGCCCTCTTATGCTACCTATGGCATCAAGACTGCCAGAACCGAGAGCCCCGTTATGCTATTAGCAGACAAGGCATATGAAATGAGGGTCTCGTTTCACAAACATATTAAGGAAGCAAACGATCACCGAAACCAAGGTGCATAGGGGAATGTTTTCTTTTTTTTTTATTTCTAAAGCCAATCAATTGTTTTTTTAAAGAAAATTACTTATAAACCCGCAGAAAAAAGAACCATTCCGCCGGTGGGATCCGAACCCACGATCTCCGAATATCGCGTCCGGTGCTCTTACCAACTGAGCTACAGCGACGGCTGTCCAATCTGCTGCTTTCGTGGGTATATATGTTTTGTGTGTAAGCGAACCTTGTGAGTGTTCACCAGCGTCACCCTCGTTCATAGCGGTGGACGTAACACGTCCTGTAATACCGCAAGTGTGACGTAGAACGTCTCCTAACGGCGAGGGCGGAAACTGTGCGAGAGCCCTCTTATGCTACCTATAGCTTCAAGACTGCAAGATCCGATACCCCCGTTATAATATTAGCAGACAAGGCAAATAAAATGTGGGGCTCGTTTGATAAACATATTAAGGAAGCCAACAGTCACCGAAACCAAGGTGCATAGAGGAATGTTTTCTTTTTTTAATTTCTAATGGCAATCAATTGTTTTTTTAAAGAAAATTACTTATAAACCAGCAGAAAAACAACAATGCCACCGATGGGATCCGAACCCACGGCCTCCGAATATCGCGTCCGGTGCCCTTACACAGTGAGCTACGGCGACGGCTGTCTAACCTGCTGCTTTCGTGGGTATTTATGATTTGTGTGTAAGCGAACCTTTAGAGTGTTCACCAGCGCCACCCTCGTCCATAGCGGTGGACGTAGCACGTCCTGTAATACCGCAAGTGTGACGGAGAACGTCTTCTAGCGGCGAGGGCGGAAAGTGTGCTCGAGCCCTCTTATGCTACCTTTGGCATCAAGACTGCCAGAACCGAGACCCCCGTTATGCTATTAGCAGACTAGGCAAATGAAATGAGGGGATCGTTTGACAAACATATTAAGGAAGTGAACAGTCACCGAAACCAAAGTGCATAGGGAAATATTTCCATTTTTTTTAATTTCTAATGCCAATCAATTGTTTTTTTAAAGAAAATTACTTATAAACCAGCAGAAAAAAGAACCATGCCGCCGGTGGTATCCGTACCCACGATCTCCGAATATCGCCTCCGGTGCTCTTACCAACTGAGCTACGGCGACGGCTGTCCAATCTGCGGCTTTCGTTGGTATTTCTGTTTTGTGTGTAAGCGAACCTTGTGAGTGTTCACCAGCGCCTCCGTCGTCCATAGCGGTGGACGTAGCACGTCCTGTAATGCCGCAAGTATGACGTAGAACGCCTTCTAACGGCGAGGGCGGAAACTGTGCGAGAGCCCTCTTTTGCTACCTATAGCTTCAAGACTGCCAGAACCGAGACCCCCCTTATGCTATTAGCAGACAAGGCAAACGAAATGAGGGGCTCGTTTGACAAACATATTAAGGCAGCCAACAGTCACCGAAACCAAGGTGCGTAGGGGAATGTTTTCTTTTTTTTTAATTTCAAATGCCAATCAATACTTTTTTAAAAAAATTACATATAAACCAGCAGAAAAAACAACCATGCCATCGATGGGATCCGAACCCACGACCTCCGAATATCACGTCCGGTGCTCTTACACACTGAGCTACAGCGACGGCTGTCTAACCTGCTGCTTTCGTGGGTATTTATGATTTGTGTGTAAGCGAACCTTTAGAGTGTTCACCAGCGCCACCCTCGTCCATAGCGGTGGACGTAGCACGTCCTGTAATACCGCAAGTGTGAGGTAGAACGTCTTCTAGCGGCGAGGGCGGAAAGTGTGCGAGAGCCCTCTTATGCTACCTTTGGCATCAAGACTGCCAGAACCGACACCCCGTTATGCTATTAGCAGACTGGGCAAATGAAATGAGGGGATCGTTTGACAAACATATTAAGGAAGCCAACAGTCACCGAAACCAAAGTGCATAGGGAAATATTTCCATTTTTTTAATTTCTAATGCCAATCAATTGTTTTGTTTAAAGAAAATTACTTATAAATCAGCAGAAAAAACAACCATGCCGCCCGTGGGATCCGAACCCACGACCTCCGAATATCGCGTCCGGTGCTCTTACCAACTGAGCTACGGCGACGGCTGTCCAATCTGTCGCTTTCGTGGGTATTTATGTTTTGTGTGTAAGCAAACCTTGAGAGTGTTCACCAGCGCCACCCTCGTCCATAGCGGTGGACGTTGCACGTCCTGTAATACCGCAAGTGTGACGTAGAACGTCTTCTAAGGGCGAGGGCGGAAACTGTGCGAGAGCCCTCTTATGCTACCTATAGCTTCAAGACTGCCACAACCGAGACTGTGTTATGCTATCAGCAGATAGGCATATGAAATGAGGGGCTCGTTTCACAAACATAATAAGGAAGCAAACAATCACCAAAACCAAGGTGCACAGGGGACTGTTTTCTTTTTTTTAATTTCTAAAGCCAATCAATTGTTTTTTTAAATAAAATTACTTATAAACCAGCAGAGAAAACAACCATGCCACAGAGGGGATCCGAACCCACGACCTCCGAATATAGCGTCCTGTGCTCTTACCAACTGAGCTACGGCGACGGCTGTCTAACCTGCTGCTTTCGTGGGTATTTATGTTTTGTGTGTAAGCGAACCTTGAGAGTGTTCACCAGCGCCACCCTCGTCCATAGCGGTGGACATGGCACGTCCTGTAATACCGCAAGTGTGACGTAGAACGTCTTCTAACGGCGAGGGCTTAAAATGTGCGAGAGAACTCATATGCTACCTATGGCATCAAGACTGCCAGAACCGAGACCCCCGTTATGCTATTAGCAGACAAGGCAAATGAAATGATGGGATTGTTTGACGAACATATTAAGGAAGCCAAAAGTCACGGAAACCAAAGTGCATAGGGGAATGTTTCCTTTTTTTAATTTTAAATGCCAATGAATTGTTTTTTTTACAGAAAATTACTTAAAAATCAGCAGAAAAAACAACCATGCCGAACGTGGGATCCGAACCCACGACCTCCGAATATCGCGTCCGGTGCTCTTACCAACTGAGCTACGGCGACGGCTGTCCAATCTGCTGCTTTCGTGGGTGTTTATGTTTTGTGTGTAAGCGAACTTTTTGAATGTTCACCAGCGCCACCATCGTCCATAGCGGTGGACGTAGCACGTCCTGTAATAATGCAAGTGTGACGTAGAACGTCTTCTAACGGCGAGAGCGGAAACTGTGCAAGAGCTCTCTTATGCTACCTATTGCATCAAGACTGCCAGAACCGAGACCCCCGTTATGCTATTAGCATAGAAGGCAAATGAAATGAGGGGCTCGTTTGAAAAACATATTAAGGAAACCAACAGTCACCGAAACAAAGGTGCATAGGGCAATGTTTTCTTTTTTTAATTTCTAATGCCAATAAATTTTTTTTTAAATTACTTATAAACCAGCAGAAAAAACAACCATGCCACCGATGGGACCCGAACCCAAGACCTCCGAATATCGCGTCCGGAGCTCTTTCCAACTGAGCTACGGCGACGGCTGTCTAACCTGATGCTTTCGTGGGTATTTATGTTTTGTGTGTAAGCGAACCTTGAGAGTGTTCACCAGCGCCACCCTCGTACGTAGCGGTAGACGTGGCACGTCCTGTAATACCGCAAGTGTGACGTAAAACGTCTTCTAACGGCGAGAGCGGAAACTGTGCGAGAGCCCTCTTATGCTACCTATGGCATCAAGACTGCCAGGACCGAGACCCCCGTAATGCTATTAGCAGACAAGGCAAATGAAATGAGGGGCTCGTTTGACAAACATATTAAGGAAGCCAACAGTCACCGAAACCAAGGTGCATAGGGAAATGTTTTATTTTTTTATTTTTAATGCCAATCAATTGTTTTTTTAATGAAAATTACTTATAAACCAGCACAAAAAAGAACCATGCCGCCGATGGGATCCGAACCCACGACCTCCGAATATCGCGTCCGGTGCTATTCCCAACTGAGCTACGGCGACGGCTGTCTAATCTGCTGCTTTCGTGGGTATTTCTTTTTGTGCGTAAGCGAACCTTGAGAGTGTTCACCAGCGTCACCCTCGTCCATAGCCGTGGACATAGCACATCCTCTAATACCGCAAGTGTGACGTAGAACGTCTCCTAACGGCGAGGGCGGAAAGTATGCGAGAGCCCTCTTATGCTACCTGCCAGAACCGAGACCCCTGATATGCTATTAGCAGACAAGGCAAATGAAATGAGGGGCTCGTTTGACAAACATATTAAGGAAGCCAACAGTCACCGAAACCAAGGTGCATAGGTGAATGTTTTATTTTTTTATTTCTAACGCCAATCAATTGTTTTTTATGAAAATTAATTATAAACCAGCAGAAAAAAAGAACCATGCCGCCGGTGGGATCCCAACCCACGATCTCCGAATATCGCATCCGGTGCTCTTACCAACTGAGCTACGGCGACGGCTGTCCAATCTGCTGCTTTCGTGGGTATTTATATGTTTTGTGTGTAAGCGAACCTTGAAAGTGTTCACCAGCGCCACCCTCGTACAGAGCGGTGGACGTAGCACGTCCTGTAATACCGCAAGTGTGACGTAGAACGTCTTCTAACGGCGAGGATGGAAACTGTGCGAGAGCCCTCTTATGCTACCTATAGCTTCAAGACTGCCAGAACAGAGACCCCCGTTATGCTATTAGCAGACAAGGCAAATGAAATGAGGGGCTCGTTTGACAAACATATTAAGGAAGCCAACAGTCACCGAAACCAAGGTGCATAGGGGATTGTTTTCTTTTTTTAATTTATAATGCCAATCAATTGTTTTTTAGGAACATTACTTAAAAGCCAACAGAAAAACAACCATGCCACAGATGGGATTCGAGCCCACGACCTTCGAATATCGCGTCCGGTGCTCTTACCAACTCAGCTACTTCGACGGCTGTCTAACCTGCTGCTTTCGTGGGTATTTATGTTTTGTGTGTAAGCGAACCTTGAGAGCGTTCACCAGCGCCACCCTCGTCCAAAGCGGTGGATGTAGCACGTCCTGTAATACCGCAAGTGTGACGTATAACGTCTTCTAACGGCGAGGGCGGAAACTGTGCGAGAGCCCTCTTATGCTACCTATGGAATCAAGACTGACAGAACCGAGAACCTTGTTATGCTAATAGCAGGCAAGGCAAATGAAATGAGGGGATCGATTGACAAACATATTAAAGAAGCCAACAGTCACCGAAACCAAGTTGCGTAAGGGAATGTTCCCTTTTTTATTTTTAATGCCAAGTAACTGTTTTTTAAAAGAAAATTACTTACAAACCAGCAGAAAAAACAACCATGCCGCCCGTGGGATCCGAACACACGACCTCCGAATATTGCGTCCTGTGCTCTTACCAACTGAGCTACGGCGACGGCTGTCTAATCAGCTGCTTTCGTGGGTATTTATGTTTTGTGTGTAAGCGAACCTTGAGAGTGTTCACCAGCGCCACCCTCGTACGTAGCGGTAGACGTGGCACGTCCTGTAATACCGCAAGTGTGACGTAGAACATCTTCTAACGGCGAGAGCGGAAACTCTGCGAGAGCTCTTTTATGCTACCTATGGCATCAAGACTGCCAGAACCGAGACCCCCATTATGCTAATAGCAGACAAGGCAAATAAATTGAGGGGCTCGTTTGACAAACATATTAAGGAAATCAACAGTCACCGAAACCAAGGTGCATAGGGGAATGTTTTCTTTTATTTAAAATTTCTAATGCCAATCAATTGTTTTTTTAAGAACATTGCTTATAAACCAGCAGAAAAAACAACAATGCCGCCGGTGGGATCCCAACCCAAGACCTCCGAATATCGCGTCCGGTGCTGTTATCATCTGAGCTACGGCGACGGCTGTCCAATCTGCTGCTTTCGTGGGTATTTATGTTTTGTGTGTAAGCGAACCTTGAGAGTGTTCACCAGCGCCACCCTCATCCATAGCGGTGGACGTAGCACGTCCTGTAATACCGCAAGTGTGACGTAGAACGTCTTCTAACGGCAAGAGCAGAAACTGTGCGAGAGCCCTCTTATGCTACCTATGGCATCAAGACTGCCAGAACCGAGACCACCGTTATGCTATTAGCAGACAAGGCAAATTAAATGATGGGTTTGTTTGACAAACATATTAAGGAAACCAACAGTCACCGAAACCAAGGTGCATATGGGAATGTTTTCTTTTTTTTTAATGTCTAATGCCAATCAATTGTTTTTTTAAATTACTTATAAACCAGCAGAAAAAACAACCATGCCGCCGGTGGGATCCGAACCCAAGATTTCCGAACATCGCGTCCGGTGCTCTTACCAACTGAGCTACGGCGACGGCTGTAAAATCTGCTGCTTTCGTGGGTATTTATGTTTTGTGTGTAAGCGAACATTGAGAGTGTTCACCAGCGCCACCCTCGTCCATAGCGGTGGACGTAGCACGTCCTGTAATACCGCAAGTGTGACGTAGAACGTCTTCTGTCGGCGAGGGCGGAAACTGTGCGAGAGCCCTCTTATGCTACCTATCGCTTCAAGACTGCCAGAACCGAGACCCCCGTTATGCTATTAGCAGACAAGGCAAATGAAATGAGGGGATCGTTTGACAAACATATTAAGGAAGCCAACAGTCACCGAAACCAAGGTGCATAGAGGAATGTTTCCCTTTTTTAATTTCTAATGCCAATCAATTGTTTGTTTTAAGAAAATCACTTATAAACCAGCAGAAAAAACAACCATGCTATCGTTGGGATCACACACTTGCGGTATTACAGGACGTGCTACGTCCACCGCTATGGACGAGGGTGGCGCTGGTGAACACTCTCAAGGTTCGCTTACACACAAAAGCATAAATACCCACGGAAGCAGCAGATTGGACCGCCGTCGCCGTAGCTCAGTTGGTAAGAGCACTGGACGCGATATTCGGAGGTGGTGGGTTCGGATCCCACCGTCGGCATGGTTGTTTTTCCTGCTGGTTTATAAGTAATCTTCTTTAAAAGCAATTGATTGGCATTAGAAATTAAAAAAATGAAAACATTCCCTTAAGCACCTTGGTTTCGGTGACTGTTGGCTTCCTCAATATGTTTGTCAAACGAGCCCCTCATTTCATTTGCCTTGTCTGCTAATAGCATTACGGGGGTCTCGGTTCTGGCAGTCTTGATGCCATAGGTAGCATATGAGGGCTCTCGCACAGTTTCCGCCCTCGCCGTTAGAAGACGTTCTACGTCACACTTGCGGTATTACATTACGTGCCACGTCCACCGCTATGGATGAGGGTGGCGCTGGTGAACACTCTTAAGGTTCGCTTACACACAAAACATAAATACCCACGAAAGCAGCAGATTGAACAGCCGTCGCCGTAGCTCAGTTGGTAAGAGCACCTTACGCGATATTCGGAGGTCGTGTGTTCGGATCCCACCAGCGGTATGGTTTTGTTTTCTGCTGGTTTATAAGTAATTTTCTTAAAAAAACAATTGATTGGCATTAGAAATTAAAAAAAAGAAAACATTCCTCTATGAACCTTGGTTTCAGTGACTGTTGGCTTCCTTAATATGTTTGTCAAACAAGCCCCCAATTTCATTTGCCTTGTCTGCATATATATATATATATATATATATATATATATATATATATATATATATATATATATATATATATATATATATATATATATATATATATATATATATATATATATATATGGAACTGTAGCCCCCTGTAAGTGTTTACACTGAAAACGAAAAAGAACTAATAATACAACATATTCTCTTCCTTGATTGCAATGTTAGTAATTTAGTAGATTATTACGTACTGCGTCATCTTAAATAATTTACTAATGTCAAATGCGCATGCACATAACCCATTGCATTTTGACAAAATGATCAAAAGACATTCCATTCTTGCACTGTTCACCCAGTGCTCACATTAAATATAGCCATACCGGGCACGCGGTCGTCTCCTACGAGGTGGCAGCGCACGACGCGGATGCTTCGGTGTTGGCGACACCTCTGTTGAGTCTTGAGGGAGGTCCGAAGAATGAAGGACTGGTCCGAGCAATGGCGCGTCATTAGAAGACCCATGCTGAATGTAAGCACTCTGACTGGAGTCCCATGATTGAAGCGCCGCGGGAACACACGACAGCTTGGCCGCAATCTATATCTTGCTATCGTTGAGACGATATGAAAATCGCCATGTTTCTTGGTTACCTTGCGGGGACCCGTGAATGTGAAGTCTCCCTTGAAAGAACTGGCTGCCTTGGCCTGACCAAAAGTCCCCAACTTTTCACAGTAATCTCTTTTGCCAACTGCAATTGTGCGTATACTTCTGGCTGTACTGATGTCGCTTTTGCATCATTCCGTGTATGGACAGCTGAAAAAGGCAGGTGACGAGTATTCCACATCAAGTCTTGTTCTTGGTACGCATCCATGGCGCAGTAATGCAGGGGCACGCCCCGTAGTGGCGTGCGGAGTGCAGTGGTAAGTTCCCAAATACTCGATTACTGCTTGACGAAGCGAACGCTGCTCTAATGCTGCCACTTCAACATACGACTTGAAAATTATGTTGAAACGCCTTCCTTCCTCTTTCGCTTGAGAATAATACAGGGATAAATGCCGAAGGCGCATGTCACGGTTTTTACAAATTGCTCAATCTCTCTACACGTGAACTGTGGCCCGTTTTCACAAATGATTTCATCCCAGTAACACTCAGGGGAAAATACAGCAAGCAGAGACTTTGTGACTGTAGTTGTGGAGACGCCGCAGCAGCACCTCGAGCCACTTCGAGAAATATTCCACCAGTGTAATCGCAAACCAACAGTCATGCTGAGCTCGCTTCAGGGGACCCACGATGTCGAGTGCTTTATTTTGCCTTGGGCCGTCTGCGAATGGCGCCAGCTGCAGTGGAGTATAAGATACCTTGGCAGTATAAGATACCTTGGCACTCTTGTCTGCAGCCTCACAGATGCTGGAGGTCTGAATCGCGAGCTCGACTTGCCGATCCCTGCCCGGCCACCAAAGCAGCTCTTCTAGACGCGAATTGGTCCTGAGAATCCCGGGGTGGGCCCCATATGCTTCGGCGAATACTTGCGGCTTCGATGCCTCTCGAACATTAAGACGCTCTCCTCGGAGGAGAAAATAATCAACAACGTACAATTCATGGCGCCCCTTACAATATGGTTTAAGTTCAACCGGAAATGCTATGTGCGAAGGCCATGGCGACTGGACTTAAGAAATGACTGGTTGTAACTTGTTGTCTTTAATCAGACTCGGCTGAAATTGCTCTTTGGTAATACACAATGGCGCTTGAATGAAGGCTACAGCTTTGGGTCTCGACGTTTCATCCTGCTGTAATGCAACTGGAAGAGAGGATAATGCGTCCGCAGCATAGGTTTTCAGTACTATCCTATATTGCACCATCTAGTTATACCGGACAAGTCGCTCTGCCCAGCGTGCTACGCGAAGCGGACGTCTGTAAGTACCTTGCCTTGACAGGAGAGATGCCAAAGCCTGGTGGTCTCTGTAAAGCGTGAAGTGACGCCCCCAAAGCTACGTGCGCCAATGCTCATTCGCGCAGACACAGGCAAGTGCTTCGCATTCGACCACGGCGTACCTTCATTTTGCAGGCGCCACAGTCCTTGACGTAAACGCCACAGTGAATAACAAGTGGCCATGTTCAGGAACAGCTCCGAGGCCGCATTCTGATGCATCTGTGGCGACAACGACTGGAAGTGATATGTCGAACATCCGGAGTACCGTCCCGGAAGCTGAAAGCTGGTATCAACATTGTGAGTCCAAATAAAAGGTACATTGTTCCGAAGAAGGGCCCGCATAGGCTCGACCATGTCGCCTAAATTGGGAACGAGCATGGCGCAGTATTCACTAACCCAAGCAAAGAGCGAAGACCAGCAGCACCTATGAGAGCAGGGACGTTTTTGATGAGTTCTATCTTCTCCGGTTTTGAAATAATGTTAACATTATTTTGGGGCCCAAGAATGAAAGGTCATTTGTGAAAAAAACAGACTTGTAATTTAGCTTCACCCTTGCTTGTTTATGCGCCTTATAACAGTCGCAAGGATATTGCAGGAACATTTTTCACTGTTTACAAAAACAATGATGTCGGCGATGTAAAACAATGCACCAGAGCATCCTTAAAAAATTTGCGACATCATGCGTTGGAAGGCCGATGGGGGGGGGAGCTTATCTAAAGCATACGTGCTTAAAGCCACAAAGTCCGCCGTGGGTTGGAAAGGCTGTTAAATCACGGCCCTCTAGTTGTAGCAAAATAATATGATAAGAAGATGCCTGATCTAAGTGCGAAAAGTGTGTTGCTCCCACAAGTCTGTGCAGAAGTTTTTGAGAGCGGGGAAGCGGAAACTTGTCCTGTACAACGGCCTTCTTAGCTTTTCGGACGTCGAAAAAAACGCGAATCCCTCCATCCTTTCTTTTACCACGACGGTAGGGGAGACCCATTCTAATGCATGGACGCGCTCAACCACAGCTGTCTCTTCCAGGCGACGAAGTTCTGAGATCAAAGGTTGCATTGACAGTGGCAGGTGGTGAAGCCTAGCCACAATGGTATGAACGGATGGACGCGTTTTGATCTTGTAAACAATAGCCTTAGCCCGGCCACTGCCCCTTTCAAATGACAATAGAACTCTTTTTTATCTAGCTGGAAAGTGCCGAAGATCACGGGGGCAGGTTTTGTAAAGAACAATATTATTTGTCACCAGCTGCAGTGGCAATTGTCTTTAGGCAACGCGGGATGAGCCACCAATTCGTGGATTCAGAACCTTAATCACATCAATACCGAGAAGCGAAGAGCCGTTATGCACGACATATAACAAAATGGATGCTGTACAAGTCATGCACATACCTCAGAGGCAAAACACCCGTGCGCCGAGTGAGCTGTCTTAACTAGACGAAGAGCTTAACTAAAAGTGCAGGACACTACGCTTTACTGGCGGAATGCTGTTTGAAGAAGCTATGCGACGTTATGAAAATTACAGATCCCGAGTAAACTAACATAGTTAAGCTGGTGCTTCCTACTAAGACATTAATATGAATACCAGGGTGAGTGTATGTGACCACTACCAGAATTTTTGCTTTGTGATGGCGTTTTTCACTGCTCAGTTTCCGAACAGAACCAACGCGTCGGTCTTTGTTGCACACTGGCTTGAAGTGACCAAACCGACGGCAGCAATGACAGCGTTTCCCTTTAGACGGGCAGTGAAAAGATGCAGCAGTGTTGATTAGAACCGCAACGAAAGCAGTGGAGGGGGGGGGGGGGGCGTTTCTCTTTGTAGCAACATGCTGCACCCTTGCAGAGGCAAATGCCTGGACGTCTTCAGTTGTCTGTTCTGAGTATCTAAAAGCACAGCACGTGAACACTAAAGACTCGAACCATCGAGCGAAAAACACTCACGGGGCATGCTCACGCAATGCAACAACGTACTCGTTGATAGTTTCCCCTGGCTGCTGGAAGCGTTTGCGAAAACGGTGACGTTCTGCGAAGACATTGATATGGGCGGAAAAATGGTTCTCCTCAGCTGCTACTACATTGAAATACGACGAAAGCATGGTGTTTTTCTGTTTTAGCAATAAAGCCGTGCTTTCGCCCTGACTATATGCAGGCAAATCCTTAGTAGTAGTTTTGTCATCTTTACATTTTTTGGTTGGCACAGGAAGCCTGACGAATATTCTTTGCCCTTCGACGCCAAACTGTGCATAAGAAGAGCTTTGCACCACTCTCCTGAAACATCAGACGCTCCCGGAGCCAGCATGTCGTTCTAGAATAACCGCACCCATTTTTACCAAGGAACCGCCTGGCGACCAGGAACAGGTAGGAGTGTGGGTGGTGGTGCGAGTCCGGAAAAGCTCATGATGGGAAGCCAAAAGGCTGCTACATACATTGTTCTGTTCACCCTCGACGCCAATCTAGCGTGCACGTGAACCGGCCTTGAAGGACGTGAACCATGGCAGCCAATGCAAGGAACGATTTCTGTTTATTCAGTGACGCAGGTACTGAATAAACGGTGGTATTAACATTGAAAATGAAACACGAACTAAATATAAAACAGTGAGCCCAATAAACATTTTTCTTTCCTAAAAGATTTTCGTTGCCTTCTTCTCTGTATAGACTGTCGTCACCACCACGTGACATCCAGTGGAGGTGCTAACGGATGTCACTCTTGACTTCACCCTCTTGGGAGCTGCCAGAGCAGCCCGAGCCATCTCAAAGAAGCAGGCCACGAGAAAACCGCACATGCCCTAGCAACCGAAGACGAAGTGGGAGGCAATCGTAGCCTCCAGAGGCGTTCACCTGAATACGGCCTACTACAGGAACGCACGCGAGCAAAGGACTTATAAACGCCGACGTCAAGCATGACTATGACAACAGCCTCTATACTTTGCACCGGTCCCGATTGCCTCCAACGCTCAACGGTACATCGGGTAAAGATGCGTTAGAATGGCGAGAACAGTTCTACAGTGTTGCTGTTTTGAACAGTTGCCCTGAGAGGAACAAAGTGGGCCATGTTTTTTTTTTTACCTGGAAGGACCATACAAAATTTGGTTCAAAAATCAGGAAGCTTCTCTTGAGATATTTGAGTATTTCAAGAGGTCGTGGGTTCGGATTACACCGGCGGCATTCCTGTTTATTCAGCTGACTTATACATAATTTTCTCTAAGCGACATATTAATCAAGGTATTATTCTCCCACTTATCAGCACTAAAAATTAAAAAAATAGAAACATTTCCCTGTGCACCTTGCTTTCAGTGATTGTTGCCTTCGATCATATGTTTGTCAAACGAGCCCCTCATTTCCATTCCCTTGCCTGCTAATAGCTTAACGAGGGTCTCGGTTGTGGCAGTCGTGATGTCATAGGTAGCATAAGAGGGCTCTCGCACAGTTTTCGCTCACCTCGTTAGATGACGTTCTACGTCACGTTCGCGATAATACAGGACGTGCTACGTTCGCCTCAATAAACGAGGCTGGCGCTGGTGAACACTGTCAAGGTTCGCTTACACTTAATGAACATAAATACCCACGAAAGCAGCAGATTGGACAGTCGTCGTCGTAGCTCAGTTGGTATAGCACTGGAGGCGATATTCGGAGGTCGTGGGTTCGGATCCCACTGGCGTAATGGCTCTTTTTTCTGCTGCTTTATACGTAGTTTTCTTTAAGCGACAAATTAATTGAAATAATATTCAATTTTGCAGCACTATCATTTAAAAAAAAGAGAAACATTACTCTGTGCCCCTTGGTGTCGGTGACTGTTCGCTTCGTTCATGTTTGTCAAACGAGCCCCTCATTTCACTTGCCTTGTCTGCTTATATATATATATATATATATATATATATATATATATATATATATATATATATATATATATATATATATATATATATGCAGACAAGGAAAGTGAAATGAGGGGCTCGTTTGACATACGAAGGAACCGAACTGTCACATAAATACCCATGAAAGGAGCAGATTGGCCAGCAGTAGCCGGAGCTCAAATGGTAGAGCAATGGATGCGATATTCGGGGGTCGTGGGTTCAGATCCCACCTGCGTAATGGCTCCTTTTCAGCTGCTTTATACGCAAATTTTTTTAAACGACATATTAATTGAAGTAATATTCAATTTTGCAGCACTAAAATTAAAAAAATAGAAACCTTACTCTCCCAGGCAGCACATGGCATCGGCCCGATATTGTGAACGCGTTGGCGATCCGTGGTCCTATGGTGGCCCGTTCTTGCCAATGCGTGACCAATAATGGCGATTCGATACAAAAACACGTCCATGAATGGCCCGGCTATGATTTTTATTTCTCAACGTCGGCAAAACCTGGCGAACAACGATATACGATAGCCAGCTAGAAGCAATGGCCTCCCAACATCGCTTGCAACATGGCATTCAATGGCGAATATTGTTCCGGCAGTTGCGGTGGCTAGCCAGAGTTGCGTACATCATGGCATTCGTTGGCAGATGTTGTCATGCCAATTTTTATGGCTCGTGAGCATCAGACATATCTTGGTATAATCTGGTCAATATTGCCCTGGAAATTTTGGTCGCCTCCCAACAATGTGCACAAACTGGGCTTGGCTGCCAAATATTTCTCCATCAGTTGCGATGGGTAGCCAGTGAAGCACACATCTTGGGATTCGATGGTTAATCTTCTCCCACCAGTTACGATCGCTTATAAGAAGTATGCAATTCCTGGCATATGTTGTTCAACATCGTCTTGCGTGTTGCGATTGGCAGCCGAAATTGCATACATCCTCGCATTCCTTGGTCAATATTCTGCCAGCAATTTCGATGGCTCGTCGACATTGGTCATGGCGCTACTCGGCCTTTAAGTGTGATGTCGCCAGAGTATTGTAATATTCTACTTCATAAACGAAGCAATCTAGATTCTGCTTAGGCCGCAGTGCCCCCCGAAAAAAGAGAAAATAACAGCTTGGAATTCACCTTTTAGATTTGTCGAAATAGAGGTGAGAGTCATGCGGACGTGCGAGCACTCAAAGTAAACAGCGCCGAGCGCGGCCGAGCGCTTTGACAGGTGTGTATGAGCAGGTCGCGTTATGAGTATGTGCTTGGGCCTCTGGTGAGGAACTTTTTTTGAGCGTGGCTCTTTGTTCCTGAGTCCCTCACTGTTGCGTCATTGTCGGCGGCGGCGGCAGCACCGCCATCCACAGGACAGTGTCGTCCATTCTGTCTCTCTCGATCGCCGTACGCTGGGTTAATTGAGTCTGGTTGAGCCGCCCCAAACTCAGGCAATACGAGCGCTGTGTGCGCGCGTGCGCTTGAACGCTTTCCAATCACTCTACAGGACGCAGTGCGAGCCCTGGTCCCCCTACTGTCCCGAAACGCGGCCCGATGGGTTGCGGAGTGAACTCGGCGCAAGACCCGCGAGTTTCCTGGACGTTGCGGGGCCGTTGCCTCACCTGTGCGAAGTAGGCACCTGCGGGAGTAGCGAATTGTCTCGTACCCAACAGAGAGTACCCAACAAAGAGACGCCCTCGACGCATGTACAGCGGAAGGCAGAGAACGGATCCACCAGAGCTCGTGTTCAGAAAGAGCATTTTCCGCTTGAAGATTCATTCGAATGCGCTGCCACTTAAATTCTGTGGTTTGGGCGGCCAGCATCTTGTGCCCTCAGAAGCGGCGTTCTGCTTGCGACGAGTTAGTGCAGCGTATTCTGTAATCTATGCAGTCTCCTAGCCAACGAACTTAATTTTCTCGCAAGAATTTCGACTCGAGTGTGTTTGTGATTCTTCGCCCGCTGAAGAATTATGAGCATGCGCTTGAGCTCAGAGTGCACGATCGATATCTTTCGTCTTAGGCAGTGTTACACACACACACACACACACACACACACACACACACACACACACACACACACACACACACACACACACACACACACACACACACACACACACACACACACACACACACACACACACACACACACACACACACACACACACACACACACACACACACACACACACACACACACACACACACACACACACACACACACACACACACACACACACACACACACACACACACACACACACACACACACACACACACACACACACACACACACACACACACACACACACACACACACACACACACACACACACACACACACACACACACACACACACACACACACACACACACACACACACACACACACACACACACACACACACACACACACACACACACACACACACACACACACACACACACACACACACACACACACACACACACACACACACACACACACACACACACACACACACACACACACACACACACACACACACACACACACACACACACACACACACACACACACACACCACACACACACACACACACACACACACACACACACACACACACACACACACACACACACACACACACACACACACACACACACACACACACACACACACACACACACACACACACACACACACACACACACACATATATATTTCAACTTTCAGGCGGTGTGTGCGATAAGATTAAAACGTATGATAAGATCCATGATATTCAGCACTCAACAACTCACTTAGCGATCACAAGGCCGTCATCGCTACATTAAAAAATTGGAACTGTAAAAATAAAAGCCTGAAAAATTGTTTGCTCGCATTGAAGCTAACACCACAACATTCGATAACTTTGCACACGTGAAGCTGGGCTGAAAGCTTTTATTTACTCCATGCAAATTTTTCACGCTACTGTATGGCACGTGCTGAAGTCATTTTGCTACACCTCGTCATGCGCTATACAGACATGATTTAATTGGATACGGCCACTGGCGCATTTTTTGCTCCTCTTCTTCCGTGATCGCTTACATATAAGCTCATCCGTTTAAGTACGCAAGCCATCTACGCATGCACCCAGCATTGTCCATGATCGAGGCGCCTTTTTACCATCTTATTACAACATGACATTTACTGCGTCTTTAAGTGCATGAACAATACGTATTCCATTACTCCTCACCCACCAGAAATTTATTACGTATAGAAATTTTAAAAGGCGTGGCCAAATATTAAGAAAATGTTTCAGCTAAATCATCTTTGCACTGTTTGGAATCGTGGGGCATAGAGCCATAGTTTGTTCGTTCTGGAAAATTACTTTGAATGATAAGCCTCAGTTGTTAGATACTGGCGCGGGGAAAAGAAGTAAATTTTCAAGCAGGCTTGAAATGATTTCATTAAGATGGTATTTACGCAGCGTTTTCTTACCATGCTAAAGGATTTAGTCAACGGATGGGATAGCAGATTGCTGGCGCATATTTTGCGGCCGCTGCAAGCACAAAGCCGATCGAGTCGGGTCAAGACAGCGCTCCGGAAATGAGTGGATTTTGTTGTCAGAGAGAGTGCGTCTTGAGGCGCTAGCTACTGCTATCACGCGATTTTCCCTAGGCGAATATCTAAAATAATAGCCAATTACCCTAAACAGTTCAAACCTTTTTCAGGGTGTAAAAATGCTGCAGACTAGGCCACACGGCTCATAGCAGCACCCAACTATTCGGTTTCACACACCTTGCTAGGGCCCTCCTTTCTTATATCTTGGTTATAGGCTCCAGGTTCCAATGAAATCTTACCTGGCGTATCGTAAAAAAATAGAAAGGCGGCTGCCTTCATTTACGAACAAGCGCAAGAACTGAATCTGCGTCCATAAATGGAAAAATCCGGTAATATTCACTTCCATACACGTCATATACGTTTGGCTACTGAAGCGTGGTCCATTCTATTATGTCCGAAACTGTACGATTCACGTATGCCCACGGTCTCTGTTCTGTCTCCAAGTGCTCAGATCCATTCTTTTTTTCCTGACTATCTCAATCAATCTGTCGCTTTACCTCTGGATCTGTGATCATGAACTTAATGTTATGCCTTTTAAATTGCATTCAGTTTTGCGCATATCCTTGTTCTTAACATAAATATATAACTGTAAACAGTCTTGCTTATTGTTTATTTATATATTGTCTTTATAGCTTCTTTATTCAATAATGTGATTATAATGACTCATTTCGTTATTCTTATTCATTCACTGAGTGTATGCATTTATGGCGTGTACATTTGTTCTGTCTTGTGTGTTAATTGCTAGTCGCAGCTCCCGTTCCGAAAACAAGTAGCTCGCGAATTTAGCGGGTACCAAAACCTCTTTTTCATGCGCATGTGAAGTTTTAAAAATCAGAAATATCCCACAAAACAAAGTTATTTTCTAGCCCTCATGGCGAAGCCGCGCGCTGCAGTGCACAGCGCTTGGTACTTTCAGTACCGCGGACACGTGTTGTTTTGCGAACATTTTCATTGGGGCTATCCGTGGCTGCCGCCGCTTGCAGCCCTTTTTTCTTGACGACCTCCCTAGCATGCATTGCAACCTCCTTCTCCCGGCACCCCGCGAGGAAACCCGCGCGTGTTTACCTCTTGTCCTTTTCCCCTCCTTCCTGGCACGCGAGGGGTCCTTCACATTACTATCCTTTCAATCCTCCCCCCTCCCCCCTCTCAACGCGGCGCCTCGTCACAGAGAGGTTAATGCCAGCGCCGCATACCACCTTTACCCCATCGTCCGAAGGAACGAAATTCTTTTCTCTTGACATTGCGAGCTTCTTGAGGCTTCTGTGTACTGTCCACCCTCTGCCCGTTTCTCACGGCTTGCCGCGCCCCACTGCAACCTCTACTTCGGTTGACTGCCGGAGCACACAACCCGTCGAACCCGGTTTTTCCCTTCTGCAGTTGATATTTTTTAATAGGTATCGCCAACCATTTGGGGACATCTGGTTGATACGTGAGTACGTTTCTTGTATATTTGTTTTAATTTTTGCAGGTATTGCTTCGCACGTACATAAACTCGAGACCCGCAATCTGCAGAATACTCACCGTTATAAGTTAGCTCACGTAACACTCAGCAATTTTTGAAATTGGCTTCTTGAGCCACAATAAAACTCTTTATGGCATAGCATTCTCAGTGATGTAGCATATCAGAACAAAGCTAAGATGTGCTAACTGCCAGCTTGGTTAACAAATATACCATAATTAACTTTTCCGTATTACTGCTAGGCTCCTTAATTATTGAGAGGCGGTAAACTCACCTTCAGTTATATTCAAATCAGTTTTTAAAGTTTCTAAACGTGCTTACCCTCGGCGCTTCGGCCAACAACTTTTGGCTGTTTTTTTTGTTATTTTGGCTGGAGAAGTTGCTTTGCCTATGAGCTTCTCGAAAGCGCACGTAATTTGGCGCGATGTAGACAAACATATGTTGGGCCAGGGCCCCCAGGGTAACCGCGTTTTCGAAATTCAATATCTGATATGGAATCTACTTATGGTGGGCTACACGCCTCTCAGTAATTACGAAACTTAACAGTAGAAGTTAAAGACTTAACTGATCAATAATAATTAAGCGGCCTACTAATTAGCTGCTCTTAACATTGATTTATTGCATTACACCACTGTCAAAATTATGCCGAAAAAGCGCTCTTCTAACTCATAAAGCCTACTTTAAAAATTGCATAAAGTCAGGTGAAACACCCCCTGTAGGTGAATTTTTTATGCCTATATTCTATCGCTGACTGCTCATGATTTTATTCAATTGCAGAGACCGATTGGTCTTTGCGCACATGTAAACGTTACATATTATTCAAGAAATTCTTCCTCGGGTGTGGCATTTCTTTTTAGACGGGATACAGCTGTCATGGGCCGCTTCACTTTTGCTCCTTTTCCTATTCACATCCTGAATGACAGCGAACCGATGGGTCATTGTGCACCGGCGGACGTTGCATATAATTTTTGAGCGGTACATCTTCGGCGAAGTTCTCTCGAAGCAGAGATTTTGTGCAATAGTCGTACGGTTGAAGTAGACTTTTGAAAGGAAACGAAAGTTTGAAAAATATTGACACAACAAATAATTTATTTTCAGCCGAACATTCAGAGACCAACGCGCTGCCCTCTTGAAGGGTGACTGAAATGCGAGCCAGTAGCAGCAAGGAAAGGCCTTCGCTTTCATTCTGTTAATACATGGCGAAGTATATCATACCGGCTATGTAATCCCTCTCTAAGTGACGGCGGCTACGTTCACGTCGCGCCTTAGAGCGTGCTCGCGGAGACGCAGCTTCCGGTTTTCGTCCGGCGGCCGCCGACGACCGAGGAGGGCACCATTCCTTCGGCCGGTATTTTCTGTCCCTGCCTCCCCGAGAGATGGAATCCGTGGGCTACAGCCCACTGCCGTGTTTTTTTTTTTACTGTTCCCTCTTTGTATTTTTTCTCTTATCTTCCTTTCTTTGGGGCATCTATTCTGTTTTCCCTTACGTCCTTTTTTTTCGCGTCTAGTGTGCAGACAGCAGCACAATCTGGCAAGGGGGTATTTTTTGGCCCCTTCCTTCCTTTCTGACGCTTCCCCTCTGCCTCCAAAGCCCGGCTGCTTCGCTGGTCCCTTAGGTGGTGGTAGAAAGTGGCTGCACGTTGAAACACGCTTGAAACACGCAGATTTGTTTTCACAAAAAATGAGAAGGATCGCCCTGCTTCTTCAAGCTTGTTCCTTTTCCTTTTTTTACTGTAAGACTTAACATACATCGTGCACCAACAAGCCGAGCAGTTCTATTCTATTTTTGTGATTCAAATTGTCATTCACAGTTATTTGCTTCTTGTTTTCAGCGCCGGCAGCTCCTCCAGCTAGGGGTCCACAAGCTGCCAGAGGTTGCGGCTAGTGTAGGGAAGGCTTTTATGGGCCTTCCCGACCAGCTCAAGTTCAGCAAGAAAGCCTTTATTTTGACAAGGCTCTGGAGAGGGGCTACAGGTGATAGTTTTATTTCTAATCCTTACTGCATGCACTAGCTATCCTAGCTACTATTGTCCAAAATGCATTTTCCCAAATAACGTTTTCTTTTACTGCTTGTATGTGCAGATTCCATCACCGAAAAGGAGAAGACAGCTGTGTAGGTTGTCCCGGCATACATCGGCAGGCAGCCGTACGCAGCTCCTCACTGTGGTAGGCGGCCACAAAAAGCTCATGGCTGAAGTGCTAGCTGCCTGGGATTGCACCTGGGCCTGCCCTCATTGCAGCCGCTCCCTCGAACCCGGGCCCTGCTACAGCAGCGGAGTCTTTTACGAGGCGGTCGAGCCCTGATGAGACCTTACAGGGCTAATTAATCGCTTCCACGCAGCCTCCACTGCCCGCCTAGACCTGCGGCTCTTTGTTATGTTTTTAATAAATGTTCAAGCATTAAACTTCATTGCAGATTTGCTCATTTTCAGTGCATGTAACAATAGAATGTGGCATTTACAAACTCATTGCATAGATGATTCTTGCCGAAATGAAACATTCGTCACAGATGAATTTGACAATGCGAAGCACAGGATGCTAGGTAAGCAGTGTCGGGAAACTAACAATGGGACTGCAAGTCAGTGTACCTTGATGCAATGCGGTGAAAAACCAGTGGATGTATTCGGGTGGGAAACATTGAGTAGCCAGTGAGTGGCTGGATGCCTTCGGCGAAAACAAGTGCATTAGCTTCGGTGGGCAATAGTGGGTAGCCAGCGAGTGTCTCTGGACGCCTGTGATAAACAAACAACGGATAAGCTTGGGCTGGAAATATTGGATAGCCGCTTGGGTTGGGCTGGCTGCCTATGATAACTACGCCAATGAGGAATCTTGGATGACTAATATCGAATAGCCAAGGAATGCCATTCAAGCCAATCAAGAACTTTGTATGCCATTACTAGCTTCTGATTGGAAAGCCAGTGAGGTGCACTGGCTCAAACATTGGGTCGGGTAGCGCCCCAGTCAGATGCCATTATAGCCCTTTATTGGAGCCAATTTTCCCCGGTATTCGACCAGTTCAGGGCAATTATCGTCGTGCTGCTTGGGTATTGTCGTATCGCAAAGAAGATGGTGGGCGACTTATCTGCTTTGACCTCGCAATTTCGGGTGTAATATGGCGAATTATTCGTGTTTATGGTCCTGCAAGGCAGCGTCATAGAAGGCTATTTTTCCTCTCACTAGTCAACCATTTGTGCACGGATTGTAAAAGTATGCTATTGGGTGATTTAATTGTGTTTGTAGGGATGAAGACGGAGCAGTGCTGAGTAAGCATTATGACCCTAGTGCTGATTTACTTATTGATTTGGTATGCGAATACAACTTGGCAGATGTTGGGCGAGATAAGGGACATAATATTCATTAAACTGGTTTTCAGTGCCCCTCTAGTGCTCAGTTTTACAGGATTTACGATGCAGCAGACATGTTAGCCAGCGTTTTTAGTTACTCGGTGCGGCCCATATTCTTCAGTGATCAATGCATGGTGTCTCTTCAGATAGGGAGGCACATTCAGCGCATACGCCATCCTCGACGGAAGCTCTGGAAGTTGAATAGCTGTTTGCTCTGAGATGAAATCTTCAAACGTACTTTATCTGCTTGCTTGAAGGACACATGGTCACGCGGTGATCTCTCAGTTTGGCAAACATGAGACTTATATAAACAATAAACAAAAACTTCGCTATTGAAGCCTCTCAAAAAATCGAGTTTTTGAAGAGACATCGTCTTCGAGAGCTCGGCCGTACATTGGTTGAGCTGCATGAGTTCGAGAGAATTAGCCCAGGTGCCCATGTGGAAGACATCACGGCCGTAAATACAAAGCTTGAGCAGTTTCAAACCAAAACATGCAATGCGTCTTGATGACGTCTAGGTCCCATAGGTTTGTGGATGGAGATATCTTGCTTATGGGCATAAGGCTGTGCTATAAGGAGTCCTATACAAGGCTAATTGTTAACCAAGAGCTACCAAACCTATTTCATTGAAATTATCTGTTCGCCAAGGCTGTTCATTATTGCGTGTTTTGTTTGTTCAATCTCTTGAAGCCCATTGTCTCATTATTATTAACAGCGCAACTATCCGTGGTTTCTCTCTGGCGCAATGTGAAATTAAGATTTGAGCCTATGCAGATCATGTCGCCCTTTTATGATAAAAAGAGTGTGCTTAAGGCATTGCATTTCACTGAACAGTTTTGCAAGGTATCAGGTGCGGCTCTTAATCTAAATAAATCCAAGGGGTTTTGGTTGGGTCATTGGGGTAGAATGCCAAGTCATTATGGTGGCAACAGCCTAGACTGCGGGACCCTTCACTACCCTGGGGTTCCTCGTCACCAAGTTTGCAACAGTGGCGCCTACTGGGATTGAGTGGTAGTCTCCATGAGGCGACAAACCCAGGCTTGGATGGGTAGGGAACTGTCATTGTTTGCTCGGGCTCAAGTCTGCATCATTTTTTTTTGTTTGCAAAACTTGCCTATGTGCTACAGGTTCTCTACTGTGTGATTAAGAAAGTGCAGCTGATACACAGAATATTTGCTATCTTCGTGTGGCGTTCCAAATTAGATCACGTGTCGCGATAACCTATTTGTTTCTCTAGTGTTGATGTAATAGGCCTTGTTCACTTATTCGTGCTTGTTTCGCAATTTTTTTTCTCAAATCGGCAAACCACCATTTTTTAGTAGCTGTGCTTATCAGGCGTCTCTGAGCTTCTTTGCCTTTCCTATTTTGCCTTTCTTTCTTCTTCTCCTGGTGTCCCGTTCCTTCTTTTTTATAGGCGAGCAAATAACAAAAAAAACTTTAAAAAGAAAACTAAAAGTGCTAAATATACCAGGACCCGCCGCGGTGGCTCAGTGGTTAGGGCGCTCGACTACTGATCCGGAGTTCCCGGGTTCGAACCCGACCGCGGCGGCTGCGTTTTTATGGAGGAAAAACGCTAAGGAGCCCGTGTGCTGTGCGATGTCAGTGCACGTTAAAGATCCCCAGGTGGTCGAAATTATTCCGGAGCCCTCCACTACGGCACCTCTTCTTCCTTTCTTCTTTCACTCCCTCCTTTATCCCTTCCCTTACGGCGCGGTTCAGGTGTCCAACGATATATGAGAGATACTGCGCCATTTCCTTTCCCCAAAAACCAATTTAAAAAAAATATACCACACAGGACAGTTACAACTGTGTAATGCAAGATTCAGCGAGAGCTGTTTAGGGGTTTATTTGGGGGGATATTTTCTTAACGTACTGGTGTAGTGATCAAGTGATGCACCCCTGCGTTAGCAGGCGGCTGTTCCAAACAGAGCCACCCGTAGGCTTATGCAACCTAGGTTGACCGGCGCAACTGATGGGTGCGTTAGCACCAACCCTTTACGCCGACGATGGCGGATGGCTACGATGCGCAAGCTAGAAATAGGCCTTTGACAGCTATCGCTTTAAAATAAACCTACCATGCCACGGTTATAAACGCCAGTTTCGAGCAGCTCTTGTACGCGGAAGCATCGAGGAAACTTGTATTCAGTGACAAGATGAAAAAAATTAGCCACATCATCTTGAATTTTTTAATATCTTATGGTAGGAGATGCAGTGTAAAATGAGATAAACAAGTTTTACAATAACAGTGGGGTACCTAGTGAAAAAACATTGGTAAACTTGTGTTTTAAATTAAACAGGCTTGCTAAGCAATAATATAAATATCGACAGCTTTAAAACAATGTTACTGGCGGTTAGAGCATTTGTGGATAATGATCTCCAGCAGGTGCTTGAGGAATCTTTAAGTTAGTAAAAAGGTGATGAAGCCATGGGCCCATAAAAATAAAAAAGGTGTTTGGGCGTGGTAGCCTTTTCTTCAATGTGGGATAAAAGAACGCTACAAGCTGAATTCGACCCCCCCCCCCCCCCATCCCCTTCTTCTAAGACTTCCTATGTAATGCTTATCCCAAAGTCTAACAACCCAGCAAAGTTAGTTTCCTTAAACTCCTGATGCTCTATAAGTCTCAAAAATATTGGCTATAAAATCTTCATGAACTGTAAGAGCACAGACTCTGGTACCGTCTATTTCTTTATTTCGCACAAAACGTGGTATAAAACGCAGGACGGTTTTTTGACACGAATATTCAATTAGCAAGAAGTGCTGTTATGTTCCGTCGCAGTACAACTGCCCGTAGTTTTGCTGCAATTTCATCTGCGTGGCGCCTAAGATATGGCTGTGCATGACAAATTGTTCACGAAATTGCATTCTTTAAACATCATATGTCTCAACTCTGATAGCGTGCAAAATATTTACGAAGAATTTGTATTGCTATCAGAAATAAACAAGAATTTAAGTGCCAACATACCCTTGCTGTCTTCACTTTCCCAGCGCGTCTTTGTCGGCTCTATCCTTCGCAGTATAGGCAATCCGCAGCGGTCAGGCAGCGCCGGGTAACGTTCAAACGGTCGGCTGCGTTCGTGTCCGACAGCAGGCAGCTGATTAGGGCTGATGTATGATGTCTGTGGCGGCGCGGTATCGGTAAGGTGTGCTTATTTTCATTCTTCACGCAAACTCGCGTGATGTGTTGATGCTTGTATGCTAATTCGGGCGATCCTCGATTCGAGGTAAGGGGCAGACGTCTTTCTTCGTTATGTTCAGTCCCCGGCTATTGACGCAGAATTGTAGAGTGCCCTCTTTGTCAACAGAAATACTGGCACCACCCACGAAATGTAACTCAGCATTTCTTTAACATGGTCCATGATAGATTGGGGCTCCCGCGGCGACACTGGGAAGGAGTTTAGGCGAATATGTCGGGCGTGCTCGTCAGTTACAACCTGATATTTCGCAATCTGCGTATATATAAAAAAATTTAAGACGACGAGAAGCACTCACATTGACTTCCGAGGCGCCGCATCTGGTCTTGTCTGTACTGGGCAGGGCTGGGCTTTTGGGTAACGTGGGCGTCAGTTTTAATTTTTGTGAGTCTTCTCAGGGTAGGGTGGAGAGAGCGAAGGCGCTATAGAACATTTGATAGTTCGGCTAAGGAAGTAGTCGTCGTGCCTCTGATGAGGTGCCGGTATTTTTCGTTGAAAGCTGTCTGTATCACGTCACCCTCTAGATTTCGGGAACGGATCTAAGAGAAATTGTGTTTCCCTCGATGATGCCCTCAAATTTCTGGTAATCACGGCACCCAACGGGATGATGATGGCTGACTTGCGTGAGACGCTAACTTCATCCAACACATGAAGGGCAACGTGAGACTCCGGCGCTGTCTATAAGCGTAGAGCTCCCTCCGTAGCTAACGTGATGTACTTGGATTGAAGGTCGATCACTGCTCTATACTCAGTCAAAAAGTGCATACCTATCATCACATGTCAGGAGCATTGATGCAGGAGTATGAAGGTCACAGGTTAGATATATCCCCTTACGTTTGCTTGTGCGGTGCATTGTCCTTACGGCGGAGCTAGCTGGCCTCAAGCTAAACTGATTTGTGGGCAGTTGCAGAGCGGTCATCAAATTTTTGAGCTGTGCCTCAAACAGTCCACTGATGGCATAGTAGTTCGCTTTGTTGTCCAATAACGAAGTTACCATTCCACTGTCGACAGCCACTTGAAGGTCATTTGGTCGCGTTACAATTTATTCTTGGAGTCGGGTGTAGGCTTCGTATGCTGTGACAGTGGCTGTGGTTTACTGTTGTGATTGCGTTGGACGGCGGCGTCATTGTGCGGCCGGATATCACCATGGTCAAGGTTGTCTTTGTATGCGTCGTCGGCGTAGGGGTGCGGCGCCTTTATGGGGCCTGATCGGCAGAGGAGCTTTTGCGTTTCTTTTGTAAGGAACTTCACCTCCAAAAGGTACTATCTTTAGTTCCTGCTACTGGCGCTTGAATACCTTTCTCGCACAGTGGCTGCGTAGCTGTAGACCTGCGACGAAAAGCATGTGGTGAAATACGATGAAGGGCGAGAGAGACGGCAACACGCACTCTCTAGTCCGCAGTCAGTTTACACCAGGCGAGGGGAAAGCTTGTACCCATCGTATCACCGGTGGGTACCCGGCGGCACTGGGGATCGAACCCTGTACCTCCCGCATGCAAGGCGGATGCGCAAACCACTAGGCCACGGCAGCGGTCTAAAAGATACCGCGATAATGAAACCCAGGTCAATATAGGCGTACAAAAAGTATGAATTATTGAAAGGTGTTTGGAAAAAAATATTTGTGCCAGGGTTTACGTTTGGGTATTCGGTTGCGTACCTAACAGCATGGGTTGAGTAGGGACTAGAAATAAATCGCTGAGCTGTTGGAAGACTTGCGCTGGTTCCCCGCGCAAAACCATAAATGAGACAGCACAAGGGTGCATATACTATAGGAATCGTGCTACGCAGTGGACAGTCACAGTAAATTATTATATGAGGAACTCCAGAGCAAACTGTATGATAACCGTTGGGCACCAAAGGTTTTTCGATACTTATGCAGAAAGAGCTTTGCCTCATTCTGATGAAAAATATTTTGAATACAATCAGTAAGTATGCAAAAAACAAGGACAAACAGCTTTGAGCGACAGGTAAGAAATCAGATGCTGAGAATTTATTATTTATTAAAGAAACAAACTATATAAATATTGGAAAAGCCAATCGCGAAAGAAAAGTTATATAACTCAACCGGCAGCGCCCTTTTTTAAAGCTTGATCAGGATGTCTTAGGACGGTACGTTACAAAAACAAATATAGCCAAGACGATTACACACATGCAGTGTTCAGAAAATCTGTAGAAAGAATTGAACATGTACTCGAATGTGATGGTATCTATGCGGACGTCGATGCAGGCAGTGTTGCTCTCCCTGAAACCCTAGGATTTAACGGTATCAATATTCATTTTTAGGAATCAGTTGTGAATATTAGCAAAAAGTGATCGGAATGTTGGTGGCTCAAAATTTAGGAGCTGAAATGAGGTTGGAAGTCCGGGAATAAATTTGTATTGAAAGAAAACGGCAAATTTTTCAATAGCACCGCCAAGTTCGACAGCTTGCTTAAAGAAAAAAATCGGCGGTGGTTTAGCTCTGGTTAAACCTGGAGTGACACGATAGCTGCAGCTGGCCGAGTGAAACTTGTTCAGGTAATTTTCAAAGTCAGACTTTCACCGCTCCGTTTCGCTGGGCCTTCCTCCTTCATCTGCGTTTCCCTTCCCACTCAAAACGCACTACAGGAGTCTAAGACAGAAAATTTCTGTAGTCTTTAGTCTTGTCGTATTTTGGGCATGTCTTGTGTAGTCTGTCTTGTCTTCTGTAGTCTGTCTTGTCTTTTGTAGTCCTGTCTTCTGTAGTCTGTCCTGTCTCTTATAGTCTGTCTTCTGTAGTTTTTCCTCTCTTTTGTAGTCTGTCTTGACTTCTGTAGTCTGGCTTGTCTTCAGTAGTTTGCCTTGTCTTCTGTAGTGTGTCTTGTGTAGTGCTCGTACACTGTGTAACAGTCGTTACTGTGTCACCTGTCAATTAACACAGGATTAGTGTTCTGGAGTAGGCAATGCACAAAAATGCACAGCTTGTTAATGGTCGCCTGTCAATTAACACAAGCTTTGTGCATTCCAGAGTAATTCGTGCACAAAACCACTAGAATTGAAATGAAAATGATCAATATATATTTACTGTTTCGTGCTTTTTTTCGAGCTTGCTTATGCATGCTGTCCAGCGTTGTCCTGGCCGCAGGTTCCTAGATACATCGCCCATGAGCCAACAAAAATGGCTTTTGTCTTGGCTGAAAAAAAGAAAAAATAGAGATCACCGCTGCTACCTGCGCAAAAAAATGTGAAAGCGTTGACGCCTCCTCGACACTGGTCGTCTTTCAAATGTGGCGCCATGGTTGTTTTCTCGTTGACTTGATTGGTTATCAATTAATTCTTTTTACCCTCATTTCATCCCAGCAACGATTTCGAGTTTTCAAAATTTCCTCCAAGGATCGTTCCTGCCCACTCACTGAATACCCGCCCAGTCTAATCACCCGTTCATTGCCTTTCGCTTCTCAATAATTACCTAATTGCCTCTAATTTATCATTCTTTTTCCTATCTCCTGGTTAAGTATAGGACACTTATCAGCGGTCACGTGATTGCTCTATCGAGTTTTCAAACTTGGCGCCAAGCTTTGGCTTTGTCCATACTTCCAATTTTTCAAACTTGGCACTACGCTGTAGCTCCACCTGCTTTCGGCGTTTTCAAAATTCGCGGCACTATTTCTCTGGCCCAGCCACTTTTTGGACATTTTTGGCTGTAAATAATTATCCGATTATAAAATTTTCTTTTCGAGCAGCGTCCTCACATCATCCTCTGCCAATTACACAACCAATCGTATGACGCTATCTCTTCTGAGTTGCCCACAACTGCTGCGGACACGATCCCCGGCAACATAGCCTAGTAAACTTCTCACTTTATTCAAAATGGTGTAATACTGAACAAGGCTTATGACTGGCCAAGTTGGTACTGACTCACCTTAAAACCAGCCAGAACACACAAGAAGACATGAGCTCAAGAGGCGGGGCTAACAAAAATTTAATTGAAGATTTTGATTATTTGATTTGTGAGGGTTTAACGTCCCAAAGCGACTCAGGCTATGAGGGACGCCGTAGTGGAGGTCTCCAGAAATTTCGACCACCTGGGGTTCATTAGCGTGCACTGACAACGCACAGTACACGGGCCTCTAAAATTTCGCCTCCATTGAAACTTGACTGGCGCGGCCGGGATCGAACCTGCGTCTTTTGGGACAGCAGCCGAGCGCCATAACCACAGAGCCCCCGCGGCGGCATCATTGAAGGAAAGCCGCAAAAGAAGGCCCGCGAAGAGATACAAGCGCACAATAACCCAAAGCAGTGAAAGGGCGAAGTGCAATCAAAGGTCACTGGCATACTAATGAATCATCTAAAAAAGCAAATTCCTTACGGTGAAGGTTTACCGATGGCTTAGCCACACGTGTCCTAAGCCTTACTGATGTAAGCCTCAACCATCTACCGACAGATTAATCCCTTTCATAAACCACTGATGTGTCGTGGAAATTAGGCGTGCAAAGAGACAGGTCATCCTCAGATTTGCATTCACAAGACTGAGCATGCAGTGCCAGATTAGAATTTACCTTCCCCCTATAGAGTGAACGTGCTCCGTCAGGTGCAAATTGAGATATCTGCCTGTCTGCCCATATTAGGTGCAGCAATAGGGCAGTGGAACGCAAGAAACTCCATTACATTTCCAAGTGTTGAACGTTTTTTTGTGACACTGTCCATTGTGGACAAGTGCCCAGATTTATCAAGCCTTTTTATTGGCGGCGCAAAGGCCTCCTGTCTTGCAATTCGCTGTTAAGGCAACAGCAGCATTACGTTTTCCCGCGACTTTCTTGAGACTGTGAAATACTGTGGAGGTAAGGTGTATCAGCATGATCGGAGTATGTGCTCCTTACCCTCGAGCGAGTGAAAACATACTATGACAGGTTGTTGGGATGGGCAAGTGGGAACCCAGCTGCTTGGAAACCTGCTACAAGAATGCGTCCTCAGTAGTGATGGCATGACTTATGTAAAGCTGATGTCATGCACACGATTGCACACCCATCAAGTGTTTCCATCTTTACTGACCTTAACGAGCGACAAATACACCTCTTCACCATCGTTCCCCGGCAACGAGTGGTCCGACTCGTAGCTAAAAAGAGCCTTCCCCGATCTTTAGCTGTAGCCCCGACAAACATATTCGTCCACAAAGCGCAGATCTGCATCAAGAAACTGCTAACGGTTCTGCTTAGACAATTCTGATGTAAAAGACAGGCCTTGACCGCATGCCTTAAAGACTCCTAAAACATCTTGTGCCAACTTATCTGAGCCTTCTATGTCCAGAAAACTTAGATAGTCATGAACATAATGAAATGCTACTATGCCAAGGTCTTCCAAACAGGGCTCTAATGCCTTATCGACTTTAGACAAAAAAATGTTACCGAGCAAAGGTACGACCTGCGTGTAAATACCACCCTGCCAACTGACAAATGCGGATTTGCAGAAAAAGGACAACAGCCCCATGAAGCCAGCAACCGAAATAACGCAATCATCTGTAAAAGCTTGTTCATTGTTCACACTGATGCAGTTTGCACATGCCTCAGAGGTCTATCATGAGACAATAAATAGTGCAGGCACTCCATGTCGATGCTCACTGCAGAGCACCTGCCCAGGTTGCTGTCCACAAGAAACTAGAACTCCACAGAACTCCACTTTTGTGAGTTGGCAAAGCGGTATTTACATCAGAAATCAGGCATATGCAGAGGGTCCCAGGTTGCACTGTTCCTCCGTGACATTCTTCTGTGCAGAGTCGATACCGCATCAAAACCCTGTATGGAAGACCTCGGCATAGTAGCATTTCGTTATGTTGATAGCTACCTAAATTTTTTGCACAAGGAGGGCTCAGATAAGTTGGCACAAGACGTTTTAGAAATCTTTAGGCATGTGGTCAAAGCCTATCTTTTATGTCTGAATTTCACTAAGCATAACCGTTTGTAGCTTCTTGACTTAGACCTGCGCTTTGCGGACGACCACATATGTTGGCGCCACAGCCCAAGATCAAGAAGCCTCTTAGCTACGAGTTGAACCACTCGAGGCTGGTGAAGGACAGGTTGGCAATAGCATGTATCACGACCGCTATATGGAAGTCATGCCATCACAGTGTTTAGAATGCATTCTCGGAGCAGGTTTCCAAGCCAATGGCACCTGGGTTCCCACTTGCCCATCTCACGCACCAGTCAGAGTGTGTTTTTACTCTCTCGAGGGAACGGAACACCATTCACATGATGCTGACGTTGTTGAGCAGCACAAAATGACGGGCTCTATACCTTACCTCCACGCCATTTCGAACCGTCCCAAGAAAGTTACACCAAATATGATGTTGCTGTTGTCTTGACCGCTAAAAGTAAGGTAGGAGCCCTTTGCTTCTTCGTTCAAACTAGGCTTGATACAACTACGGGTAATCGTCCGCTATGTACAGTGGCAGATAAAAAATGTTCACCACTTGCAAAAGTAAACAAGTTTTTTGCATTCCACTGCCTCGTAGCTGAAAATACTATGGGCAGAGAAGCAGGTATCTGAATGTGCGCCTGGCTGAGAGCACTTTCAAAGTATAGAGAGGAAGGCGAATTTTCGCCTGCCACTGCACAATATCTCGTGAATGCAATCGGAGGACGACCTTTCTCTTTGCACGCCTGATTTAGCGGCACATCAGTGGTTTAGAGAAGTGATGAATCTGTCCTAAAATATGTGAGGCTTACTACATCAGTAAGGCTAAAAACAAGTGCCTGGCTAAACCGTCGGTGAACCTTCAGTGTAAGGAATTAGTTTTTTAGATGGTTTACTAGTACGTCAGTGCCTTTCGATTGTTTTTTGCCCCCTCACAGCTTTGGGGATTTGCGTGCTTGAATCTCTTTGCAGGTCTTCTTTTGCCACTTTCCTTCAATAAAATTTCAGTTGTTAGACCAGCCCCATCTTGTGCTCATCTCTTCTCCTGTTTTATGTCTTCCGGCTGGTTTTAAGATGTAATACTGAATGCCGGAAGACAGCCATTTTAGAGTCAAGTGCACTTATATTGGCCACAGCTATAATGAATGTACATTTATTACAAAAAATACTGCTTACTTCATTAATTTATGCATGAAGTATATGACACTGCATCAAAATAAAAAACGGACTAAGCCTGTAACCCTCATGGCCTAACTGCAGTTACAGCAAACAAACGGACACCATAAACATGCCCCACATGCAAAAACTTGCACTTCAGGCCAATGCAGAAATAAGATCAGATTACTTCCCAAACTGCATGACACTGCCATGCAAAGTAAAGATTGTGACAGGCAATAAAGGAGCAACAAAAAAGCGAACTGTAGGTAGCAGCCAATCTCATGCAGACAAGCTACAAGGTCAGGCCAACATAGAGGTGGAAGAAATTTGAAAAAAAGCCACAACAAGCACCTAATAATTTTTAAGGTTTTCACAGCCCTTTAAATGGCAAATAGTTTCCTGAAAAAACAACAGAAGCGGCAATTTCTTTTCGGCAATTAATTTTTTTCATGTACTTCATTATTCTTTAAACATGGGCGGGCATAGAGTAGTCAGATTTGTGCATGCGTTCCTAAGCAAAGCCATGCCAAAAACTACTTACAGAAAAAGCTTGCCTTACTGAGTCAATACATTTTCATTTTGCATTTATTTCAGTCATGTACAATGGCTGAGGAGAAAGGAAAAAAAGCCGCGCACGCGGCTTGACAAAGCTTCTATCTCCCGTAGCGGCTTGGCACGGCGATGACAGGCAGCAGTAAAACAATAACAAGAGAATGCGTGAAATAACAAATATGTACAATATCTTCATAACAGATCACCAGAATAGTCTCGGTACTGTTACACACACGCAAATGATAGTTTAATCACAGCACATGGATACTTAGTTTATTTTACCGTTGGATATGATTCATTGTTTTGTAAGAACATATTTCTGACAGCGTTATATGAAACGGAAAGAATGGATTGATTAGTGAAGGCATTTCTATTAAGGAAAGATGGCAACACATACCTGAGTGTTTGAAAACCGTAATTTGTGCGTGGACAAGGTACATACCAATATTCGTAGTGTCTTGTGTTGTGAACAGCGGTATTTTCCCGTAGATTCGCAATGTCAGAAAAAAATGTGCTGTCACTATGTACCTGAGATTTGTACTGCTGAATTACACGGTACTGATGAATAACCCTTGCATCCATAATGCGGTATTTTGCAAATAGAGCACTCGTATGTGCTAAGTATGTGGCACCCGCAATTGCTCTGACTGCATTTTTTTGTAATGTCAAAACCTTTTGAATATTAGTTTGCGTCGTTGTACCCCAAACCAAATGACAATATTTAACATGAGAGTAAGAGGGCATGGTAAATAACAAGTTTTGTCCTAGTAGGTATCATGCACTTTAACCTTCTGAGTATGCCGACAACGCGAGCTAGCTTACTCTCTATTTGCTCGATGTGGTAGTCCCATAACATAAATTCATTGAAGTGAACGCCAAGTGTTTTTACAACATTAGTTATTTCTATTATATTACCACCCAATACTAAATCTGTATGTACAGCCCATTTGACATTTTTAGCTCTAAAAAATATCGCCTTCCTTTTCCGTGTGTTTATTAGTAGGGAATTTTTTTCAGACCATGAGTTAAGTTTTCCCAACACGCTATTAGCCTTTTCTACTATATCATTCGCGTTGGTGCCGGTCAGAAATAAAGTAGTGTCGTCAGCGTAAATTACGTATTCTGTTTCGGAGTCATCTGTACTAAATCATTAATATATACATTAAATAATAAGGGACCAAGGATACTACCTTGATGTACACCATGCTTTATTTTATTGTAAGTAGAGCGATGATTATCTATAGAGACGTACTGATATCGGTCAGTTAAATAGCTGGTGATAAGAGATAGTGCTTTGTTCCGGACACCGTATGCAGAAAGTTTAAGAAGAGTTTCGTGATGAATCCTATCGAAGGCTTTGGAGAAATCTATGTATATTCCAAGGGTTATTTGTTTACATTCAATGTAATTTAAGATTATTTCTTTTTGCTTCAAGAGAGCCATTTCAGTAGAGGACTTAGGTCTAAATCCAAACTGTCTTGGAGTTATCACGTTGTATTTTTCAAGAAAATTGGAAAGTCGTAAATGTATTGTTTTTTCCAAGCCCTTAGAAAAAATAGGCAATATAGACACTGGTCTATAATTACCAAGATCGTTTTTCGAACCACCTTTATAAAGAACAACTACTTTTGCTATTTTCATGTCCGAAGGGAAAATGCCGGTAGTCAAAGACAAGTTATAAATATAAGTTAAAATTGGGCAGATAATGTCCAAGACGTACATAACAGGTTTCATTTTCAGTCCAAAAGCATCTTCACTGTTTGTATTGTTCATGCCTTTATATATATTAAGCACCTCATTTTCGTCACAACATGTTATAAAAATACTGTTACTTGTATGATTCATAAAGTAATCCAATGCCATATTGTTGTGTTCACTATCAACAAGTCCACTGAAATAGCTATTAAACTTATTTGCGAGTGCGAGTCCACTATAACTAATGCCTTCCATTGTAATACTGTCAATTGTATTTGTAGAGTTAGGGTTCAAGACTCGATTCAACCTATTCCAAACTTTCTTTTGATCGGTCAGACCAGCGAACATGTTAAGGTGATATGCATTCCTCGCTTTTCTTAAACTTAAGTTCAGTTTGTTTCGGTACCTCTTGAACGTTGCCCACGATTCTGGACTGCGACTTTGTAAGAATTTCTGATAGAGGGAATTTTTCCTGGCAATCATTCGAAGAATATGCGAGGTAATCCAGGGTTTACGAGCTCGTTTTGGTTTCTTTACATCTTTGTACGAAAAACTGTTACGATATATACAAGCGAATATCTTCAGAAAACAACTAAACGCTATGTCAGCAGTCAATGCAGCAAAAACTGGTTCCCAGTTGACGTTCATTATTTTGCGTCGAAATGTTTCTAACGTGGTTGGGGTGATCTGCTGTATTTTGACATTTGTTTGTTTACAGGTTGATTTTAATACAGGCACACTATTACATACGATGTAAACAGGCAGGTGGTCACTAATAGCATAATTAATAACCCCGGTTGAGAGCACATTTGTTGCGTTATTTGTAATCAGCAAATCAAGAAGTGTTGCCGTAGTGGGTGTTATGCGTGTAGGTAATGCCACAACGTTTACAAGACAATATGATTCCATTAGAAATGATAGTCGTGACTTTCTGGGTGTATTTACATGCATATCGACATTGAAATCACCACCTATATATACAGTGTAATTATATTCAGTGGCAAATTGAAAAACATGCTCCATATAGTGAAAAAAGTTCTCAACACAACCATTCGGGGGGCGAAACACAACAGTGAAGAGGTTCTTATTGCTACAAACTGAGAGCACCTCATAATCAGGTGCAACCGAAGTAATCTCATCAACCCTTTCACACTGAACACTATCAAGCACAAACAAAGAAACGCCTCCACCTCTTCTGCTTGTTCTGTTTAGGAAGTAAGACTGATAGTTGAGCAGCTCAGGACAATCAACTTTGTCTTTGACCCATGTCTCAGTAAGCATTACCACAGAGAACATGAATTTAAACTGTTCAAGGAATGCACGTAAAATGTCATGTTTATCGCGAACAGACTGAATATTCAAACATAGCACTGAAAAATGGTTAGACTGACCCTGAACCTCATTATTATTATTATTCGGAGAGAGGTAAGTATCACACATCTAGAAGGAACTAATTACAATCAAGAGCAGTGATTCACTGCAACAGCCTCCTCAAATCGTCATCGCATCGAATCACGTGTGCCAGTTCCCCGTGCGCCTTTCGTACAAGCACTTTGTTGTTCCGGTGCCAGGCATACTTGTAGGCATTCGCATCAGCCCATTTCTTTGCAGAATCGAGAAGCGTTCTGTTCAACCGAGTCAGGTTTTCTACGATTGAGACCTCAGAGCCAGACGTTCAGAGTGATTTGCCTTTCAAAAACCATTGATCTCTGAGCTTCTGGGAAGTGAAACGAACTAGCACACCTGGAACTTTACCTTGTTTCGCGGGAAGCCTGTGTACGGCATCCACATCACCCTCGCAAAGCTCAGGAAGCTCAATTGAGTGGGCCACATCATTCACTTTTTGAAGCAAATTCTCACTATCTGACTCCGAAATGCCATGGAATACCAAATTTTGCCGTCTACTCCTCCACTCCAAATCGTTCACAGTGACCTTCAGACCACTGGCCATTCACCAATTTCCCAGCCTGCTCCAGGTCCCTGGCAAAAATCACACGCATATTGGTGGCTTGCACAACTTCCATGCAACTCTTGGTCTTTAGCTGGAAAAAAATTGAGGGATCAGTGAGATATCAAATTTTACATGCATTGCTTTGTTTCAATGACCGACTAAGAAAAAACAGCGGTTTCTGTGAGCGCAACTATTTTTTCACACTAGCTTTCTACAGTAAACCACGTGTATCGCGACCTAATTCACACTGACTTGCTGCACGGCCCCAGCACTACTGTGTATAGCTTTAGGTATCAAATGTTTGTTAGCTCTGAGCCCTTGGGCTCGCACTCGTTAATGCAGAAAACCACGGAAAGGGCAACCAGAGCTTCGAGCTTTAAGCCATAGGTATTCAGAAGCTCAGTGGTCTGTGGGAGAACTTTTGGCTGGGTGACACAGTAGCAAATGCTGCTCCAGCTACTTTCACTCCATTGCAAAAAAGTCGCAGAGCAGAGACCTGTCCTCCATTTTGCATTGCAGAAACAATCACTGAAATTCAAAGCATGCATACTAAATGCACACCTACCTTCCAACACAGCTTCATAATATTGGGTATAATTATTGGAATGAAATACCACTCAGAACATGTAGTTTTCAGTTTATCCAAAAATTAAAGGCAACCGACAAACAATAAACATTAAAAGGGAAATAAAATAACCAGAATTGTTTAAAAAATCTGTCAGAAGAATTATGTGACATCCGCTACACTCCAGCAGTTCTGCGGCTTTGTGCACCTTCAAACCACACTTTCTCACAGGCACATTTGCACAGAAATTGCGTTGAACCTGATCTTTAAGAATCTTTACTGGTGCAACAGTAGGAAGAAACCAGGTTTTACTCAAAAACGAAGGGCCCTACACATTGCATCACAAGCTCAGATGGTGCACTTGAGTCACCTCTTATGCTTATGCAAGAAACAGGAACAGAGATATCTTGACTAAATCAAAATAAGAGGAAGTGCAATGCGTGTGTAATGCAGAGAAGATAGAAGCAATACCACACTAAAACACTGGGAGGATTCCAAGAGTAGGTGAATGCATGAATGGGTGGCAATCAGATGGCTAAATGAGATTAGGAAATTTGAGGAAAAAGGGTGGTAGCATGTGGCACAGGACACAGTTACCTGATATAAACTAGATAACCATTGTTCTGCACTAATTTTAACAGCACATTCACATGACAGACAAATTCACTAACTCCAGGAACGGACTGCGCATCATGCAACTCAATGTCAATCACCATTGCAAATGGCACCAGCACCGCAGACTGCACATGAGGAAAAGTACATATTTTTGCTCTCAACTTCGAGCATCACTCAGCTGCACTTTTAAGAGCAAAGCTGTAAAGTACGGCAACATTGGCACTTTGTTTTACTGACATCAGGGTGTTTGTGAGCGTGCAAGTCCCCTGTTTGTTTTGCACCAAATGTGTTAATTGCGAGGTATGTTTAACTAAAGAGGGGCATCTAACATGGGCATCAGCTCTTCATTACTTCCCTTCTATAACCCTCCCTTATATCACGGTTCAAGTGTCCACCAAAATGTGAGACAGTTACTGTTACATTTCCTTGAATTTTTCTTCAACTAATTTTAAATTTTTCAAGTATACAGCTTTAATAGGGTAGAGGTACAAACTGTGCAGTATATCCATATGCTATGGCAATAAACCAGCAATAAATCTGTGCTGACAGCAGCTTGCCCAGTGCATTGCAAGGATGCTATGCCATACAAGGATTGGTGTCATCGTGCAATGTTACATTACTGACTGACATGTTGGTCTCTGTATCAGAAATGCTGGTAAACCATCATTGTAGAGCACAATGTTTTTAAAGGAATAAATGAACATATAGGTCCTTTTCGAGGACACATATGCATACCAGGCAACAGGTGTGCAATGTCAAAGCACATTTATGTTAGCAGCTGCGTCAAGAGCTACATCAGCGACTATATTTTGTACAAGTCTACAGTTCCGGTAATTATAAGCTGAGGTACTGCTGTGAAGTGCATGTAGAGTTTCATGCATTTCTAAACCTAGCTGCAAGCCTATATTGAAAATATTTTTCTAAATAGGCAGCTAAGATATGTATCACTGAAAAAGAATAACTACCATGAACGGATCAGGAGGGATGACAATGCCGAAGGCAGGAAGCACGTATGGCCCAATAGATGCTGGCCGCTGGCAACTGCAAATAAATACATCCAGAGCAACAGCTGTCAGTGGCTGTAGCCATGTCATGAATGACAAGAGAGGAAATCGTCTACTGCTTTAAAAACTAAACTTGGACGTTATATAAGTAAATAAAAAACGAATGAGCTAGCCCATGACAAAACAAATGAACAGATTTTATGTAATGCACCCATATACATTCTTTGAGAAGAGTCACAATGACTGTTATAACCACATTGAAAGATGAGCTGGCTGAAATACTGCACACCAATTTGAATATAGGATGTGCAGGTTTTCATTAATTCCTAACATGGTGCCTTGCACCAATGTCTAGGTATTAAATTGACAGTTGCAACCAGTCTGCCTTGGTTAAATGAGAAGAGAGAATGAAAAAAACCATGCCTTCACTTGCAAGAAGCTTGATATCTCACAGCACAGCTTAGCATCATAGAAAAAGTGCTAGCACATTTAACAAATCTGCATACTATTAAAAGCTGCACAAATTTGTCGACTGGCAATGCAAGTAAGGGCAAGAGAAACAAACAAATACCAAAGAACACTCGTGAGTGCGGCGAAGGGAGGTCTGTGGGTAGGATAAAGTGCCTGGGAAGAGTTCCGAGCTCGGAGAATCGCCGGCACCAAAGCTGATGGCACGCAACCAAGAATAAATAACAAAGTGAAAATAACCCAGTCAAAACGCACTACAGGTTTCTAAGACAAAAAATTTCTGTAGGCTGTAGTCTTGTCGTATTTTGGGCATGTCTTGTGTAGTCTGTCTTGACTTCTGTAGTCTGTCTTGTCTTCTGTAGATTGCCTTGTCTTCTGTACTGTGTCTTGTTTAGTGCTCGTACACTGTGTAACAGTCGTTAGTGTGTCACCTGTCAATTAACACAAGATTTGTGTTCTGGAGTAGGCAATGGAGTAGTAGCTTGTTAATGGTCGCCTGACAATTAACACAAGCTTTGTGCATTCCAAAAAAATTCGTGCACAAAACCACTAGAATTGAAATGAAAATGATCAATATTTATTTACTGTTTCGTGCTTTTTTTCGAGCTTGCTGATGCATGCTGTTCAGTGTTGTCCTGGCCGCAGGTTTCTAAATACATCGCCCATGAGCCAAGAAAAATGGTTTTTGTCTTGGCTGAAAAAAAGAAAAAAATAGAGATCACCGCTGCTACCTGCGCAAAAAAAAAATGTGAAAGCGTTGACGCCTCCTCGACACTGGTCGCCTTTCAAATTTGGCGCCATGGTTGTTTTCTCGTTGACTTGATTGGTTATCAATTAACTCTTATTTTACCCTCCTTTCATCTCAGCAACGATTTCGAGTTTTCAAATTTTCCTCCATGGATCGTTCCTGCCCACTCACTGAATACCCGCCCAGTCTAATCACCCATTCATTGCCTTTCGCTTCTCAAAAATTACCTAATTGCCTCTAATTTATCACTTTTTCCTATCTCCTGCTTAAGTATAGGACACTTATCACTGGTCACGTGATGGCTCATTTCGAGTTTTCAAACTTGGCGCCAAGCTTTGGCTTTGTCCATACTTCCAGTTGTTCAAACTTCGCACTACGCTGTAGCTCCACCTACTTTCAGCGTTTTCAAATTTTGCGGCACTTTTTCTCTGGCCCAGCCACTTTTCGGACATTTTTGGCTGTAAATAATTATCCGATTATGAAATTTTCTTTTCGAGCAGCATCCTCGCATTATCCTCTGCCAATTACACAACCAATCGTATAACGCTATCTCTTCTGAGTTGCCCACAACTGCTGCGGACACTATCCCTGGCAACATAGCCTAGTAAACCTCTCACTTTATTCAAAATGTTGTAATACTGAACAAGGCTTATGACTGGCCGAGTTGGTACTGACTCACCTTAAAACCTGCCAGAACACACAAGACATGAGCTCCAGAGGCGGGACTAACAAAAATTTAATTGAAGATTTTGATTATTTCATTTGTGAGGGTTGAACGTCCCAAAGCGACTAAGACTATTAGGGACGCCGTAGTAGAGGGCTCCAGAAATTTCGACCACCTGGGGTTTTATAGCGTGCACTGACAACGCACAGTACACGGGCCTCTAAAATTTCGCCTCCATTGAAATTTGACTGGCGCGGCCAGAATCGAACGTGCGTCTTTTGGGACAGCAGCCAAGCGCCATAACCACTGAGCCACCGCGGCGGCATCATTGAAGGAAAGCCGCAAATGAAGACCCGCGAAGTGATACAAGCGCACAAAAACCCAAAGCAGTGAAAGGGCGAAGTGCAATCAAAGGTCACTGGCATACTAATGAATCATTTAAAAAAGCAAATTCCTTACGGTGAAGGTTTACCGATGGCTTAGCCACACATGTCCTTAGCCTTACCGAGGTAGTAAGCCTCAACTATCTACCGACAGATTTATCCCTTCCATAAACCACTGATGTGTCGTGGAAATTAGGCGTGCAAAGAGACAGGTCATCCTCAGATTTGCATTCACAAGACTGAGCATGCAGTGCCAGATTAGAATTTACCTTCCCCCTATAGAGTGAACGTGCTCCGTCAGGTGCAAATTGAGATATCTGCCTGTCTGCCCATATTAGGTGCAGCAATAGGGCAGTGGAACGCAAGAAACTCCATTACATTTCCAAGTGTTGAACGTTTTTTTGTGACACTGTCCATTGTGGACAAGTACCCAGTTTTATCAAGCCTTTTTAATGGCGGCGCAAAGGCCTCCTGTCTTGCACTTCGCTGTTAAGACAACAGCAGCATTACGCTTTCCCGCGACTTTCTTGAGGCTGTGAAATACTGGGGAGGTAAGGTGTATCAGCATCATCGGAGTCGGTGCTCCTTACCCTCGGGCGAGTGAAAACATACTATGACACGTTGTTGAGATGGGCAACTGGGAACCCAGCTGCTTGGAAACCTGCTACAAGAATGCGTCCTCAGTAGTGATGGCATGACTTATGTAAAGCTAATGTCATGCACACGATTGCACACCCATCAAGTGTTTTCATCTTTACTGATCTTAACCAGCAACAAATACACCTCTTCACTATCCTCCCCAGAAACGAATGGTCCGACTCGTAGCTAAAAAGGGCCTTCCCCGATCTTTAGCTGTAGCCCCGGCAAACATATTCATCCAAGAAGCGCAGGTCTGCATCAAGAAACTGCTAACGGTTCTGCTTAGACAATTCTGATGTAAAAGACAGGCCTTGACCGCATGCCTTAAAGACTCCTAAAACATCTTGTGCCAACTTATCTGAGCCTTCTATGTCCAGAAAAATTAGTCATGAACATAACGAAATGCTACTATGCCAATGTCTTCCAAACAGGGCTTTAATGCCTTATCAACTTTAGACAAAAAAATGTTACCGAGCAAAGGTACGACCTGCGTGTAAATACCACCCTGCCAACTGACAAATGCGGATTTGCAGTGAAAGGACAACAGCCCCATGAAGCCAGCAACCGAAATCACGCAATCATCTGTAAAAGCATGGTAATTGTTCACCCTGATGCAGTTTGCACATGCCTCAGAGGTCTATCATGTGACAATAAATAGCGCAGGCACTCCATGTCGATGCTCACTGCAGAGCACCTGCCCAGGTTGCTGTCCACAAGAAACTAGAACTCCACAGAACTCCACTTTTGTGAGTTGGCAAGAAGGTATTTACGTCAGAAATCAGGCATATGCAGAGTCCCAGGTTGCACTGTTCCTCCGCGATATTCTTTTGTCCAGAGTCGATACCGCATCAAAGCCCTGTTTGGAAGACCACGGCATAGTAGCATTTCGTTATGTTGATAGCTACCTAATTTTTTTGCACAAGGAGAGCTCAGATAATTTGGGACACGACGTTTTAGAAATCTTTATGCATGTGGTCAAAGCCTATCTTTTATGTCTGAATTTCACTAAGCATAACCGTTTGTAGCTTCTTGACTTTCACCTGCGCTTTGCGGACAACCACATATGTTGGCGCCACAGCCCAAGATCAGGAAGCCTCTTGGCTACGAGTTGAACCACTTGAGGCTGGTGAAGGACAGGTCGGAAATCGCATGCATCACGACCGCTTTATGGAAGTCATGCCATCACAGTGTTTAGAATGCATTCTCGGAGCAGGTTTCCAAGCCAATGGCACCTGGGTTCCCACTTGCCCCTCTCGCGCACCTGTCACCTCTCGAGGCTGGTGAAGGACAGGTTGGCAATCGCATGCATCACGACCGCTTTATGGAAGTCATACCAACACAGTGTTTAGAATGCATTCTCGGAGCAGGTTTCCAAGCCATGGCACCTGAGTTCCCACTTGCCCATCTCGCGCACCTGTCAGAGTGTGTTTTTACCCTCTCGAGGGAACGGAACACCATTCACATGATGCTGACGTAGTTGAGCAGCACAAAAAGACGGGCTCTATACCTTACCTCCACACCATTTTGCACCGTCCCAAGAAAGTTGCACCACAGTATGATGTTGCTGTTGTCTTGACCGCTAAAAGTATGGTAGGAGCCCTTTGCTTCTTCGTTCAAACTAGGCTTGATACAACTACGGGTAATCGCCCGCTATGCACAGTGGCAGACAAAAAATGTTCACCACTTGCAAAAGTAAACGGGTTTTTTGCATTCCACTGACTCGTAGCTGAAACTACTATGAGCAGACAAGCAGATATCTGAATGTGCGTCTGGCTTAGAGCACTTTCACTGTATAGAAAGGAATGCGAATTTTCACCTGACACTGCATGTTCAATCTCGTGAATTCAATCGGAGGACGACCTTTCTCTTTGCACGCCTGATTTCTGCGGCATATCAGTGGTTTTAGGAAGTGATAAATCTGTCCTGATATACTTGAGGCTTTCTACATCAGTAAGGCTAAAAACAAGTGCCTGGCTAAACCGTCGGTGAACCTTCACTATAAGGAAATAGTTTTTTACATGGTTTACTAGTACGTAAGTGCCTTTCGATTGTTTTTTGCCCTCTCACTGCTTTGGGGTTTTGCGTGCTTGAATCTCTTTGCAGGTCTTCATTTGCCACTTTCCTTCAATAAAATTTCAGTTGTTAGACCAGCCTCATCTTGTGCTCATCTCTTCTCCTGTTTTGTGTCTTCCGGCTGCTTTTAAGATGCAATACTGAATGCCGGAAGACAGCCATTTTAGAGTCAAGTGCACTTATAATGGCCACAGCTATAATGAATGTTCATTTATTACAAAAAATAGTGCTTACTTCATTAAATTATGCATGAAGTATATGACACTGCATCAAAATAAAAAAAGACTAAGCCTCTAACCCTCATGGCCAAACTGCAGTTACAGCAAACAAAAGGACACCATAAAACTGCCCCACATGCAAAAGCTTGCACTTCAGGCCAATGCAGAAATAACATCAGATTACTTCCCAAACTGCATGACACTGCCACGCAAAGTAAAGATTGTGACAGGCAATAAAGGAGCAACAAAAAGCGAACTGTAGGTAGCAGCCAATCTCATGCAGACAAGCTACAAGGTCAGGCCAACATAGACGTGGAAGAAATTTGAAAAAAAAGCCACAAGCACATAATAATTTTTAAGGTTTTCACAGCCCTTTAAACGGCAAATACTTTCCTGAAAAAACGTAACAGAAGCGGCATTTTTTTTTCGGCAATCAATTTTTTTCATGTACTTCATTACTCTTGAAGCATGGGCGGGCATAGAGTAGTCAGATTAGTGCATGCATTCCTAAGCAATGCCGTGCCAAAAACTGTACTTACAGAAAAAGCTTGCCTTACTGAGTGAATACCACTTGCCATCTAATAATTTCCCAGCCTGCTCCAGGTCCCTGGCAAAAATCACACGCAAATTGGTGGCTTGCACAACTTCCATGCAACTCTTGCTCTTTAGCTGGAAAAAAATTGAGCGATCAGTGAGACATAAAATTTTACATGCATTGCTTTGTTTCAATGACCGACTTAGAAAAAAAAACAGCGGTTTCTGTGAGCGCAACTATATTTTCACACTTGCTTTCTACAGTAAACCACGTTTATCGCGACCTAATTCACACTGACTTGCTGCACGGCCCCAGCACTACTCTGTACAACTCTATGGTTTCAAATGCTTGTTAGCTCTGAGCCCTTGGGCTTGCACACGTTAATGCAGAAAACCTCGTAAAGGGCAACCAGTGCTTCGAGCTTTAAACCATACGTATTCAGAAGCTCAGTGGTCAGTGGGAGAACTTTTGGCTGGGTGACACAGTAGCAAATGCTGCTCCAGCTACTTTCACTCCATTGCAAAAAACTCGCACAGCAGAGAGCTGTCCTCCATTTTGCATTGCAGAAACAATCACTGAAATTCAAAGCACGCATACTAAATGCACACCTACCTTCCAACACAGCTTCATAATAATGGGTATAATTATTTGAATGAAATACCAGTCAGTACATGTAGTTTTCAGTTTATCAAAAAATTATAAGCAACCAACAAACAATAAACATTAAAAGGGAAATAAAATAACCAGAATTGTTTAAAAATCTGTCAGAAGAATTATGTGACATCCACTACACTCCAGCAGTTCTTCGGCTTTCTGCACCTTCAAACCAGACTTTCTTACAGGCCCATTTGCACAGAAATTGTGTTGAACCTGATCTTTAAGAATCTTTAATGGTGCAACAGTAGGGAGAAACCAGGTTTTACTCAAAAGCGAAGGGCCCTACACATTGCATCACAAGCCCAGATGGTGCACTTGAGTCGCCTCTTATGCTTATGCAACAGGAACAGAGATATCTTGACTAAATCAAAAAAAGAGGAAGTGCAATGCATGTGTAATGCAGAGAAGATATAAGCAATACCACACTAAATCACTGGGAGGATTCCAAGAGTAGGTGAATGCATGAATGGGTGGCAATCAATGAGATCAGGAAATCAATGAGATTAGGAAATTTGAGGAAAAAGGGTGGTAGCATGTGGCACAGGACACAGTTACCTAATATAAACTAGAGAACCATTGTTCTGCACTAATTTTAACAGCACACTCACACGACAGACAAAATCACTAACTCCAGGAACGCACTGCGCATCATGCAACTCAATGTCAATCACCATTGCAAATGGCACCAGCACCGCAGACTGCACATGAGGAAAAGTAGACATATTTTTGCTCTCAACTCTGAGCAGCAGTCAGCTGCACTTTTAAGAGCAAAGCTCTAAAGTACGGCAACATTGGCACTTTGTTTTACTGACATGAGGGTGCTTGTGAGCGTGCAAGTCCCATGTTTGTTTTGCACCAAATGTGTTAATTGCGAGATATGTTTAACTAAAGAGGGGCATCTAACATGGGCATCAGCTCTTCATTACTTCCCTTCTATATCCCTCCCTTATATCACGGTTCAAGTGTCCACCAAAATGTGAGACAGTTACTGTTACATTTCCTTGAATTTTCCTTCAACTCATTTTATGTTTTTCAAGTATACAGCTTTAAGAAGGTAGAGTAGAAACTGTGCAGTATAACCATATGCTATGGCAATAAACCAGCAATAAATCTGTGCTGATAGCAGATTGCCCAGTGCATTGCAAGGATGCTATGCCATACAAGGATTGGTGTCATCGTGCAATGTTACATTACAGACTGACAATTTGGCCTCTGTATCAGAAATACTGGTAAACCATCATTGTAGGGCACAATGTTTTTAAAGGGATAAATGAACATATAGGTCCTTTTCGAGGACACACGTGCATACCAGGCAAAGGTGTGCAATGTCAAAGCACGTTTATGTTAACAGCAGCTGCGTCAAGAGCTACATCAGCGACTGTATTTTGTACAAGTCTACAGTTCCGGTAATTATAAGCTGAGGTACTGCTGTGATGTGCATGTAGAGTTTCATGCATTTCTAAACCTGGCTGCAAGCCTATATTGAAGATATTTTTCTAAATAGGCAGCTAAGATATGCATCACTGAAAAAGAATAACTACCATGAACGGATCAGGAGGGATGACACAGCCGAAGGCAGGAAGTACGCATGGCCCAATAGATGCTGGCCGCTGGCAACTGCACATAAATAGATCAAGAGCAACAGCTGTCAATGGCTGTAGCCATGTCATGAATTACAATAGAGGAAATCGTCTACTGCTTTAAAAACTAAACTTAGACGTAATATAAGTAAATATGTCATGAATGACAAGAGAGGAAATCGTCTACTGCTTTAAAAAGTAAACTTAGACGTAATATAAGTAAATAAAAAACCAATGAGCTAGCCCATGACAAAATAAATGAACAGATTTTATGTAATGCACCCATATACATTCTTTGAGAAGAGTCACAATGACTGTTATAACCACACTGAAAGATGATCTAACTGAAATACCGCACACCAATTTGAATATAGGATGTGCAGGTTTTCATTAATTCCTATCATGGTGCCTTGCACCAATGTCCAGGTATTAAATTGAAAGTTACAACCAGTCTGCCTAGGTTAAATGAGAAGAGAGAATGGAAAAAAGCATGCCTTCACTAGCAAGAAGCTTGATATCTCACAGCACAGCTTAGCATCATAGAAAAATTGCAAGCGCATTTAACAAATCTGCATACAAATAAAAGCTGCACTAATTTGTCGACTGGCAATGCATGTAAGGGCAAGAGAAAGAAAAAAAATACCGAAGAACACTCGTGAGTGTGGCGAAGGGAGGTCTGTGGGTAGGATCCCGTGCCTGGGAAGAGTTCCGAGCTCGGAGAATCGCCGGCACCACAGCTGATGGCACGCAACCAAGAATAAATAACAAAGCGAGAATAAGTAACAAAAAAAACGTCGACAATGACGAACGACTTGAATGCGGGCCGCAAAAGCGAGGGATATAGCAAAAAGGTGGAAATCTTAAATAATTGTGCAGTTGCATCTCCGACAGCTCGCAGTGCTCAGAAGGAGAGGAAGCATCAACGTTTACAGCACAGGAGACGCAAGATTGATCTAACTTTGACATAACACTGCCTCAAATCGTGTTCCACTGGGGAAGCACAGACAAGTTTACAAATGACATGGCGATGAATATGACCTAGCCTTTTGCATGCGATCACTGTCTCAGAATTTAGTATGACGCATATTAAGGCACAAGCACTAATCCGATGAGTACTAGCCCTGAGCAAAATAATGCGGTGTCTGATCGCAGCTGGCCTAGCGCGAGCGCTCCGCCGCGCGGCACTTCTCGCTCATCGTCTTCTACGCAGTTAAATCCATGCTTTTGCACCGAGTGTCGAAGCGCTAGCAAGCGAAAGCGTAACTCTGTTGTGATATCTGGTGCTATTTTTATTTACCACGTCACGCGAGTACTAAATGCACATAAAGACAATGAGAACAACACTTGACATGCAGGATATAGGCCCTGCTTTTTTTGGCGCCGCATTATAGCTGCGGCAACCGCAGCCGGACTGCCTCCACTCACATCCCTATATAGCCGCATACAAATAGCGCGTGTGAATGCAGATCATTTTTCAAAGAAACGCAGAGCGGGACTCCCCGGCCATCCGATTCATCCAGGCTTAGTAAAACGGCGCAGGAGTCTTCGTTCCCCTTACAGATGACAAGACGTCGCAACGCTGTCTTTCTTCATGGCTTACCCGTTGAAACTCGCCAATGTTGACAGGCCGAAATCCTGGTCGTTGGCTTCCAAAACACACTCCTGCTCACCTTCCTATTGAATGAGTTCTTCACACGTGTCCGCCGTACAAGTACTCAAGCAATGCCTCAAAGAGGCAAATAATACAAAACACGACGCGTCGGTTGCGCTGCAATGGCGCCGACGGCTGCGCTTTCGTGTCGGTGAAAAATTGCAACCGACAAAAAAATTTGTTTTTTAAACCATGAATATTTATATTATATTCATAACAAAGCCACTGCATTTACTTTAAATTATTTTTAGAATATTTAGGAATACTAAAGCGCTTTCAGTTACTTTTTCTGGCATGTAGATTGTAGAAGCTGCGATCCTGTGATCCCCTGAAGTGACCCGGATGCCCTAGCAGACGACGGAGCGGACGACGGAGCAGACGACGGTGTTGACAGAATGCAATTTCGTTTGATGCCAGATAAAATCTCTAAGTTGCGACAAAAACAGCGAAGAAAAGCGCCGTATCTCAAGCTGGCGAATATCGTAGATAAGTTGAACGCAATTGGCACGATGGAGAGTAGCTGCGATGCATTAATTTGCGCGACACTGGCACGCTCACCGGAGATCATGAAACTTAACAGCTTAATCCGTGACCAGTACAAGCGGATTGCTTTGATATCAACTGTGTTACGAAACTACGTCGATACTTGCGTCTCACTTTAGCTAATATGCAACAGCAGCTAGCACTCGCCGCATTCTGATCGCGTGTAGTTTAACAAGCAAGAGCCCACTAGCGCATCGAAGCAGCCGTGTTCTCGAGTTCGTATCGTTACGATAAATACGAGCTGTTTCGGCACGTACTGGAATTGAAGTTCTCAGCATGTGCGTCACGGACGGTGACGATGGCGTCGCGGACGATCTTAACTAAGACTCACCGCAACGCAGAAGATAACCCAAGCATATGGGCGTTAAAGGTTGTTCACCAGTAGTGCAAACGTGGGCATAAAGTATCGCTCAGTCGCAGCGCCAGTCGCTCGCTGCTCAATTTTCCAGCCTTCCGAGTGAAGGTCGCAAGCTGTTGAGCCAATCAGTGAGCCAGCCGGAGTGAGCGAGGCGAGCTTTCGGGAACGACGCCGCCCGCGGGTGCGCCGGGCAATGTACTACGCGCTACCCCCTGGCTGCCATAGTCGTCGCTAAGCCTACCCGGTTTCACATCGATGCAGCAGCTGAGTTCACTTCGAAACTGGCTAGCGCTGAGGTGCTGCTCTCGTCATCGTTTTACTGTGAACCTTGTCTTATATTAAAACAAAGATACGCTAAGTTTCCGCGACACCTTCAGGAGCGGAGCCAGCTGAGGCCAGGAGAGCCGCGATTGAGCAGTAGCAATTAAAGGCGCCGTGGGGAGACATTTGTTTGTATTCCTGTTATCGCTTCTACCAACGACTCGATATTGGCCGACGATACTCCTTCCGACGACTTATTATGGACTTGAACAAACATTACTGTCGAATTTTTCTGATGCTGGCGGCCGGTATTCAGGCTGGCATGCCGCGCCCGTACGTTATCATGTCCTTCAACTGTATGGCCGTGGTGCACATCAAAACCCCCACACATCCTCCTTTTCGCTCAGATTGTCATAGCACACAGTCACACTGGGACCAGAGTAGTTTAGAGGACCGAGCGCGGGTGCACAGGAGCTAGACTGTGTCAAAGCAGGTCAAACTCTTTAAAGCGCGCGGTTGACGTCAGTCCCAAGACTTTATTCTCATTTCGACCGAGAATCAAATCGGTTCAAACTCGCCGGCCGCCGCATTTCACCTTCGGCTGCATACGCTGCTGTCTATATTTAGCGACATTTTCGTGTCACCGTCATGAAATTTTCAGTGAAGGCAATGAACGACGTCGTAAAGTATTTTTTTTTGCTATTTTATGATAAGCACCACGTCACTGACGCTAAAGAAAATTCTCCGCCAGCACTGCATCAGCGTTGGACTTGAGAGCGTTAGCTACGAGAGCTTCAAGTGTTTAGATCGGGGTGCTCAGCAAACGTGGAGAAGACAAAATTCAAACATCTGAGGGCGTTTCGTTTCGGAAACATTCGTTCTAAGATACAAGCAGCGTCATCTATTGCGATTTACAGCCACCTTCGCTATATCCGGTATGTTTCCTCCTTATATATGTTAACGAATTTTATAAACGTGTGCATTACAACAAGACGAATTGTTTGACCGCATCCGGAACCCTCTGCGACAAATGATTGGGCCTTATGGCTGTCTGGAAGTCCCCGGAATGTATGGTTTGGGGGCGAAAAGGTCGTCGGTGCGAATCCCACACATATTTTGGGCTTCATCTAAATATTTATATTATCCTCAGGAACATGACAAGTCAAATGACACCACTTCGATCGTTATGCGTCAAACGGGCGGCCCCCAAATTTGATGTAAATGGGGGTCCCCGGGGTTCCACTTCGATAGCCGCTATACTGGCATATGTAAAACGGAGCGAAGGTATCTGTGACAACTGATGCTCTACGCGCCCGCTGTTGCTATGTGATATAGTGTGGTAACTGTCTTGGCCAATTTGACCTTCCCTGCAGACAGACGTATCCTTGAAAAACGTAAGTAGTAAGAGCTGACGCTCTTAAAACTGAAATGCGGAAAAATGATATTGGGGTTGCTTTGAACATTTACACAGAGAACTGCGTGCATGTACACACATGCTGCATTTGTGTAGCCGGATGGTTATGGCGAGTAATTTTCCCTGATTGACGATTAACGACATTCTTTTCCGCGACGCATAGAAGTGTTCTTGGCCTTTTCTGCGCATGTAGTAGTAGCGGTATATTATGTGACATGGCTTGAAAATGTCACAGAAGCCAAGAGGACACTGACTTTCAGTAGCGTCATTCGACTTGCGCACACCGATTGGTGGGTGTGCAGGCGCTGTCGTGGCTGCAGCTACATGCCGCCACCGCAAGCGCGTGCGGATACGCAGGCACCGCTGGCTTCGTCGCTTGTACATTACAGCTTTTTGGGCTTTCAAAGCCGCATTATACTCTTGAGCATGCACTACTTTCGTCACATTGTCATGTGGGAACAGAAGGGAATTAATTAGGTGAATGCTCGAGCAGTGCCTCGCCTCTAAGCCAATTCTCGTTCGGTGAGAGAGCCAGGCCGCGGGAAGCGAGTTGAAAACTCGATTCGCCAATGTGAATGAGCACTTCATTTCGCTCGGTGCCAGTCACCAACAGACCAGAGCACCTCGCATCCTCTTCGCGACTCGCCACAGTGAACGCGCTTTGAAGCATCTTTGGTCAATTTGATCCTATCACTGTCACACGACAGTATTTCTAGAATTCTGCAGTAAAACAATAACCCTCACCAGGAATCTGTCGTATGACACATCCCACGATAGGTATCTATCGCGCGGCACAATCCACGACAGGTATCTGTCGCGCGGCATATCCCACGACAAGCTGTTGTGTTGCGCGACAGGCCGCACGACAGGTACTTTTGTCGCGTGAAAAGAGGCGCGATAGAAGTCTGTCGCGCGACTGAACCCAGGACAGGCAACTTTGCTGAGGCACGCAATCTCTGTCGCGCGGCACGACTCCCTCTGTCGCGTGACAGTACCTGCGACAGAAACCTGTCGCTCGACAAATGCTGCGACAGGGACCTTCTTCGCACGACAAAATGCAGGAAAGAGATCTGTCGTGCGGCAGAACCTACTACAAACAACTTTGTCGCGCGAAAGAACCCACGACAGGAAGCTTGTCGCACGACACAAGGCACGACAAGACAGCTTGTCTTGCGACACAAAATTGTGTCGCGCGACAGATGCGCGACAAAAAATTCTGTCGTGCGTTTGGATCGGGTTGACACGGCGCCTACGCACAGCTGTGGCAACTCGGTTTCGCCCGCGCGCCGCGCCGCCAGCAGCAGCAGCTGCTCCGCACCACGTGGCTGACCACGTGACCTACCAGGGGTCAGCCATGGCGCAGCACCGCCAGCAGCTGCTCCGTACCACGTGAACAACCACGTGACAGCGTGGCGGCGCAACCACGGGGTGGTGGCGCCGCCACGCTGAAGGCTCGAAATGCTACCCTAATGTAGCTATCGCTACAATATAGAAAGGGCCGGCATTCTGGAAACGAACACCATTGGAACTTTTTTGAAACAGGACAATCCTATATTCCATCCACCCATCCATTGTGCTTAGAGAGGAAGCATAAGTTATGGCATCAGCTTCTGTTGTAGTCGGCGGTGACGAACTGACACGAGAATTTTGCGCTCCTTGGCGGACAATGTGCGTGAGGGTGGTTACCTCGGGCTGGTAGGAAGATAGCACATAAACCGCATCTCTGACGAAACACTGTGGTGTAATCATCATCATCCTGAATACACCAACTGCAGGGCAAAGACCTCTCCCATGTCTTTCTAATTAACCCTGCCCCAACCTATTCCTGCAATCTTTTTAATCTCAACCGCCCACATAACCCTCTGCCGCCCCGTGCTACGCTTGCCTTCTCTTAAAATCCACTCCGTTGCCATTAAGGACCAGCGGTTAACTTGCCTTCGCTTACATGCCCTCTCCAACCCATTTCTTCCTTGTGTGTTGTGTTGGGTTGTGTTTTATGCCACATAGGCAACTGAGGCCATCATGTGCCAAGAACAAGGTATAGGAAAAGTCTTTTGCTGAATATTATAGAAATGTACGAATCATCCCTGCTCTTGAGGCCCCAAACAATATAATTACCCAGTGAACACATACACAAATTTGATAAATGGCTGCAAGTAAAGCTTTAAAGAGGGCCGGGTAACCTCAGTAGCCTTCCTTGGCTGCGGAAGGATATCGAGGCTCGCAACCAATCAAAATAAAAGCCTCAGCTTTCTTCTCAGGCATGAGAAAGTGGCTGAGGTGTACTAAAATTCAAGCAAACCAGTGGGTAAAAAAATTAGAGTGTCTTGAGAAACCCCGTTTCGTTAAGAAAGGTAAAAACACATGATATATCAACACTTGCATTATCTCCAAGAAGCAGTGCGGGATGAAAAGGAATGAATTTAATATAAAATTCAGTAAAATACGTTTTTCTTAGTTCTTCCAGTTCCACAAAAGAGAATAAAATGTGGTTAACTGTCAGTTCATCTCCGCATTCTTGGCAAACAGGTTTGTCTTGTTTTGTTAGTAGTAAGTTGTGCGTAAGGTGCGTGTGGCTTATTCGGAGACGGTATAAGATCACTTCCTTGAAAAGTTCTTGGTGCACACACGAATTAAATTCACCTAAAACTGGTTTTACCAAGTGTAGTTTATTTTTGACCTCGTTGTTCCAAGCCGATTGCCATTTTTTTAGTTTCCTTGCAACTAGTCTCATGCAATCATTAAACGGCATATTTACTTTCTTTATTTCCTTGCCCCGAGCTTTAGCAGCACACGCATCTGCTCTCTCATTGCCTTTTATTCCCACATGACTCGGGACCCAGCACAGTTTTGTATTTTGTCCATGAGCTTTGACAGTTACTATATTGTGTATGATGTCACCAAGCAGAGGGAAGCTTGCATTTTTATTATGGAGAGCCCTTAGTTCACTTAAGGAGTCTGTGTGTGTAAATAATAGCATTTTTCAGGTTCTCACATAGTATGCTTTCCATGGTCATACATACTGCGTAGCACTCCGCGGTGAAGATGCAGGAACACTGTGGTAGTCTTACTATTTGCTCCGAATTCTCTCGCACCACTGCGCTTCCAACGAAACTATCTGTTTTTGGTTCTTCAGTATAAAATTCTGTAAAACTACTGCATTTTTCTTCAAGCGCACGGAATTCTTGTATTATATGTTGCTGTGGAGTTCGCCTTTTACGGAAATGCGCAAGAGTGAGGCCACAGATTGCAGGAAATTTGTACCATGGAGGCAGTGAACCCGGTCTTCGAGCAACGCGAAGTAATGAATCCATTACGCCGAGGTTTTTGCACATATCTTCAAAACGCAGGAGAAGTGACCTTATAGCTAATCGTTTGTTGTTAAATAGTGTTCTAGATGTGCACTTTGTGACTATTTGGTGACAGATATGTTTAGGTAGTGAACGGATTTTCAAAACGTACGAGCAAGTGAGCATGGTTCTTCTCTCTATAAGCGACGGCTCGTTGGCTTCCACGTAAAGACTGTTTATCGGTGACGTCCTGTATGCACCGGCGGAAAGACGCAAGCCTAAATTGTGTACTGGGTCTAGCCGTTTAAGGTACGATTGCCTCGCTGATCCATAAACTATGCATCCGTAATCTAATGTCGAACGTACTACAGAGCGATGAATCCGTAAAAGACAAGTCCTATCGGAACCCCAATGTTTTCGTGAAAGTACTTTTAGTATATTGATAGGTTTAGAAGCTTTCTTTTTGAGTACGTTTTTGTGTGGTATGATTGTGAGCTTTTTGTCATAAGTCATTCCTAGAAATTTGTGCTCATCTTTAATTGGTAGTGCGGCTTTATTTAAATACAAGGAGGGATCAGTGTGCAGTCGTCTTCTAAGCGAGAAAAGAACAGCTACTGACTTTTGCGTGGAAAACTTGAAACCGTTTCTGTCTGCCCATGTTGTTAGTTAATTTGCTGTCATCTGTATTTGCCTCTCACGATGTAACGCTAGAAGATGTGCAAGCAATCTGGAGATCGTCGACGTAGACCGAATACATGACAGACTTTGGGATTATTTTTGCGAGGGAATTCATTTTTACTATAAAAAGCGTGGTGCTTAAAATGCACCCCTGAGGCACGCCGGTTTCTTTAATGAAATTCTTAGAGAGAGTGGCACCCAGGCGTACTTAAAATGAACGGTTGGTCAAAAAGTAACTCAAGCATTTTAGCATTCTACTACGGATTCCGAGGTCTCCAAGGTCCCGCAGTATGCCAAACCTCCATGTGGTGTCATAGGCTTTCTCTAAATAGAAAAATTCCGCAAGGCAGTGTTGCTTGTCTATAAATGCTTCTCGGACTGTGTTCTCTAGGCGGACTAGATGGTCGGTTGTAGAGCACGTCTTTTTAAACCCACACTGATGGATGTCAAGAAGATCACGGGATTGTAATATAAGCATTATTCTAATGTTAAAGATGCTTTCGAAGGATTTGGCAAGTACGCTTGTTAGGGCTATAGGCCTGTAATTGCCTGGGGAGGTATGTACTTTTCCAGTCTTCAACAACGGTACAATAATAGCTTTTTCCATGCCTCTGGAATCTCTCCTGATAACCATATTGTTTTTTTTAATTTCAGAAGCGAGTCTACAGCGTGTTCGGACAGGTGAGCAAGCATTTCGTAATAGACTTCATCTGGTATTGGTACAGTCTCTTTACCGGAAGAAAGTACAGTGTTAATTTCTTGTAGTGTAAATGGGCAATTATATGCTTCGTGAGCACTGCCCTTTATCGGCAGTCTTTCTTTTTCAGCTGTGTTTTATATTTTAAAAATGATTCTGTATAGTTATAGGAACTAGGTACATCTGAAATATGTTCACCTAATATGTCTGCTTGTTCTTTTATGTTTGTGTGTACACCAGGGGCTGTCAGAGGAGGAACTGTGAATGGAGAGTAGCGGCCATCTATTTTGTGTAATGCCTCCCACATTTTTTTTTCGAAGATACTTGGCTATTTATCGAGGGAAACGCTGCCAAAATGATTTTTCGGCATTTTGACGTACGTATCTCGTTTTATTTCTTGCTTTTTTAAAGTTTATAAGGTTCTTCTGTGTGGGGTATCGGCGAAATATACCCCAAGCTTTATTTTGTTGTTTATTGCTTCTTTGCAATCTCGTGTCCACCACATTTTATGGTTGCGTTGTACTATTCCTGAAGATTGGGGGATAGCCAAGTGTGCGGGAGCAAGAATTTAATTTGTGAACATTTCATTTATTTCATTTACATTAAGATTTTCTAACGTAATATTTTGTAGCCATGCTGCTGTTCGAAAAAGCTGCCAGTCTGCTAAATATAGCTTCCAACACCGTGGTTTTGTCTGTGGGACTGATGGTGGGGATGACAGGCAGATTTCAACAGGGAGATGATCGCTTCCGTATGGGTTGTTTAGGACATCCCAATTAAAATCGCTAAAAACTGATGGAGACCTAAAAGACAAATCTAAAACACTCATTTTTCTTGAACTAGGGGAGCAATCAGTAGGTTTACTGGTGTTCAATAAACAAATGTTGTTGAATAGTATAAAATCTTCAATAACCTGACTCTGCTATCGGTTTTCTCACTCCCCAGAAGCAAGAGTGTGCATTAAAATCGCCAACTATCAAGTGTGGCTCCGGTAACTGTTGTAAAAGGTTCTCTAATTCATGCTGTCTTACTTCGAGATGTGGTTGAAGATATACGCTACAAAGTGTAATGATATTGTAACCAAACACGGTGGCTGCTACGGCTTCGAACCAAGTTTTGAGTTTGATCTCGCTAGCTGCTACGCCAGGTTGCACAATGATGCCTACGCCTCCTGAGAGTCTGCTCGCCCCCTCTCGGTTACGGCGGACGACAGTATACTTCTTTAGCACCTTTGTGTGCTGAAGGCCTAGATTGGTTTCCTGCAGTCATAAAGCAATAGGGGAAATTGTGTTTAAAATGTCTTTTATGTCGTTATAGTTATTTACAAGACCTCTGCAGTTCCAGTGTATTATAAAAGCCATCTTAATGTTATGTGCGTGTGTGCAGATAAAATTAGATTAGCTCTGATTTGGCCCCTTGACTCGGAGCCTCACATTTTTTTGATCGATCCAAAGACCTCCGCCGTATGTCCGATGTGGACGGCAAGGGGCTGCCCTGGGTCATGTCCATCGCCTCAGCAGAGGCGCTAGACGACCGTGCAGGATGCTCACTGACTTTTGAGTTAGACCTCCACATGTGGGAAGAGGTCTTTAGGCCCACTGACCGGGGGTCTGCGCAGCTGCTTTGGGGTTGGCGGAGTAGTACAAGCAACTCCACCAGGGGCCGCGGATGATCCTGCCATAAGGCCACTGCGTGCGGCCTGGACAGGTGCTGAAGCCTGGTGTGATGCGCCGCGCCCATGCACCACATCGGAGAAGTTTGTTTTTGCAGTAAAGGAGAATCTGTTTGTTTCGCCGTATCGAATTGTTGCTTCCTTGAAAGAAATGTTTTCAGTGATTTTCAGAGTAATTTTTCTTTTTCTTTTTTTCCAGCACGGGCAAGCCCTGGAATATTGTCACATATATTAAGGAGCATATAATAAATTTTAAAAGAAAATGGTGAGAAGAAGACGACGTGAATTAACTGAAGAATAAAGAAGAGCAAGAAGCATTCGGTGAGGTGGAGAGAGATGATTGGTGGAGAAGCATTCAGCGAGGTGGAGAGAGATGAGTGGTGGAGAAGAGAAGACGACGACAAGGCTTACGTGGACTAACACCGAGGCTATAAAAGGGGGAGTGAGAGCGAGGGACAGGGGGGAACAGCAGAGAAGCAGAGGCTCCGGCGGGTCAGGGACACTTTTTCTGGAAGAGAGCGACGCCGGCTACTGCTCCGGCGAGCTCGCGTTCTACAACCCATCGTGGACTTCATGCCGTGCCTGAGCCCGTTCCGGGGAGTCAACAGAGGACGCTACGACCTGCTACGGCCAGGGGTGTCTCCAGCGCTGTTGCCACCCATCCGGGTTGTGCCCCCAACGCCAGCAACACCGGCATCAACTCCACGGGCGCTTGCACCGGGAGCTTGTACGACGCAGCCAGCGACGCCAGCCCGAGCACGTCGAACACCGCCAGCGACGCCAGCCCGAGCACGGCGAACGCCACCTCGACGCCGCCTACTGGATCCAGACAACGCCGCAGCGACACCGAACCAACCGTGAGCACGAACGCCTTCCGCTAATAGTAGAACACTAGTAGTAGACGCTAGTAGCAGTGTGCCCGGGTCGTGTATATTTATAGCCTTTGTGCTATGTGTTAGTTTTGTTAGTTTGGTGTCCTAGTGTGTGTGCCACGTAGGGTGTATTAAATTTGCGTTTGTGTGGGTACACCCGTCGCCTAGTCCATTCTTTCAGTCGGAGTGTTCTCCGGAGAGATCCGTGATAAAGATAGGTGGCGAGCCTGTGCCAGGATACATTTCCTTTTTTGCATTGTCTCGGATCTTTCCGATCTCTCGACGGCAGAAAGGATGGGTTTTGCAAGAACGTTAGAACTGGCGCTCAAGCTAGGGTTAAGCAAGGAAGAGGCGATGCATCTCTATGAGGAGGAGAGAAAGAGGCAGAGAGAGGAAATGGCGCATGCACGCGCAGACGCTCATGAAGCAGAAGAGCGCGAGGCGGAAAGAGCTCGCGAGGCAGAAGAGCGGGAAGAGAAAAGAGCTCGCGAAGCAGAGAGAAGAGCTCGCGAGGCGGAAGAGCGAGAAGAGAAAAGAGCTCGCGAGGCAGAAGAACAGGATAAAAGAAGGATACAACGGGAGACGGAGTTTATTTTGTGGAAACAGGCACATGTCGTGGGAGTATATGAGGAGATATCGGACAATGATTGCGCCACGGCATTAAGCATGTGTTTAGTCGGAGAGGCGCTGAATGTTTTTGGAAGGATGCCCGCTGCTGATTCCATGGACTACGAGAAAGTCAAAAAGGCACTCCTCCAAAGATTCAGGCTTACGGCAGAGGGCTTTCATGAGAGGCTTCGCACCGCGAAACCTGAGTAATCGGAAACCGCGAAGCAGTTTTCCTGCAGGCTGACCAACTATTTTGACAGGTGGCTTGATATGTCAAACACAGAAAGAGTTTTTAAGGGGTACGTCACAAGCTGGTCACAGAGCGATTTTTAGCGTGCTGCAGCTCAAAGCTAACGCTTTTCCTGAAAGAAAGTTGTGTTCATTGGAAGAGTTCGCATACACTGCAGATCAATTCCTCGAGGCTTAAGGGCTAAGAAATTTGAGTAAAGCAAAGGATGAAACCCAAAACAAAAGACCCTAAAGACAGAGGCGGCAAACCCAAGAGCATATGGCAGTGCATTTAATGCGCCAGTAAGGAGGTTTCTGTGCGGGAAGGTGGGACACCGTGGAGCTGACTGTCGGACTAGTAGCGCTGCCCAAAAAACACAGATTGTGTGTCAAGGTTGTAAGAGGAGGGGTCATACTCTGGATGAGTGCCGATACAGAACGCAGGACCGAGATGCATGCGTTGTTGACTCATGGGTAGAACTTGTCACGCCATCCGAAATTCCACAGCTGAAAGGAGAGCAAACGCCGCTGGAAAAAGAGGCAGTGAGTGGAACACCCAAGTCGAAAGCCGCAATGCCAGTGGTAATTGGGCAAATAGGGGACCGTCCTATATTGGTGCTTAGAGACAGCGGAGCTAATACAGTCTTTGTTCGTAGAAGCCTGGTGAAGGACGACGATCTTACAGGGGAAGCGTCGGTCGTCACTCTGGTAGACAGCACAGTAAGGTACCTTCCTGAAGCAAGGATTTTAGTGTCTACTGGGCAGGTAGTGGCAAAATGCGTAGACCAACCCATCTACGATCTCATCTTGGGGAACATTACGGGTGCAAGAGGCGTGGAAGACCCCGATCCCAAGTGGAGGATGCTCGACGTTGAAGAACGTCCAAAGGAGGAAAGGCCTGCGACAGCTCAGACGGGTGCAGTCAGTTTCTCGTCGGAGGTGGAGACAAGAGCTCAAGCGACAGCCCAGCAACGCAGCGTCCGCTTTCTACTCCTAGTGCGATGTGCTTGAGCGTAACACCGGGAGAAATTGCAATTGCTCAAAAAGAAGACCCGCGCTTGAAGACCTGCTTCGAAAGAGTCGGGGAAAAAGTGAGAAGAAAGAAGAGTCGCACGTCCTTCGAATATCAATTGGTAAATGGTCTTCTGCACAGGGAATGCATATTTGGTTCAGTAAGGCGTGTCCAACAGCTAGTGTTACCAAGAGATATGCGAGAGACCGTGCTACGCTTAGGACATGACGCCATTATGCTGGACACTAGGGTGTTCTAAAGCGGTGTCAAGGATTACCGAGGAGTTCTTTTAGCCGGGTGTTCAGAGTGACGTAAAGCGCTTTGTTCGCTCATGTGATGTGTCCCAGCGCACAGTTCCGAAGGGAAGAGTTGGTCCCGTACCTCTGAGAAAGATGCCAGCCATCGACCTACTGTTTCAGCGAGTGGCTATTGACATTGCGGGGCCAATCTCTCCAGTATCCGCCAAAGGCAATAGATATGAGCTTACTTTAGTTGACATGGCCACTCGTTATCCTGACGCTATTCCACTGAGAACTATTGACAGTATCCAAGTGGCGGAGCGTCTCGTGGAAATGTTTTCGCGTTATGGGTTCCCGAGAGAAATTTTGAGTGACCGGGGCTCGAACTTCACATCGGAGCGAATGAAGGAGGTTAACCGCCTTTTGTCAGTGAGCAAGTTGCTGACGAAGCCTTACCATCCCATGTGTAATGGGCTGGTAGATCTTTTCAACGGCACCCTCAAAAACATGATCAAGAAAATGTGCCAGGAGAGACCTACTGATTGTGATAGATATCTCCCAGCTCTTTTGTTCGCTTACCGCGAAGTACCGCAAACGAGTCTTGGTTTCTCGCCTTTCTGGATATTATATGGGAGAACCGTTAGAAGTCCACTTGCAATACTGAAGGAGCTGTGGGCTAATAAAGAGATTGCATCAGATCTCAAGACCTCATACACATACGTGTTTGAGTTGCGGGATAGGTTGAAGGAAACATGCAGGCTTGCACATGAAAGCCTGGGAAAGGCGCGTGAACGCCACAAGGGATGTTATGAAAAGAAAGCCATTAACAGACATCTGAATCCGGGGGACAGGGTTCTTGTGTTGCTACCCATGGATCATGATAAGTTAATGATGCAATGTGAAGGCCCGTACCTTGTGACGCGGAATAAAAAGGATATGGATTATGAATTATTGATTGATAGCACTAAGGAGGTTCTCCATGTAAATATGTTGAAGAAGTACGAAGAAAGGGGTCCCGTACAGTACGCCCCCAAGGTAGAATGTGCGGTAGTGGCAGAGGAGACAGGTGATGTTGCTGAGATGCCCACGATCAGTGGGAAGAAAAACGCAGGAGGGGATGAGGTACTGAAGAAGCCCAATTTGAATGCAGACAGGATTACAGCTCTACTCCAAATCAAGGGGGATACGTTTTGGGATGGGCCAAGCCAAATTGAGGTCATATGTCACAAATTAGACATGTATAGATATAGAGCTAACTGGTCAGCCCTCGGTGTCTCTGAGATATATCATGTTGTTGCTGTGTTAATGTGTCTCTGGGATTTACCTTGTTGTTGCTATTGTTGGTGTTAAATGATCATACAAGGGAGCGTGTTGTGGACATGAACATGTTTATTATGGACTCTACGGACAACGGCAGTGGTGCGTTAGTGTTCTGAAAACGCAGTTTGGTGTGCTTTGTTAGCGGTGTGCGTTTGGTGTGTGCTGGACCTCTGCGGTGTGTTGTGTGCTGGTCCATAATCGTCACAGAAGATAGTCTGTTGGCTGGATGGCTTGAATATCAGTATGACGTGAGCAGTTTTTCATGGAAAAACACTTGAGAGAGGGGGCCCTTGTCACATATATTAAGGAGCCTAAATTAAATTTTAAAGGAAAATGGTGTGAAGAAGACTACGTGAATTAACCGAAGAATAAAAAGAGGAAGAAGAAGAATTCGGTGAGGTGGAGAGAGTTGATTGGTGGAGAAGCATTCGGCGAGGTTGAGAGAGATGATTGGTGGAGAACAGAAGACGATGACAAGGCTTACGTGGACTAGCACCGAGGCCATAAAGGGGGGAGTGAGAGCGAGGGACTCGGGGGGAAACAGCAGAGAAGCGGAGGCTCCGGCGGGTCAGGGACACTTTGGCTGGGAGAGAGCGACGCCGGCTACAGCTCCGGTGAGCTCGCGTTCTACGACATCGCATCGTGGACTCCATGCCGTGCCTGAGCCCGTTCCGGGGAGTCAACAGAGGACGCTACGACCTGCTACGGCCAGGGGTGTCTGCAGCGCTGTTGCCACCCATCCGGGTGGTGCCCCCAACGCCAACAACACGGGCATCAACTCCACTGGTGCTTTGACCGGGAGCTTGTAAGACGCAGCCAGCGACGCCATCCCGAGCACGTCGAACACCGCCAGCGACGCCAGCCCGAGCACGGCGAACGCCACCTCGACGCCGCCTACTGGATCCAGACAACGCCGCAGACACACCGAACCAACCGTGAGCACGAACGCCGTCCGCTATTATTAGAACACTAGTAGTAGACGCTAGTAGCAGTGTGCCCGGGTCATGTGTATTTATAGTCTTTGTGCTTTGTGTTAGTTTTGTTAGTTTGGTGTTCGAATGTGTGTGCCACGTAGGGTGTATTAAATGTGCGTTTGTGTGAGTACACCCGTCGCCTAGTCCATTCTTTCAGTCGGAGTGTTCTCCGGAGAGATCCGTGACCAATATGCAGCACGGTCTCCCTCACAATTTGTGCACCGCGGGGCAGCAACACATTCAACTGACTGGTGATCCTTCGACGAGCATTTCGCGCAAGGTTTGCGGCCGCGACAACTCTGTGAGCCGTGGCCGAACCTCTGGCAATTGGATCATCTGCGTGAGTTGGGTATATATGGCCTTACATTTATTTTCAAGTACCCGACTTCAATGTTTTCAGGTTGTGTGCTGGTGTTGAAAGTTAGGATCATATGTTTCGTAACTATTTCCTTGTCCTCCTTCCGGATCTTTATCTGCTAAACATTTATGACATCTTGGTCGGCAAGGCCTTCAAGCATTTCTTTTTCAGAGTGGTGACAAAATCAATTTCTGATATGACGCCTCGGACTGTGTTCAAATATCGGTGTGACGTGAGGGAGACAGGAATCTCCCCTATCGATACAATGTTTGCAAGTTTCGAGTGCTGGACGGTGTCACGTAGTTTGAGCAGCAAGTCGCCACTAGCCATTTTTGATACCTTTTACCCAAAATCCAAGGAATCTGTTAGGCACTTTGCTACCAGGAATGGAGAAATCAGTCTTGCATGCTGTTCTTCAGGTTTGCTGCGAATAACATGAAATTTTTGGAATGACACTTTTCTTTTTTGAAAAAAATCTTCATCGTTCTGCCCTCTTTTAGAGAGCGATCAGGTTGGGAATGGAGAGGAGCCATAAAAATTTTAGTTTTTCAGTCACGGTGCAAGCCACACACCACGGAGCCCAACAAGGGGACGGGACAGCAACTTGCACGCAAGTCCTGCCGACGCCAGCTGTACACCTCAACTATAACCAAATATGAAGAAACCCAGGGTAGTTCGCCACACAAGGTTAACCCTGGCCGCCCATGAAGAAATGAAAAAACCGGGAAATGACGAGGAGACAGGACAGTAGTCAGAATGAAGATAGGAGAGTAAAAGGTGGAGAGTGAGCAAAGGAAAAGGCGACTGCCGATTTCCCCTGGTCGGCTCAGGCCGGAGGTGCCGTCTACAGGAAGCTGGGACCAAAGTGGTGTGTTGCCTCTGCAGAGGGGCCTTAAAGGTCCAAACGCTCGGCATCGACTCAACGACAAGGTTGCCGTTTTCCCCCGGCCACGGCGATGCCACGCAAAGCGAGGCGCGGGTGCTCGGGTCCGTGGTGGTGCACACTTCACCATCATCCCCATGCGGGGATGACCCTGCGGATGCTCGGGAACCCGTGGTGTCGCCACTTACCAACGCCTGCAAGCTGCAGGCGCCCCCCTGCGGGGAATTTCTTCCTCTTGATTTCGACTAGGATGTAAATACCACGCGCTTGTTCCCTCGCCCACTCTGCCCGCTTCAGGTCACTTAAAATTACATTTGCCATTTTTCTTTCCATGACTCACAGCGCCGTCCATAAATTAAGATGAACCCTTTTCGTTACCCTCCAGGTTTCTGCCCCGTAGCTGAGTACCGGTAAGATACAGCTTTTGTGCAATTTCCTCGTGAGACATATTAGTAACCTGTTATTCATGATCTTAGGAACCTGCCATATGCGCTCCACCCCATTCTTATCCTTCTAGTTATTTCCCTCTCATGATCTTGATTAGCTGTCACTACCTGCCCTGAGGGATGTATTCATTTACCACTTCCAGCACCTCGCTGGCAATTGTGAACTGCTGTTCTAATGCTTGACTGTTCAACATCACTAAGGTTTTCTACACCTTAATCTTTAGGCCCACCGTTCTGCTTTTTCCATATAACTTTTTGATCATGATTTGGAGTGGATCTAATGAGTGACTCAGCAAGGAAATTTTATCAGTGAATCGCAGATCATTTAGGTATTCTCCATTAACTCTTATCCCCAACTATTCGAAATTCAGGCCTCGGAATACCTTCTGTAAACAGGCGATGAATATCATTGGCGAGATCGTGTCTCCTTGCCTGACACCGTTTCTTATTGCAAATTTTATTGGTGGCTTTGTGAAGACTGCGGTAGCTGTGCAGATGTTATAGATATACCCAGAATTTCCAAAAAGACTCTTTTACACCCTGAGTCCGCGATCACTGCATTACGGCTGAGGTTTTCAATGAATGGAATGCATTCTCGTAAGGAACTGAACGCTTTATGTAGGGGTTGGTTATATTCTGTGCCATTCTCTACCACCTGATTGATAGTGTGAATATGATCTATTGTGGAATATTCTTTTCAGAAGCCTGCCTGATCATTTGGTCGATTAAAGTCTAAGGTTGTCCTGACTCTATTAGCGACTAGCTTAGTAAATACCTTTTAGGCAATGGACAATAAGCTGATCCGTCTGTAATTTCTCAAGTCCTTCGTGTATCCTTTCTTCTGAATTAAGACTATATTTGCGCTCTTCCACGCTTCGGGTACGGTCGAGCTCACAAGGCATTGCGCGTTCAGGGTGGCTAGTTTTCGTAGTACAATCTCCTCTCCGTCTTTCAATAGATCTGCGGTTACCTGATCCTCACCCGCTGTTTTTCCCATTTGCTTTGCTCCTAAGGCTTTCTTTGCTTCCTCTTTCGTTACTGGCGGCATGACGCATTGCTGTGCTCTACTGTACAGATTTGTGTAGAACTCTTCTGCTACATTAACTATCTTATCCATATTGCTAAACACAATGCCCTCCTTGTCTCTTAACGCATACATGTGGTTTTTATCTATGCCGAGTTTCCACTTCAGCGCTTTCAGGCTACATTCGTTCTTTAGAGCATGCTCGATCCTCTCCGTATTGAATTTGATTCTTTCTACTACCCCCTCCTTTCCTTGCGCTTATTCATTACCTTCGATAGCTTTACTAGTTCTATCCTGACTGTAGGGTTAGACGACATTATGCTTTGGCGTTTTTTAATCAGATCTTTTGTCCCCTGAGATAGCTTGCCGGCATCCTGTCGAGCCATCCTACCGTCTACTTCTACTGCGCACTCCGTATTGATATCTGTCAGACTATCGTTCATTGTATTGAAATTAAGATCGCCTTCTTCAGTTAAAACTGAATATTTGTACTGCAGGAATAACCTGAATTCCTCTATTTTCCCTCATACCTATAGCCGGTAATGGAATTTCTCTTCACTAACTTCTTCCGTTTCCTCTTCAAGTCTCAGCAAATACGGGACCTTACCTTTCTATGGTTGCTACTACGCACCTTACCGAAGACGTCCGCATCCTGAACGATGCCAGGTTGAGCGCATAATAAGAAGGCCATTTCATGTTTAGTCTCACCATTTGGACTCTTGCAGGTCCTCTTACTGTTCTTTCGTTTGCAGAATAAGGTATTCATGAGCGTTAAATTATTTAAATCTGCGAACTCTACTAATAGCTCTCTCCTGCTATTCGTAGAACCTATCTCATAGTCGCCTATCACCTGGTCGCCAGCCTGCTTGTTCCCGCCTTCGCATTGAAGTCGCCCATCAGTACAGTGTACTGTGATTTTACTTTGCTGATTGTGGATTCCATTATTTTATAGAAGCTTTTAACAGTCTGGTCATTATGACAGGATGTAGGCGCGTATGCCTGCATCACCTTCAGCATTTATCTCATATTTAGCCAAATTACGATAGCAGCCACCCTCTCGTTAATACTATAGATCTCCTCTACGTTACCAGCTTTATCCTGAATAATGAGGAATCCCACACCTAGTTCTCGTCTATGAACTTTTCTGCGATAGCACATTATGTACGCGTCCTTTAGTACTGTATACGCCACGCCTATCCTTCTAACTTCATTATGTCCTATGACATCCAATTTAATGCTCGCTAATTCCTCAAAGAGAACTGCTTGGCTAGCCACGATAGATAAGGTTCTGGCGTTGAACGTTGCCAGGTTCAGGTTCCAATGATTGAGTGTCCAGAGCCAGAGATTCTTAGCACTGTCCGCTGAGTCACAGGTCTGACCACCGCATTGGTCAGTTGCTCCGCAGCCGCTGGTAACTGAGGGCCGAGGGTTAATTGGTCGCTTCATAGAGATTTGTGGCCACTGGGGTGTAATAGACCTCAATATTAATACCGCTTATAGATGCACCGTCTGGGGAGCTTGCCTGAGCACTTGAAGTGTCCTGTTGTATTGGCGGTTTCGGGCATCAAATTCCTCTCAATAGGAAAAGCTTCTGCGAATTCGACTACGTGTTTTAGAGGATTTTTTACCAGGTCGAAGAATATATGCTCTTTTACGCCACGCATCAGATAGGCGACATTCTTTTCTGAAGTCGTCTGAGTGTTGGCGCGCCTAAAATGCGTTTCTTCCGTTCCACGTATGCAAGGAGGCTTTCGTTGAGGTCATGTGAGCGTTTCTGAACGTTTCTGAACGGGCTACTAGATAATTTTGGCAGCTAAGAATACAACACCACACAGCTTACATACAAAGACAAAGAAAAGACGAGACACAATTGCGCTGACTTCACCGACTCTAGTTCCGAAAGGAGCAGCATACATAGGCAGAGTAGGCGGGGAGGAGTATGAGCAAGAGCTGAGTTTCATGCGTAGCACAAGATAACAAAGTAAACATGAACTGACAGGACACTGTGACGAAGTGATGACTGCAGTCTGACTGCAGTCCGAACAGTAGAAAGGCGGCGAAAATGGCTTCTAAGCAAAACTTTCTACTTGGACTTACATGCACCCATGATGGACTGAATCACGCGGTGGCGGCGTAGGAAAAAGCGTGCTCGGCAGTCTTTGAACAGAATGCTCGCCGCTTTTTACCGTGCTAAATTTAAAGCTGATAACTAGCTTTCGAGATAAAGCGTGTAAAGTTACTAGAACATTCTGGAACGAGGTTGAATCGGCTCCGGCTCGATGCGATTATTCAGGAGAGTAATCTGACCGCGTCTTGCATCCACAAAGTTATAAAGCAGCGTGGCTGCCGCCTAGAAAATTGAGCAAACAAATAATACAGAGGCTTGCTTCCATAAAAAAATTCGATAACCTCGGGGATACAAAATCAAATTAGGAATCAAATGGATGCCTTTAAAAAGCTGAATTCGCTATTCGGGATGCGGAGACAATTGAAACATGAAAACAGATAACAGTATGTTACATCAGGAAAAGGAGATGCAATAAAAGAAAAGGTTAAAAGGTGCAGCACATTTTTAAACTAGAAGACGATGGTGTTAGCGCACCATCAATAGCTGCAACAAAACGGGATTTATTAATCTGAACCAGACCTCATTTCGGTACTTGTGCTGTCTTTTTTGTCATGTTTTGAAAGATGTGGGCTTTTACTTCATCTATTAATAATTCGTTACTCGATCGCCTCGTGTGACTATGCATATCTTTTACTTGTCATCAGTCTTTATTCATTTTCACGCCCCTTCTGCCTTTTTTATTTTTTATAGCATCCGCTTCTTTGTAATGCGGTCAAATACTGTTACCTATTTTCTTTTCATGCTTCGATTGTTGCGGTGTCCCGCGTAGCGAATTAAACCTTTTAAAAGAACTGATTTTCTTTTTATCTTCTGCTGCGTGCAAAGTAAGCTATTGCTTTCGTGCCTCACGCCCATTTTGCCTGTATATGCTGCTCCTTCCTGAAATAAAGAGCCAGCCAGGTGGTGGTGGCACGTCTTTTCTTCAACTATTTCTGAGCGTGGCGCTTTATTGTATTCATAGCTTTGTATAGGTTCTGGATGCGCACCTGGGGCATCAATTCTGCCCTTTCTTTGTGGAGGATGTTAGCGAAGTGTTCGAAATTTCTGTCATAATATTTTCCAACTTTGGCAGAAAATTCTCATTATTCCTTATGCAGGCGTACCGCAGATTCGTTTCATGATACCAGCTGTTCAACACTACCATCTGATGAAACAGTTCCAACCATTTTTGAATGTCTCTATGAGGTATGCCCTGCAAAGGTGACGAATTTCGGGGCCATTGGAAGACGAGCGACGACCACTGGGCGGCATAATTCCTCTTCGGAAGCGTCACGGGTTGATCATGCAGCACCTCCGGCATATTTAACGCGATGGTGACGGAAGTTCGACAGCCGTAAAAAACGCAATAAGGGCTTTAAAAGGGAAATTTTGTTGGACTGGCCTGTGGCCAGAGAGAGTTGAATGACTCAGTGGCGGCGACAGCGAAGTTTGCTTGTTTGCCGCCGAACAGAATCGCCGTCGCTCTTGGTAGCACGCTGTATGTAGCTGGCTAAGAAGCTTCGAGATAAAGCGCCAAGAAGCGGTATACAAGAATATCGAACAATGCAGAAGCAGTATCGTGTGGCTGTAATCAGTGGATATAAAAGTGGTCGTATCTTGCGTGAAAAACTAAGTGACAAAGCCGCATGCTGGAGGCTTTCAGAACGCACAGAGAAGCAGTACAAAGCTTATCCAAGTAGCACTCGATATGGGGCCCATGTAAGCCCCATTTGGGCTGTTTGGGCTGAGGCGGCCCCTCTGTTATGTTCGTTGACGTCCTCTGGGCAAAATTTTGTCAAGTGCAATTTGGGCTTGCACTCATTGATTTCTGATAGATCTCATATCGGTTCGACATGGGCTAACCAAGCACGAATTCTTATATCCAGCCCTTATGGATCCCATGTAAGGTACTTCAAAGCAGACACAACGCAAACGGGGGCTTTATGCTGGAGTTATTGAGGCTACCCCAAATAGGGCTGCCCATACAAAAGTTCAGTAGAAAGCGGTCGTGTCCACATGATGTTCAGATGCGTCTCTTTTGGGGTTTTGTGGTGATGATGCAAAAAAATGTGTTTCGTACAGAAAAAATCTGGGATAGCCGAAATTAGTGCTGCTACTACAAAAGTGCTATGGAATTCACATGGGCCTTGGCGGGGCTAGAAGACGGGCAGGCCCGCATTATATACAAATAGTCCTCTTATGGGGAACTGACGGTATATGCCACGCAGATGTGGGCTTTAGACAGTAACAACCTGGGCTAGAAAAAGTTAAGCCTCCGGCAACAGACCGAACGGTAGGTCACTCATGGGTAGTGTTGGCACTGAAAAGCAGCCGTACCGATATGGTGCTTATATGATTGCCATGTGGAAAGGTTTTGTGTAGCGCGGCGCTTTAACAGTCACTTTCGAAGGAGTGGGTTCGCCTTTCCTTAAGCGTCCGTCGACGCCGGGTTGTGGAAGTGTCAGAAACAAACCAAGCTCAATGCCCGCATTCCGGACATCACCCGGCAGGCAGCAGAGCACGCGTCCAAACTCGCTGCCTCCAAATGGGTGCACCAATGCAACACGGCGGCGAGGCAAATGTCTAGCCCAAACACGTGGCAGCTCTTCCCAGCTCTCATCCACCGAATACAGACTCGCACGGAAAAGCAAAAAGAAAGCCTTGCACTCATTCCAAGGAAACAAAACGCTCAAGTGCCCCGCGTTCGCCATCTGTACAGAGCTCAGGACCCACGAGGTTAGGCCTATTCCTACGCGGGCAGAGCAGGCAGGGAAAACGCGGAATAAGACAAGGCTTTCCAGCTGCTCGATCTGCGGGCCGGGAAGAGGGGCACCGCACCGTGCTTGGACAAGGTCACCCTTAAACCTTTTGCGAACCTCTTTGGTACGGCATACCAGCGCCATCTCAACTACATCAATGCGATCTGGAGTGGCAAACAACCCTACCAATTGGCTGGAGGACGGCCCTCGTGCCATTCATCCCGATGACCGGCAAACCGGCACTTTCTGCGCTCTCACCTCGTCATAGCCTCGCTGGAACTAGGCGTCTACGCCAGACGCTAGGCCTAGCCGGCGCAACCGCTGCGCGTCGCTGACACGCGGCGCCACGTATACGGACTCTCTCCAACGAAGCGGCACAAGCCGACGAACGTGACTCAAGAATGAACATGCAAGTGATGGGGGAAGACATTTCCGCCGATGAAGTTACCGAAGAAGCCGGATGGAAGACCGCCGGAGCGCGGCGTTCGAAACCCTGAGACCATGGTGCGAATTCGACGCACGACATCGATGCAAGAGCGAACGCGCCTGGCACCAGCCAGCAAGGTACGAAACCCAAGTATGTCAAAGGAAAGGTTCTCAAAGCGGGACGCATGCCCAGACTTGCGATGGAGGAATTTAAAATCGTGGTTCGACCACAAGGCGGCCTCAGCATCGTTAAGGTCGGCGCCCCGACGGTCACCGCCGCAATCTTGGCGGCCGCCGACATAACGGGAGACGAAAGTGCGGAAGACACGGTCTGTCCGAACTCGCACCAAAACATCGTCGTCGTCAGCACACCGAAACGAGCGAACGTGGACCGCTATGCCAAACTGCGGCAAATTCACATCCAAGGAAAACCACACGAAGTCATCGCGTACGAAACGGCACCCGATAATACAAAAAAAAAGAGTTATTCGTGGCATGCCCATTGAGGACGGACCTCGAGCACTGGACGAGAACATCGTAAACCCGAAAAACACACTGGCACTGGCGGCCAAACGCAGAGGCACTACGACCACGGTTGTAATGGCCTTCGACGGACTCAAAGTGCCCAACCTCGTCAGGTACGGCGCAACACTCGTTCGTTGCACGTGTTATCGCAAGCAAATTGACATCTGTTACATGTGCGGACGCCTCGGCCATCGCATGGACATTTGCCCAAATCCCGCCAACCGCATTTGCGGGGGTTGTGGAGGCCGCAACCAAAGCCAGGGGCACCAATGCTCGCCCAAGTGTAACCTATGCGGCGGCGCTCACATGACAGCCGACAAGGCCTGCAGAGCAAGGTACAGGACTCCGAATGTGATTCGCAGACAAAGATGACAGTGCCAAAACGCACAAGCCCAACTGACACAGCAAGACTTTCCGCCCATCCAGCCGCACAGACGCAGAACGACCTCGCGATCGCGTGGCCGGTCCCGGTCCCGCAGTTGTCAAAGACACAACCGCGCTCCGACAAGATCGAGATCCAGGACACCAATTCCCAGAGACAAGGTGAGCTGGGCGGACACTTTCCGAGGCATCGCGCGGGAGTGGGTTGTAACAGCACCTGCAGTCCCAGAACAGAATCATAAAGCCGATAATGACATTTTAGAGGCGCTAAGAAAAGAGAACGCAGAAATGCGAAAAGAGAACGCGGTAATATGCGAACTAGTCCAAAAGGTAATGAAAGAGATGCGAGAACTCAGACGCGAGCGCGCTGGGATGGAACAAAACAAACAGAACGCACATCAGCAGGTACCGGGCGAGCGTTCCTGACGTGGGCGCGCCCGCCCCGAAGAAACGGGCGATACAACAACACCACGAGGGCGGTTTCGAGGGCCAGTGCGAGTGGAAATTAGAGACATCAAGCAAATGCTATGCACTATGCAAAGTACCATTGAGACCCTACACGCAACATTCCAGGGCCTCTCAAACAGGACCACTAACATTGAAGGAAACATGCAGATAATACTGAATCACTCCGTATTCGCGCAACACTGACACGCACCAGCGAGCAGTGATGCGGGACCGAGCAACCATCAAGGGCAGCCGGGTAACTTGCATCAGCATAAACATGGCCAACGATAACCAAGGAATAGTAATATGGCAGTGGAACTGCCGCGGCTTCGCCGGCAAAGAGGACGCTCTACAGCGACACATCAGGCACGCAACACGTAAACCGGACGTAATATTACTCCAAGAAACGCTCACCAACGCGGCTACCTTAACAGGCTACAAAACGCAAGCTAGCAAAATCGAGGGGAGGGGTGTATGCACGCTCGTTAGGAAGCGTCTTACATTCGCTGATCACGAACTAAGCGGCGTCCAGATGGAACACGCTCTCATCGAACTGATACCCACTAAGCAGTGGAAACAAAGTATATTCATACTGAACGTATACAGCAGCCCGCCCAAACGCTGCCAACGCTTCCGAGCGCTGTTTCAGAAGGCGGTCAAGATTTCCGGGTCCCGGACGCTGATTGCAGGGGGACATTTCAGTGCGGCCGACACGGCATGGGGTTACGGCTACAGCACGACCAAGGGAAGACAACTCGGGCAAGGTGCGAGGGAACTTGACATCATGTTACTTACGGATCCGGCGCACCCGACGAGAATCGGTAACTCCACTACCAGAGACACGACCCGGGACCTGACGTCCTCCGAAATGCCGGGACGACGGCTACCACGTGGAAAAACACGTCGACCGACCTGGACAGTGACCACATGATCGTTGAAATACACGTGCAGACTTCGGACAACGCGCAGTGCAGTAAGCGAAATTTCAAATGGACCGATTGGGAAGATTTCAGAAATAAACGAGACCAAGAAGAGTCTTCAGGAGATACGATCACGGATATCGAAGCCTGGACCCGCTCGCTGGTTGCAGACGCCAATGCGTCAATCAAGACAGTCGAAACCGAAGTTGAAACTGACAAGATGGACAGCCGCCTGGTGCATCTCATTGAGTCGTAGTGTCCTGGCCAGGTGGAAGGGACAGAGACTCAATCGGAGACTCGGAAAGAAAATAGCGGAGATCAACCGCAACATCGAGGAGCACTTCCGAACGCTCAATCGCCAGCAGTGGGATGAATTATGCAATGCCGTCGACGGCCAACAACAGGACGAGAAATCGTGGAGCCTGCTCAGGTATCTGTTGGACGAAACGAAGACGAAGTCCCACCAGAGGAACTGCCTCGCACGTCTATTACACAAGGAGCTAAGTACTTGCCGCGCACTTTGACCGCACAACACGACCCATAAGAGGGAGATCCGAACGCAGAATTGGATAAGGACTTTAACGTAGAAGAGATCAGAACGGCGCTGCACAACCTCCACAGCAGATCGGCGCTGGGCCCCGACGGGTTGTCGAATCGCGCCCTTAATAATCTCGACGACCGATCCGTCGAGCAGTTAACGGCATTCAGCAATGAGTGCTGGCAGTGCGGCAGCCACCCCCAACAGTGGAAAGCTGCGAGAATGATACAAATCCCAAAACCCGGAAAACCGCCGAGCCTCGACAACCTTCGCCCCATATCCCTAACTTCGTGCGTCGGAAAGACCATGGAGCACGCACTGCTGAACCGCTGGCAAGCCCACTAGAGCAGAAAGGGGCATACCCACCATCCATAATAGGATTCCGCCCCTAATTACCCACGCAAGACGCAATGCTACAACTGAGCACCAGGTGCTTGACGACAAGACGAGAGGCACCCGGGAAATTCTCGAACTCGACCTTGAAAGCCCGCTCGATAGAATCGCGCACTCGGCGATCTTACATCAGATATCGTGGCAGAACCTAGGTGTATGCTTGTACAACTACGTTAAAGATTTTTTGACAGACAGGCGAGCTATTTTTAGTGGCTGGGGATATACAGCTAGAAGAGCAAACGCTGGGAAGCACCGGCCCCCCCGCAGGGCTCCGTCATCTCGCCCATGCTCTTCAACCTCGTCATGGTCGGGCTAGCAGAAAAGCTACATGAACTCGAAGGCATCCGGAACACCATATACGCCGACGACATACCACTCTGGGTGCACGAAGGCAGTGACGGTCACATCGAAACGGCACTGCAACTAGCAATCGAGACAATAGAGGAATACCTTTTGGGTACGGGATTACGATGTTTGCCTACAAAGTCGGAACTCCCAACCTACCGCCCTACGCAGAGGGGCAGACCATCTGGGTGTTGTCGGAATGCGGCACCGACCAGACAAGAATAAGAACAGATCAGACTACGCACGAACAACGGAGCAACCATCTCGATAGTGCACAGAATTAGGGTCCTTGGTATGATAATCAAAGCCAATGGCGTCAACGGCGAAACAATCACAAAATTACAGCACAAGACGGCTAACGCCATGCGAATCCGCAATAGGGTCACCGGCAGAAGAAATGGAATGATGCCGGCGAGTCTCACACGACTCATACATTTTTTCGTGATGAGCCATATTGCGTACGTCGCGGCATTCCACAACTTGTACAAGAGAGAAGAAGCCAAGATCAACGTCCTCATCCGCAGGGTGTACAAGAGAGCACTGGGTCTACCCGAATCCACCAACACGCAACGCTTGCTCCAGCTCAAGCTTCACAACACGCTTACCAAAATCGCCGAGGCGCAGCGCACTTCACAACTAGAAAGATTAGCGGGCACGAGAGCAGGACGCCAGATCATGGAAAGTGTCGGCATCCGTTACCATGCACAACAAAGCCAGAAAGTCACTGTTCCGGACGAGATCAGGCAAACTCTAAGAGCCGACCGGATTCCATGGAACGTCCAACCAGAACACAACCGGGGAAGAAGAGTAGCCAGGGCCAAAGTTCTCCTACACTGCCACGGAGACGAAACGGGCACAAGGTTCGTTGACGCCGCGGAATACGCAGAACGCTCGCGATTCGCGGTTAAGGTCGTCGGTTCGAGTGACGAAACACGCATAACGGCAAGTGTAGCGTACGAGCGCTTTGAAGACGCGGAGGAAGCGGCAATGGCCCTCGCCCTCACGGATCCGACGTGCACCACAGTTCTCTGCGACTCGCGACAAACGGTCAAAAACTTCGCCAAAGGATGGATCTCACAGACAATGGCCCGAATCCTGAGCAATTGTAAAATCCAATGGGAGGAAGCTTTTCAAACCAGAATCCAGTGGTTCCCGGCGCACATGGGAGAAGTATCGAACACATATCGCAACCGAAACGAGACGGCACACGCCAAGGCGCGCGAGCTCACGAACCGCGCCGGCGAACGTAGTCCATGAAACAGCACTAAAGACTGTTTGGCCAGGTACAACGAAATTACCAAGGCCCTCTGCCTGGCCCGCCGAACCTTCCCTCCGCCCAACGACAAGCTGGACAGGGCGCACGCGGTCACCCTCAGACAACTGCAGACGCTCACGTACCCCAACCCGGCACAATACCACAGACTCTACCCCGGAACATACCCGACAAGTATTTGCAAGGTCTGCCGCCCTGCTATAGCAACTTTACTCCAAATGCCCTGAAAATGTAGCAAAAACATTGACGGCGCCAACTCCGGAATCCTACCGCCGCGATGGGCCGCTGCCTTGCGCAGCCCCAGCCTTGCTGACCAACTCTGGGCCGTCCAGCAGGTCCGCGAGGCGACGGCGAGGATACACCTCGACGTCCCCACGTGGGAGACCTAAGATCGTCCTCCGCCCGACCTGTAAGAGGTTTGTGACAACATAATGCACGATGTCATACTCGCACATTAGAGTCAAAGGCACACGGCACTAGTACTTTCAATTACGTCAAACAGTTTCACTTGGACAGACTGTCCTACATCCAAGTACAGGACCAAGGGCACTGTTCTTTCCTGCCCGGCAGGAGGGGCGCTTTACAAAGCGCAGAGCTGTCCCCTCTGCTATTCAACACTGCGATGATGTGTCGTCTTTTTCTTCTGGGCGCGGTCGATGATGTGCAGCATGTGCCCTACGCCGACATCACCCTCTGAACCACGGAAGGGCGCCTGGAGACATAGAGAGCCTGAAAACGGCCGCCTGCATACTGGACCGGTGTGCCCGCGGCTGCGGTCTCCAGTGCTACGCGCTGGAATCAGAATTCATTCATCTGCGCCTCTGGCACATGTGCTCTCCCAAAATCAATGTCTCCTTCGAAAGCGGTCTGATTCACGAATCCAAAAATATCAGTCTTCGTACTTTTCAGACTCAACCAGCGACTCTGCGTCAAAACAATCGCCAAGCTCCGGAAGGTGGGGGACCAGTTGCGCCGCATGGTCCGCTGGGTTTCCAAAATGGGTGGTAGGTTACGATGGAAAGACGCCTGGCTTCTGAGAATTGCCACCAGTTGAATCCGGTAATTGGTTTGATCTGGTAATCGACTGCGAACATCAATCAGCGAAACAGGATGAAGATTCCTCCGAGATCTTTCTCCACAAAATCATAAACGAGCGCTGGACCTCCCGTTCTTTACCTCTAGCATCCACCTTATAGGGCTGGGGATGGTGAAAACTTTCAGTGATCTTCGGGAGGCCCACCTAAGCATTCAATACGCTCGTCTCGCCAAGACAGGGTCCGGTCGGCGCTTTCTTGCCCGACTTCACATCCAACACACCCAACTCACAGAGGAGATACCGCATTTCCGCACGCTGAAGTGGCGCCATCAACGTACGGGCTCTCCCCGCCATGATCTCCAATGTGGAACACAATGACTGGCGCCTGGCGCGGGCGAAGGATTTAGACCGCTATAATAGAAGCAAACCAGGAGTTTTCTACGTGGGCGCCTCAGACTGGGAACCCCAGAGGGTGGTACATGGGCGCGGTCCACCTCAAAGGCAAAACAGTAGACCACCTTACGTTCAAGGCCCAGCCAGAAGCTCACGAAGGCATAGTTTGGGTTTCTCGAATCCAAGATGGCGGTTAATAGATTTGTTTGTGCCCTCTCATCCCAAATGCCAAAGTTAGGGCAATGCTTCTTGCACTTTTCTACATCATACAAGAATGAAAGTCTTTACACTCTTCTAGCACATCAATGCTTATGTATTGCGCTAAAATGAAGACGTATATTATATTTGGGAAAACATTCTTCAATATAGCTTCGTTTGAGACATGCCGTTTTCGAATTTTGTTCCATTAAGCGACAACTTCATCCAAATGGCGGAAATAAGCCTTACATATTCCTTCTCCCCTGTACATTTTGCACGAAAATTATATCCGTCGTGGCTTTCATATCTAGATATTTGAGTCATGGCAAATCTGGAAAAATTGGGCTGTACTTGAAAACATTTCCTGTGCAACGACGTCGTTTCTAATTATTTTCTCCTTGAATATAGGCATTTTTACAACACAATATACACTGTTGATCCACTGGATACTGTGTGCATAATATATAGAATAACTCAGAAAATAAAAAAAAATTGTAATAGCCAGGCAGTTTAATCTCTCGTGGAGTCGCCGTAAACGTTTCGTCCGTGATAGTATGTGACGCGGTGTCTACAAAGAACTCTTTCTCACAGGTATCTTTCAGCACAAGTCAGTTACTTTGAATTTCAAGTACATTGCATCAAGGGGCCGGCAAATACACTGCAAAGTTATGCTGGGAGAGACAAGCGCGTTCTATAAAAATCACGTGCATGATGCTACTTTCGTCAGGGGTTGCTCCGTAACACCAGCACATTTGGTTGTGCGTAGCGCTTTCATGTATAATGCAGTTTTTTGTTTCGTTTTTGAAAAATAATAGTAAGGAACCAACCCACAGCGAATACTAATAACAATAACCACAGCAAAGCAGCCAACCACACCATAATATTGAGGAAATCAGCGCTATCTGGAATATCTATACAGACTTGGTGACTTTTTTATGTAAATATAAAGTGGCCTACAACGCCGCTGGCGTCATAACTGATCAGCCAAAAAGATTACTTGCCAACATGATCGAGACAGTACGGTGAGTTTACAGCTTCTGATAGTGTCTTCAGTGCTCCCCGGAGGAGGTCCTTGTATTTGACATCGATGACCGAGAGGATCACTTTCAGCATGCGCTGGTAGGGTACTGCGGTTGAAAGCTTAATGCCCAAACCAAGTTAGGCGGCTTCCTTTTATGCGGGGAGCATGGTGCGGAGCAAAAAAGAGTCGTAAAGAGCGCCACTCTCTGGCAACAAAAAAGGCAAAGTGATGACCTGTGTGTAATTATTGCGTGTCATTCATGAATGTCCTGCAATTTACCTCAGCTCTAAATGTAATCAACTTCAAATATCTGCAACTACCACATCGGTATGACGCGTTCTTAAATGTGTGGTGCTGTTTGCAACATATTGTAGCGCACATGACAAGAATCTAGAAATTTGTACATAACGTAGCTAGCGTTTGGCCAGCTTATTATTCCCTTCACTGGTGCGTGTGTTTTAGCGTCGAGCTAGGAAGCAAAACATTTGGTAAACTGCTGCATATATCCCATCAGGTATAACCTCTTCTCGCAGGCATACTACAGCCTGCTTCTAGCTATACAATTATGGAAAGCCTCGAACGGTAGAGTATGTTTGTGCTCCTTAACATTATCGCAAAACCAACAATTATGTCAGATACTCCTTGCAGTTCTCTATACATGGATTACTCCGTAATGAGGCCCTGAGAGAAATTACCGTTTGCATTCCCATAAATTGCAAAATGCCTGTTTTAATGGTTACATTTAAAGCACAGGGTATTATGGCATAATGATCTTTTTTACACAATGCATCGTTTACCACCGCTCTGACTCTCTGTGAGAAAGACAGGAAAAGCTAGCCGCAGGAAATCATAGACCACTACTTGGAAGTAACATAGCCTAAAAGATCACATTTCATGTGCCCACTAGTAGGCAAATTATTATGTTTACTGAATATAATCTTCTAGGAGGCGGCAGTGCTGACTGGCAACACGTATTGGGCTCAGTCGCTTACTCATCCATGGTCTGACTTCGCATATTGCCTGCTCCCATGTAACCTAGAACAACTTGCATTCACGCGTGATGTTGCAAACATGTAAGGGCATTGAAACACTTGTCATGATTTCTTTCGCATCGCTTTACTTTGTTTTGCCCACATAATGAGAGCTTTGTCGCCTGTAAACGCCAAAGGGCGTTCGTGAAAGCTTTGAGGTACCTTGAAATGTCCGGACTAGCGGGCAGCATTGCAACTGGAATGAGTTTATTCGTATTGCATTAATGTGTTAGAAAAAATCAGGATTATGGATAGGTTAAATCAAGCCTCCTCGTTCATCCTTCATCACGCTTTCAGTGACCGCAGTTTCGTACCACGTGGCGGCGGTGATGCAAAATCAAATGGGAAACCAAATTTTCTAACCACCTAAAGCGATCCTTCTTGGAATGTCTGGAGCGAAAGTAGTATGTACAACTAAAACTTCTCGGCACAGCACTCCTGCGCACCTTTCTGGCGGGTTCCGCGGACGGGGCATGACAGGACACAGCCATTATTGTTTAAAGGTTTTGCCTTTTTGTTAGTTTCAATCAGTAGACCTGGAGCTTTTCAACACGCAAAACAAAACGCCGCATGCGCTTCGAACATCGGCTTTCTTCAAGCATTATACTAAATTTTGGTAGCAGTCAGGGGGCTATACAGGTGAGCCCAATTATACCGACAGCAGCAATAACGAAAGCTCTCTTATTAAGAATGAGGTGGTACAGTCAATATTGTGTATTATGATCATGGCACTGCGTGTCAGATACAATGATCAGTTGCGGCCACGCCACACAGATTGAGCGAAGGAGGACACGCTATGAACTCAACTCTTACCGCCGAAAACCTCGCGCTTCCCTCAATAGCAGAGACCGCAGCGCATCTGCCTACACCCATGCATCAGTTCAAGAAGAAAGTGGCATTAAAAATACCATGAAAAGGATGCTTTGAAACTGAATAACCTCCGACCAAGCGCAGGCGTCGAGGGTGCAAGGTCATTCACCTGTTGTGTTTGTGCGGGCGAGTTCTGAAGTTAAAGCGTAGGTTGGGTGTAAGGTAGAGGTAGTGTTTGGAGCGAAACTACGGCCATGGCTGCTGCGTAGCGGGCTTGTTACTAATGCTGTCGGTCGACGATGAACGAGCGGTCGTAATTCCAAATGTTTCACTTTCATTCCCTGGTTGTGCCGTACTGCCAAAGCCGGTCACGTTGCAATCGTTGCTTGTCTAATGAGCTCTCCATATGCGCTGCTACCGCCTGCAGTGAGCGCGCTCACTGCGAGCAATGCGGTAGACACTAGTGTCATGATAGGTTCTTCAGTTCAGTTAATCTTGGTGTCGCAATCTGGTGCCAATTGCTCTGCCATAGCGACGCATTTGAAAATAATTAAAGCAAAGGGTTTGTGTGTCACAGATAATAAGGAGTCCAAAATAAATTTCTGAAGGAAAGAGGTCTGAAGAAGTGGATTAACCGAACAATAAAGAAGATCACGAAGAAGCATTCGATGAGGTTGAGAGAGATGATTGGTGGAGAAGAGAAGGAGGAGACGACGACAAGGCTCGCGTGTACTAAAGCTAAGGCTATAAAAGGGCGAGGAAGAGCTAGGCACGGGAGAACAGCAGAGAGGCGAAGGCTTGGGCGGGTCAAGGACGGTTCGGCTGGAAGAGAGCGACGCCGGCTACTGCTCCGGTGCGCTCGCGTTCTACGGCTTCCCTTCGTGGACTTCCTGTCGTGCCTCAGCCCGTTCCGGGAAGTCAACAGAGGACGCTACCACCTGCTACGGATAGGGGTGTCTCCAGCGCTGTTGTCACCCATCCGGGTGGTGCCCCCAACGCTAACAACGCCGGCATCACCTCCACGGGCGCTTGGACCGGGAGCTTATACGACGCAGCCTGCGACGCCACCAGCGATGCCAGCCCAAACGCGTCGAACGCCGCCTCGACGCCGGCTACGAGATCCATACAACGCCGCAGCTGCACCGAACCAACCGTGACCACGAACGCCGACCCCTAACAGTAGAACGCTAGTAGTAGACGCTGGTAGCAGTGTTCCCGGGTCGTGTGTATTTATAGTCTGTGTTTTGTGTTAGTATTGTTATTTTTGTTTTCTACTGAGTGTGTCGCGTAGGGGGGCATTAAATATGCGTTTGTGTGGGTACACCTGTCGCCCAGTTCATTCTTTCGGTCCGAGTGTTATTCGGGGAGATCCGTGACAAAGATAAGTGGCGAGCCTGTGCCAGGATTCATTTCCTTGTTTCTTTTTTGCTTTGTCTCGGATTTTTCTGATCTCTCGACGGCAGAAAGTATGGATTTGGCAAGAACGTTAGAACTGGCCCTAAACCTAGGGTTAAGCAACGAAGAGGCGATGCGTCTCTGTGAGGAGAAGAGAAAGAGGCAGAAAGAGGGGGCAGATAGGCAGAGCGAGGAAAGGGCGCAAGCAAGCGCAGACGTTCGCGAGGCAGAAGAGCGAGAGGTTCGAAGAGCTCGCGAGGCCGAAGAACAGGAGAAAAGAAGGATAAAACGGGAGAAGGAGTTTCTTTTGTGGAAAGAGGCGCACGTCGCCGGAGGAAATGAGGAGATCACGGACAGTTATCAGCGTTCCTTAGCTGGTAGAGAATTACCTAGACCAGCCAGAATTTGTCCAAGGAAGCTGATGGCTCCCTTCGATGACGAAAGAGACGCATATCTGCAACGATTCGAGCGGATAGCTTTAGGGCAAGGCTGGAAGCGCAGTGAATGGGCCACGGCATTGAGCATGTGTTTAGTCGGAGAGGCGGTGAATGTGTTTTAAAGGATGCCTGCTGCTGATTCCATGGACTACGAGAATGTCAAAAAGGCGCTCCTCCAAAGATTCAGGCTTACGGCAGAGGGTTTTCATGAGAGATTTCGCACCGCGAATCCTGAGGATTCGGAAAACACTAAGCAGTTTTCCTGAAGGGTGCCCAACTATTTTGATAGGTGGATTGATATGTCAAACACAGAAAAGAGTTCTAAAGGGGTGCGTGACAAGCTGGTCACAGAGCTATTTTTAGCCTGTTGCTGCTCAAAGCTGACGCTATTCCTGAAAGAAATTAAGTTGCGTTCAATTGAAGAGTTTGCCGACACTGAAGCCCAATTCCTCGAGGCTGAAGGGCTAAGAAATTTGAGTAAGGGAAAGGAGGAAACCCGAAAGATCCTAGAGAGAGATGCGGCAAAACCAAGAGCATATGGCGGTGCACCAAAGGCACCAGTAAGGTGTTTTCTCTGCAGTACGGTTCGACACCATGCAAGTGCCTGTCGAACTACTTGAGCTGCCCAAAAAAACACAGGTTGTTTGTAAAGGTTGTAAGAGGAGGGGTCATACTCTGGACGAGTGCAAATAGAGAACGCAGGACCGAGCGTCATGGGTTGTCGACTCTAGGGTAGAACTTGTCACGCCATATGAAGTTCCACAGCTGAAAGAAGAGCAAACACCGCTTGAAAATGAGTCGGTGAGTGGAACACATAAGTCGAAAGCAGCAATGCCGGTGGTGGTTGGGCAAATAGAGGACCGTACTATATTTGTGCTTAGAGACAGCGGAGCCAACGCAGTTTTGGTTAGGAGAAGCCTGGTGAAGTACGAGGATCTTACAGGGAAAGCATTGGCCGTCACTAATTTAGATAGCACAGTAAAGTACCTTCCTGAGGCCAGGATTCGTTTCCACGCCATATTTACGGGGCAGGCGGTGGCAAAATGCGTAGACCAATCCATTTACGATCTCATCTTTGGAAACATTACGGGTGCACGAGATGTCGAAGACCCCGATCCCGAGTGGAGGATGCTCGACGTTGAAGAACATCAAAAGGAGGGAAGGCCCGCGACAGCTCAGACGGGTGCAGTCAGTTTCTCGTCGGCAGTTGAGACAAGAGCTCAAGCGACAGCCCGAGCAACGCAGCGTCCGCTCCCTACCCCTAGTGCGACGTGCTTGAGCGTAACACCGGGAGAAATTGCCTGAAGACCTGCTTCGAAAGTGTCGGGGAAATAGTGAAAAGAAAGAAGAGTCGCACGTCCTTCGAATATCAATTGGTAAATGGTCTTCTGCACAGGGAATGCATATTTAGTTCAGGAAGGCGTGTCCAACAGCTGGTGTTACCAAGAGATATGCGAGAGGCCATGCTACTCTTAGGACATGACGTCATTATGGCCGGACACCAGGGTGTTCAAAAAACGGTGTCTAGGATCACCGAGGAGTTCTTTTGGCAAGGTGTCCAGAATGATGCTAAGCGCTTTGTTCGCTCAAGTGATGTGTGCCAGCGCACAGTTCAGAAGGGAAGAGTTGGTCCCGTACCTCTGGGAAAGATGCCAGCCATCGACCTACCGTTTCAGCGAGTGGCTATTGACATTGTAGGACCAATCTCTCCGGTATCCGGCAAAGCCAATAGATATCTGCTTACTCTGGCTGACTTGGCCACTCGTTATCCTGACGCTATTCCACTGAGAATGATTGACAGTATCCAAGTGGAGGAGGGTCTTGTGCAAATGTTTTCGCGTTATGGGTTCTCGAGGGAAGTTTTGAGTGACCGGGGCTCGAACTTCACATCGGAACTTATGTAGGAGGTTAACTGCCTTTTGGTCAGTAAGGCAGTTACTGACGACGCCTTACCATCCCATGTGTAATGGGCTTGTAGAGCGGTTCAACGGCGCCCTCAAAAATGTGATCAAGAAAATGTGCCACGAGATGCCTACTGACTGGGTTCGATATCTCCCAGCTCTTTTCTTTGCTTACCGCGAAGTACCGCAAGCGAGTCTTGGGTTCTCGCCTTTCGAGATGTTGTATGGAAGAACCGTTAGAGGTCCACTTACAATACTCAAGGAGCTGTAGGCTAACAAGGAGATTGCATCAGATCTCAAGACAACATACACATACGTTCTTGAGTTGCGGGTCAAGTTGGAAGAATCATGCAGGCCTGCACATCAAGGCCTGGAAAGGACGCGCGAACGCTATAAGGGCTACTCTGACAACAAAGCCACTCACAGCAATCTGAATCCGGGCGACATGGGTCTCATTTTCCTACCCATAGATCATAATAATTTTCTTATGCAGTGGGAAGGCCCTTACTTTGTGAGACTGACGAAGAATGACATGAACTATGAGTTATTAATAAATAACACCAAGAAGGTTTTCCATGAAAACATGCTGAAAAATTACGAAGAAAGAGATCCTGTACAGTGCATCCCTAAGGTAGCATGCTCGGTAGTAGCCGAGGAAACAGATGATGTTGTCGAGGTGCCCACGTGTAGTGGGAAGAAAACTATAGGATGGGATAAGGTGCTAATAAACCCGAATTTGAATGAAGACCGAAGATCACAGACAAAGGCCCCACTCCAAAGCAAAGAGGAGGTGTTTTCGGATGTGCCGGGCAAAACGGATGTCATATGTTGCAGACTAAATCTGTTTACAGGTAGACCAATCAGCGTGAAGCAATACCCACTACCTTTAACAGTTCAAGAATCAATTGAAAATGAGTTGCGGGATATGTTGGAGCTTGGTGTGATTGAGAGGTCGTGGCCAGCATAAAATGCGCCTCTTGTGGTCGTCAAAAAACCCGATGGCACTAATCGACTGTATGTATATTTTAGTCGGCTAAACGAGATCATATATAGTACCCGATGCCGAACACATACCAAGAGCAGACGTGGTGTTCGCTAAGGTGGCTCACAAAAGTTTTTTTTTTCCTAAATTTGACTTAGCTAAAGGGCATTGGCAAATACCAATGGAATATTCGTCTAAAGAGAAGACTGCCTTTTCGTGCTCGGCGGATTTATTCTAGTTTAAATTCATGCATTTTGGTTTAAACACCGCATCTGCAATATTAACGAAGCTGATGAGGAAAGATTTGGATGGGCTCTAAAATATAAAACACTATATTGACGACATCGTTGTGGCTACTTACGTGTGAAGAGCATGTAATTATGCTATTTGATAGAATCCAGCAAGCCAGGTTGACCATAAAGCCGGCAAAATGTGTGGTGGGCTTTGAAGCCATTCTTTTCTCGAACAGAAGCTGGGGATGGGCCTCATCAGGACGAAAGACAACATCGTGGACAAAATACAGCAGGCCAGACACCGATGACCAAGAAAGAGGTACAACCGTTCCTGGGTTTTACGGGATACTACAGGGACTTAATTCCTGATAATGCCCACATAGCCGACCCGCTTGTCGAACTCACTAGAAGGGGGCAAGCAATAAGCTGAATTGGACTGCTGAACATTAAAATGCATTCGTGATGTTAAAAGGGCACATGGCAAAACCGCCCATTCTGCTTGCTCTGAATCAGGATAAAGAATTTGTGCTTCGCGCTGATGCATCAGACCGAGCTTTAGGAGCCGTACTCTTGCAAGAAGAGAATCGCGTGCCACTTCCGGTATTTTTTGCAAGGAAGAGATTATCGGCTAGTGAATGCAACTATTCCACTGATTAAAAGGAATGTTTGGCGGTGGTGTGGGCGGTAAAGAAATTCTACATTTATCTTTATGGGCGACATTTCAGGATTCAAACAGATCATCCGCTTGAATACTTAACCAAGACCAAAATGAACAATAGTAATGTCATGAGATGGAGGTAGGCCTTTAAAGAATACTCATTTCAGGTGGAATATAAAAAAGGCAGAGATAACGTTGGAGCGGACTTTATGAGTAGAGCCAACTGAACAGCGCTATGCATCTCAGGGATATATCTTGTTGTTGCTGCGTTAATGTATCTCTGGAATTTATCTCGTTGTTGCTGTAGTTGGTATTATGTGATTATACAAGGAAGTGTGTTGCGGACACCATCATGTTTATTAAGGACTTTGTACAGACAGCGGCAGTGGTGTGTTAGTGTTCTGAAAACGCCATTTGGGGTGCAATGTTAGTGGTGTGCTTTTGGCGTGTGCTGGACATCTGCGGAGTGTTGTGTGCTGAGTCCAGGATCGCCGCAGAACATATCCGGTTGGTTGGATGGATTAAAGATGAGTATGACGTGAGCAGTTTTTCATGAAAAAACACTTGAGAGAGGGGGCCCTTGTCACAAGTAATAAGGAGTCCAAAATAAAATTATGAACGAAAGAGGTGTGAAGAAGACGCGGATTAACCGAAGAATAAAGAAGACGAAGAAGAAACATTCGGTGAGGTGGAGAGAGATGATTGGCGGAAAAGCATTCGGTGAGGTGAAGGGAGATGATTGGTGGAGAAAAGAAGGGTAAGTCGACGACAAGCCTTACGCGGACTAAAGCCAAGGCTATAAAAGGGCGAGGAAGAGCGATACACGGGGGGGAACACCAGACAGGCGGAGTCTCCGGCGGGTCAGGGAAGAGAGCGACGCCGGTTACTGCTCCGGTGAGCTCGCGTTCTATGGCTTCGCATCGTGGACCTCCTGCCGTACCTGAGCCCGTTTCGGGGAGTCACCGGAGGACGCTACCACATGCTAAGGCTAGGGGTGTCTCCAGCGCTGTTGGCACCCATCCGGGCGGTGCCCCCAACGCTAACAACACCGGCATCACCTCCACGGGCGCTTGGACCGGGAGCTTATACGGCGCAGCCAGCGACGCCGCATGCGACGCCAGCCCAAGCACGTCAAACGCCGCCACGACACCGCCTACTGGATAAATACAACGCCGCAGCCACTCTGAACCAACCGTGAGTACGAACGCCGACCACTAACAGTAGAACGCTAGTATTAGACGCTGGTAGCAGTGTGCCCGGGTCGTGTTTGTTTATAGACTGTGTTTTGTGTTAGTTTTGTGTTCTAATGTGTGTGTCACGTACGGGGCATTAAATATGCGTTTGTGTGGGTACACCTGTCGCCTAGTTCATTATTTCGGTCCGAGTGTTATTCGTTGCGATCCGTGACATTGTGGCAGAGCTGCGCGACCTAGCCTTGAACAAAGACTATTAGTCTGAAGCATCATTCGGCCATGTGCAGTGTGCTAGTTTCTGCGGTGAAGTTATTGAGGCTATAGAGGTTTTCAGCATGAATTGAATTAAAGATGATTACGTTGGTTCCCCGTCTTTTGCGCCCACTCGGAGGGAAGTAAACATTTTTCGCGCTGATACACGACTAGCATGAGTGTCGCCTAATCGTGAGCATCTTTTTGGGGGCGGAGGGGAACGTAGCCTTTGGTCGGTTAGTTTGTTCGGTTCTTGCTTTATCGCGGTGTGTTTGTGGTTTATTGCGTTTTTTCGCTTATCGTCGCACTTTAGCCACGTTTACTTGTTTTCTTCGTTCCAATATTCCGGAATAAAACCACAGTTTATAGATAACGCTTAACGTCTCTGTTTGTCTCTCTAACGTGTGCATTTTTGACCAAGCAGCGCATCGTTTGAAAGGACGATAGTGCAACGAGCCCAATCCCAGGTACTTCTTGGCTTGGCAGCTCTTGCTTCCGACTGTTTAGGGTGATTTCGTGGGTTTGACCTGGGTCGGACAAATTTATGTGAAGGAGGAATAAAAAAAGCTTATTTGTTGAGAGTTATTTTGTTTTTCTACAAAAATGCTGCTCCGCCGACGACTACAAATAAATTTTTATGAGGTAAGACTGATGAAATTGTTGCGGTCCTAAAAAAAGGTAACGTGAATTACAATGCGATAGCACTGCATGTGTAAAGCTTGGTAGTATTCATCGCTGCAGTAGTAGTTCCAACCAAGAACTGTTGCAATTTATATCCTGATAGTGTCCCTTTTCACATCAGCGATCCAATGCGCTGCTGAATTATTCCTTACAGAGTGCAAAATGGACGCAGTGAAAGCTCTGGTTTTCGCACTGCCGAAGACTGCGCAGTAACTGGATTGACGATCCTACTTCATTAGACCTGTTCCCATTACTTGCAATCTAAATCGGCCTACACGCCATGGAAAGGCCTGCTTGAAACGTAGCAAAAACGACGCAAGGCAAACTTGTCACCGTTTCGTTGTGTGCGCAGCATTTACACAAGAACGAGGATGTATGGAGACACCGCAGAACCAAGGACACCAAAAATGACTGCTGGACGAGCGTTCTCTTAAAGCTCGGCGCATCCAGTGCACTCTATCCGCTAGAGGGCACGCTGCCGCAGCGGTATTTCATATTTTATGACTTCGTTCTTCCTACTGCAAATGAGGAAACAAATGTTTTGAAGATTATTACGTTTGCATGAGCGAACACCCTGAGGTGCTGAATGTCTGACAGGTTCTTGAGCGGCTCCTTCTATGTTGCATAAATCTTCCTTGAGTGCGACCATTATATTCGTTATACGAGGAGCTAAGTGTCTTGCCTTGTTTTCAAAGTCTCGCAAGTTACAAGCAAAAAAAGCGGACAGCATGCCACACTCGTATCCCGACTGGAAACAAAGAGGCGCACCATTGTTCCAAAGGTAACTCATCAGGTTCTTCGCCATGTTGACTCCAGCTTGGTACACGCGGTTTCCGGAGATGTCGTTTGTCTTGGTGTCAGCGTAAAAGAGCAGCAACTTGTAAGCGTACTTTCCTTTTTTATGTTCATGGAAAAAAACGTAAGTGCCAAGATGGAAACATTTTTAAATTTTCAGTGCAGGTTTGTTGCTGACGAAAATTAGAGCGAGATGTATTTTTGCTGCCGTTTTGTTTTGTTTTCACGACGTTGCTTGCGACGAGTAAGCGACGCGACAAAGCTGTGAATACTCAAATAATTTTCGCCGCTTCCGAGAAATGCGTACTCCATTGACGATTTTCAAGTGGAAGCATGACGCTCGTTGTTAGAAAAAGTAGCTCTAACTCCATTCCCTTGAATTCGAGCGTGCGGTACACCACCAAGAATGATGAGTTGCATTTGCGAGCGTGAGCAGCAGACCGAAATAAAGTTGGCCTGTTGCGCGTAGTCCAGCTTCAAGGCTGGTCACCATAGTGCATCCGAGTAGAGCCATGAAATATGCTTGCTCAGTAGGTGCCTTCTTTTAATTCGCGTTCAAAAGCTTTTGAAGAACCGTAGAGAAAATATCATTAAGAAGGAATTCTTCATTTTGCGCTGAGTCTGCAAAAGCGCAAATTTTTGCGAGAAGGGAAAGCAGCAGTGCCCGTCGCACATCAATGCTCACCCTTGTGAAGGAGGGGGAGAAAAGACGGTAAAGCAGCAAACATGCGCCATAGTGGCTGGGCTCTGAGTTACTTCAATCATCTGAAGCTCATTACAAGCATTGAGACAGCTGAATTTCGCCTGCATGGAGACATAAATGTTCATATAATAAAAAAGTGACTTTCACCGAAAACAGAGAAAAACGCTTTCACTGACAAATAAGGCGGAAACGATTAGAAAAATACAGGTATCTTCGCGGCAGGCTGTTTTTCACAAGTAAAAAAATGATGAAGTCGAGAGTAATTTATTTATGGATCTCTGAGGTGAGGCTAAATGTTGACCACAAGAATCTTTTTGCGTCCTCAGAAGTTTTGAGCTGAGTGGAGGTAAAATAGTGATAGAAGAACAGTGCGTAACAAGGGAGGAAAAAAAGAACGCACGACGACATGAGATCTGACTATGACCTGTTTATTGTTTGCTGTTTCAGCGTATAAATACATATAGGCACCGCCATCATGAAATGGAACGGAGCAATCAGGTCTACTAATGCACTTAAGCCTTTTGCTGGTTGCCATCCATTTAAAAACGCCACCTCTTATTGTGATTATGCCAGTGATACCACGCTCACACACATGTTGCCCGCAAGAGAAGTGTTCACAGCCTGTATATTCTTCATAACGTTCTTGTCTTTGAGAGAATGATAATTTGACTCCGTTGAAAAAGGAAAACGCATGACTTTGGACGTCCCTGTTATCTGATCGTGTCCCTCACTGATGACAATGCTGGCTTAGGTGACTATGCTCTCATAATAATCAACTGGTGTTCACTAACTTGCTGTTTACGCATCTACCTGTCTGTTAAATATACTCATGGCCGCAAGACAACAGTGCACGGCAAAGAAAACCCTCCTCACGAGTGTCAAGTCGTTTCTCATGGCCAATCCTACGTGCTTTTTTTCATTTTGTTAGCGCACTGATTTATCTTTTTGCAGAGCATGGACAATTTGATAGGCGCCGGACGCACCACTTCTACGCTAGCTCATTTCCGGATTTTTTTACGTTTCGGGAGGTCTCATGAATATAAGGGATTACAGCTACTTTCCTGCGATGTTGACGCCATCTTCTATCTTAGTGCTTGTCTCATCGCTCGGCTTTATCTTCATTTTTTGGAGCATTTCTTCAGCCACTAGAGGTTCAGGCTACCCAGAAAGAGACCGTTGCCTCTGCAAAAAAATTCTAGAATCATGCGTTGAAATGGATATTTTAGCGGCTCTGTCAGCAGTACTTGATAAGGCTCTATTTTTCCATCCTAAAATGCGCTTTTGCAGCTGGTAGTTGGTATCTTTTTATGAAAAGGGATCATAACTCCAAAAGGTGCGATTGTCTGAGATCTAAGAACCTAATAGAGTTCTTGTGAGTTTTATGAGATTATAGAGGCTATGAATACTGCGCATGCAAGCAAAAGGTGTGTGAGCGTGGCATCACTTTAACTACCAGGAAAAGAACTCGCATTTCTAGATCGATGCAAACAAACGAAGTGTGTATCGGTGGACTAGACTGCGCCTTTCTATTTCATGCTGGCGATTCATTTACCTATGTATACGTGCCGATGGCTAGAAGTAAAATGTTGATAGCCAGCACTCGTGTTGTCATGTGTTCTTTCTTTGTTTCATCTTGTAACGCGCTGTCTTACCATCATGATTCACACACTCGCCCAACAAGCATCTTCCTGGTAATGAAGTATTAACATGGAATCAAACTTTTCCCGAATTGACTGCGTATCTTTGTCCCATGAAGATCAATATTACCAAAAAAGGGTAACAACCGGTTGGTACCAAGAAAAAAGATTTGTACAGAGTTTACCTCTGGGTGCCTTCAAAAAGCACTAACATAGCACAGGATGCAGCAGTTTTTCGTTTTTAATTTTACATTGCCGTCAAAATCCGCAATGGCATTCCGCGACCTCGTGCTGCAGAAAAATACTGTAAACAGCCTAATCTAGAAAGCATATGTTAATGACCTACTTTGCTTCCTGTGTACATGAGCACCTTTTGCAGGATTGGACAGTCCTGGCTGTGTTCTATGCGAAAGGTGTCAGAAGTTATTCGCATCGCAAACCAAGTGTAGGAACTTCAAAAAGGACATTGTGGAGATGATGGGCTAAAACCTGCGAATTCCTGTTAGCGGCTGGTGTAAGCAGTCCTCATGGTGCATTAAAGACACTCGGGGAACCGATAGTGCTCACCTGGCTTTCTTTTCATACATTTATCGGGTGCTCCTTTCAAGAGGTTTGGTGTCTCCTCAAGCACTTACCATCGCTGACGAAGTTCCTCAAGTAAGAGAGATAGGCCGTAAATTCAGTCAATTTCTTACTGTCACGACCGCAGTCGTCACAGAGAAGGCCGTGGTACAACTTAAGTTCGGTTCCGTTCGATGCAAAGGTGAAGTCAGTTTCTAATGCGTTAACACTTTTTTTCAACAAATCATCCACCTCTTCTAAGCTGTTATACCTATGTCCGAACAGGCAAAACGCCCGGCGTTCATGAGATGTATTGACCGGCGTGGCACAACCGAAGAAAAACTTGTTAGATGGGTGGAGTGACGTCGGAGGAGCTGGCCAGTATACATTGCTAAATATGAACTAAGACACCGCCTTACGCTATCTATTCTGAGCTTGTTTACTGATACAGTACCAAGAACGGTTTAAAACAGTTTAGGAACCCAGAGAACCCGCATGTACTATCGCGATGAAAATATTACGGGACGCGTATTCTTGGAAAAACTTTCATTGCAGCTCTATCTCGCGGCTCGGTCGCGTAGAATTGTTGCCAGCAGTTAGAGCATGCGTGCACATCCATGCTTTGATACATTTAAGGGGGCATGCTAACTTGACTATTCTGAAATAATCGTTTTCCCGCACACTAGCATCCCGTAAACATTTGATCGCAATAGTATTTTACACTGATGACCTATACCGCGAAAGCACCTTCTCCAAGAATGGCGAAGGATACGAGAAATCAGAGGTACCTTATGTAGCCTTAGCATTTTTTACGAAATTATTTCTGTCTTTCTCTCTTTTAGCAAGTTGCGCTTACTGCAGCCCCAACCGAATTCCAAGGCCGCGTTCGAGTGCCCATACTTGGCAACCTGCCTCCACTGCAGTAATCAAAAGCTGCCCCTCGGAGATGCGCACGTTTTCTTCATATTAGCTGCTCATCTATGTCGACAGATGTGGGAAGTTCAGATTCCGCGGCTGAATGGTACTTAGCTAAAGAAGGAATCAATGTGGCTACGGGAGAAAGCTCGCCCTGCCTTGAGTAGAACTATGGTCTTGGGTTGTGTGCGCTACTCAGAACATTTTGTCCGTTAACATTTCAGAGTTGCTCATGGCCGAAACATAAAGGTCATCAAGCTAAGCAGTTGAGTAAGAATTCCCTTGGCAGCGGGTGAGACGAAAGAGGGTATACGTTGCTGAAGCAGTCCTAAGTAATTTGAAGTGACGGATTAGATCACAGAGCAATGAATACATGATATTGTCGTTTGCTGCGAAACCACTAATCCTGAGGTTCTGAGCATTATGAAATTGTCGCCATCTAACCCGGCTGGGAGAGCGAGCCTGGCGCCTAGCCTTGCAGAGCGCCAGCGATCCATCCCGTGGCACCTCCCGCTAGCATCATCTTCTTCGTGGTACTAATTTGGTAGTATTGAGCTCTACAAACTTGTCTCTCGCTAAAGTACGCTGTGCTTTTGCACTCTCCATGAATGTTCTAATCATTTTCCGTTATTTTTTCTTCCCGCATATGTCTTGCGTTGCTGTTTATCCTATGATGTCTTATCCACTAGGCAACATGTCAAGCTACTATATGGCTGTGATTACAAACTAAGGAACTAAGAAACGTAACAATCGCGTTGGGTGCGTCAGTTTTCACACCGTAGCACTAGCCTTTTCCCTCCTTTTGAAGGTCAGCACGGTGAGGCGAGTGGAAGAGTCGGTAGTAAGGGTGCAGTAGTCCTTTTGACGAATGGGGCCCGGGTCTCTTTCTTGAAGACTGTAATCAGGAGCAATGGGTACGGTCTTTATTACTGGTCAGTAGAGCCTGACTTAGAGATAAAGGATCTACAGTGTCAATACTAGATTTTCAGGTTGTGTCGAAGGAGGGTGAGATTGGTATTGACAGCAGCGGCTGTGATGACCGGTTCATTAAATCTGCGCATTTTACACACAGCAAACCACCGCCTTTCCCGGTGGCTTTGGGTCTGCATCTTCGGCTGATGACCGTTGCACGTACCGTATCTCTTCGACTATCGCAAGTTTCGCCGCTCATCTATAAACTGCCGTGGCCTTCAGTGTGACGTCCGCGAGCCGTGGACCAGGATTGGCTGCCTGAAAGAAGCGCCGACTACAAAAGGAACTGCGCCTCACCGCTGATCCTCACCTGGCAGCAGCGGCTGGGTTGACCGATTAACTAAATCTGCGCATTTTGTACACAGGTTTGTGCAATCATTTGTAGCCAATTTTCATTTTTATTTTTATTTTTTCCCTTGCCGCTGCTGCCAAGCTCTTGTACAAGTGTTTGCAGAACTGCTAATTTGAAATTCCTTCTGAAGTGACAAAATTGTTGAGAGATTTTAAACAATAAATGCGAGATATGCGCAGTGCTCTATAGAAAGAACTTCGACAAGAATATTAAGATCTGAAAAATCCGCAGATTTCTTTAGTGAACAGCTTGATGCTATGGCTGAGCGCAGTGCAAAATTAGAAAAGGAAAACTCAGCGCTAAAAAAAGAAAATGCCGCACTATCACAGGAGTGGAAACGAATTAAACAACGACTATCTGACCTTGAAGACCGGGCGATAAACGAAGAACAGTACTCAAGGAACAGGAATATTGAGATTAAAGGTGTTCCGGTAAGCGACGATGAGCTCCTGCCTTCAATATTGACTAATTTAGGCGACGTAATAAGTGAACCCATTTCTGGTTCCGAAGTAGACATATGCTGTCGTATGCCAAGGAAAGACAAAGGATGTCCTAACATTGTCATGCAGTTCCGCTCTCGTGCGAAACGGGAAGCGCTGATTGAACAGGCCAGGAAGAATCGAATTTTAACCCCTGATCTTGGTTACCAGAGTGGTGATGGTTCCCGTTCTCCCCGGTATTTATTAATGAACATCTTTGCCCCGCCGAAAAGGAACTTCTTGGACAAGTTGTTGAGCGAAAGAAGGAAAAAGAATGGAAGTGCGCGTGGACAAAGGGCGGCACAATTTTTGCGCGCAAAACAGACACTTCGAATGTACTGCGCATATCTTTCGTTTCGGTCATCGATAAGATGAAATGAGGATCTAGGAATGAGAGCATTTTTTCCAACCGCCACTAAGTAATACAGATCCCGGGTTACACAAGACACTACTTAAATCGCTCAGTCAAGAACGGTGCAGGAGTACTTTTCATGGCCAGAAAAAGTTTTCAGTGTGAACAAATCGACGACTTTACGGCGGTCACACCGGAGTTTAAAATTTTGACTGCCATTCATAAAAAAAGCATATTTTATTTTTTACATCGCCCTCCAGGAGGGAACCTGGCAAAGTCTTTAACATATATGAAAAAATTCTTATCCTGGATAATTGAAAACAGTTATGAACTCATCCTGGTCGGCTTCTTCTCTTCTTGTGGCTACGTGGGCGGGGGGGGGGATGTGCTCGTTTTCTGCCACCCAACTTTGCGGGGGCACAGCTTGGAGCGGGGATGGGGAGAGGAGATGTGGGGGGGGGGGGGATGTCCGCTTGCGTCGCGCGCTGGTGGTCCTTGGTGTCCATGAAGGCAGGTCCCCGCAGCAGCAGCAGCCACAACAGGGGAGGGGAGGATGAACGGCACGCGCTGGGAGTGGCGCGCGCGCGTCGGGGGCTTGCAGGAGGCAAGCAGCCCATGACCCCGGACCAGCCGAAAGGCTGGGCGAAGGTAGGCGAGGTCTGCAGCTCAGCCGGGGTTGGCTGCAGGAGGCCACCACGTGGCGGCCGTTGAGGACCGCGGGGTAAACTGCTACAAGGTAGCAGCGCAGTGGGGTGCGCTGAATACCGCCTTTCCGGCGGCGCGCAGGATCTGTGTACCAGCCGGGGCGTCAGCGGGCTGGCGCACAAGGCCCGGCGGCCGTGTCCAGGATCACGGGATGCGGGCCTGGCCGTACCGCCGGGGGCTGCGTCAGGACAGTAGCAGGGGGGAAACGCTGGATACCGCCATGGAAGACGGCGCTTCGGGGCCCCGCATGCACCAGTGCGCGGGGAGGGCGGAGGGCAGCAGGGAAGCCGCGCTCACGTCCAGGGCAGCACAGCAGGCGTCGAGATGCTGAACAAGCCGCCGCCAACGTCGTCAGCTGCGCCGGCTGCTCGGGGGTTTTCAGGAACATGGGTCCGCCGCTGCAGCTGACGACGACGGCCCGAAGAGGCTCTAACGTCGGGCGAGGGTCACCCGGCCGCTGAAGCGGCCGCCGGGTAAAAGGCCTACGAGGAGTAGGGCGACGGGTCGGCGGGGCAGCCTAGTAGCCACTTGGGAGGTGCGCCGGACGGCGCTGGGCCCATTCGGAGCTCCTAGCGACCATCCAAAGGGCGGGCAGGAGGGTGCACCGGGCGCGTCTGAGGCGAGGCGGCGTCGTCGAAGGAAACGAACGCGTCTCGGGAGGAGAGGCAGGAGACATCCGCGCTCCTCGAAGGTCCAGACGAAAGTGTCCTGGGCGGCGATATAAATATTAAAATGTTGAACGAAACACAGCTACGTACTGATTTCACTCGACTATTAGAAGCTGATGCATGTTTTAACACAATTACTGCTCCAACTCGCATTACCAACGACTGTGAAAGTTTGTTGAAGTTTTATTACGAACTTTGAATCTAACTATTAACACCGGAGTAATTCGCGCTCATATTAGTGATCATTTGCCAGTATTTCTTCTCTTGGAATCGTATGTTTCGGCTAAAGATCTGAAGCAGTGTCCCCTATTGACTATTCAAGATATTAATCCGGCTCCACTTGAGGAGTTCCGCACAAAAAAAAATTTGGCTTGAGGTTTGCAATCAGTCTTACGTAAATGCCGCGTACGAGTTATTTCTGCGTATTTTCAAAAAGGCTTACTCGGAATCTTTTCATACTAAAACACTGAAGCCTAGAAAAGCTAGAAAACCTTGGATAACCAATGCACTTCTGAAACTAATCAAGCAAAAAGATGCTCTATTCAAACGTTTTTTGGACACAAGAGACACGAGCCATCTATCCGAATTTAACAAATTTCGAAATAAATTAACTGCTACTCTCAGACAAGCCAAAAAAGATTACATTCATAGGTTGTTTAATCCTGAACCTATAAAGCGAACGGATATCACGTGGAGAAACCTTAGCACAGTGCTTAACATTGGACGTAAGCAATCAGAGGGCGTACGAGAACTGATAATTACCAGAGAACGTTCATCAGGCGTGCATTTAGCAAACGCTTATAATTATTTTCTTGAGTCCCTTGTAAACAGTTTTCGTGATCCACAATCCGCACAGTACCTCTATTCCAGAAATTGTGATAGTGCTTTTTTACTTCCAACTAGCGCCGAAGAAATTTATCTCACGTTCTCCGCTCTGCGAAATAGTAAACGCTGCGATATTGATGACCTGCAATTACGCCCCGTAAAACACGTTTTAGATCAGATATGCCCCGTTCTTGAGCATGTGTGTAATTTGTGCTTTGCAAACGGTATATTTCCCAAGCACATGCAGCTCGCAATGGTTACGGTGCTCTTCAAAGCCGGTGACAAAAACAATCTGTCTTACTACAGACAAATATTCATTTTGCCTGTATTTTCAAAATGCGTAGAAAAACTAATAACACTGAGAATGACCGCTTTCTGCGAAAAACAATATTTTTAATGACTGCCAGTTCGGTTTCCGAAAGGGTCGCTCGACACAGTTAGCTCTACTAACACAAAAGCAACTAATACTACAAGCATTTGAGCAAATTTTAGTGACACTAGGCGTTTTCATAGATTTTTACAACACCTTTAAAACAATTAACCACACTACTCTACTAACAAAACTTGACATTTACGGCTTCAGTGGCCAATTCATTGGCTTAATAAAAACCTACCTGCAGTTCAGGTGTCAGCGGATTTCAATAAATAACTGTATTTCCGATAACTTACCCATTAATTCTTGTGTACCTCAAGGAAGAATTCTGGGACCTTTGTTATTTATATTTACGTTAACGACATAATTAATATTGACACCACTTCCCGATTTATCATATACGCTGATGACACTAGTCTGTTATTTACATCTGGTTGTGCAAGGGCCCTGTTGGCTCTTGCGAACGCTGCTTTATGTGAACTTAATCGATGGCGTTCATTGAATTCACTGTGTATAAAAAAAACAAGACAAAAGCTGTACTTTTTCAACCTAGAAACAAAAATGTCTACATTGACGGCCATTTGCAAATGGGTTCTTTGATTATCAACATTACGCCATCCATTAAATGCCTCGGGGCCGTATTTCAAAAAATACTTAATTTGGAATCTTTATAATGACTCAGCTGCTAACAAAATCGCTCGCATTGTGGGAATACTAACGATACTTCGATTTTTTCTTCCCTTGAGCGTCAAAAAACTGCTTTATATCCCTCTCTTCATGTCCCATCTGAACTACTGTCATTTAATCTGGGGAAACACCACGATGTCTAACATCACAAAACTTCTTCTATTGCAGAAGAAAGCAGGGCGCACTATTGCCAATTCTTCAAATGACGCTCATACGCAGTCTCTTTTCAGCGCTCTTATTTTACAACCGGTTACCTCTATATATCGTAGTATTTTACTCAAGCGTTTCATGTTGGTGCGGTGGGTGGTTGTTAGAGTGATGGATAGATGCGTGGTGAGGCAGGCATAGGTTGTGTGGGTGTTGCGTGGACACAAGCCTCTAATTGCGTGAAGCGGTTTCTGAGTTGGAGTTGGATAGTGAGTTGTCGGGGTTGGAGCTTTAAGGAGTGTAATTTGTTGATTGCCTTGATTTGGACCAGGGCAGGTGACAATATCTGACGGGGCCGAGTGCTGGGTCACATGCTTAGAAGGTGGTTTGGTTTCACAAAATTCGGCGCACATACGAAAAAACGGCGCTGTGTGTAAGCAAACGCGCCCGCGCACGGTAAATAAAAAAAAGAGTGGGGAAGGACCCCAGAAGAGCGCGTAACTTTTCGTATGCTGCTGCCTTTTCTAATCAGCTCGCCGGCGCGACGCCGAGGGAGGCATGGCCGCGCGCGGCGTCGATTTCTTTAGAATCTCTGAGTAGTTTCTACTCATCGTCTACAGAGAGGGAGTGACCTTGACTGCGCTAAAGTGATACCCTCTCCCCTTCGCTCTCGCACCGGCGTCTTAGCATCGGAAGAAGGACCCAGATTTTTTCCTTTAGGCTGTCTCCGCGCTCGACGAATAGAGTCGCGCGCCCGGCGCGAGAAGGAGGAGTTCGTGCAGTGGAAACTACGTGTATGTGCGCGCATGCCTTGGCGCGAAGAACAAACGGACGCGGACTGCGCCTATAATTTAGGGGCTTCAACCACTGTATGTTATCCCGAGCCGCCGTTTAAGCTTCTCAGAAACGCACCCGCTCAACTCCCGGTAGAACACCACCGCCCAGCCACGGACCAGCGAGGCAACGTGCACCAGTCTGCGGATCGGCCCCGTCGTGCTCCTCAGGTCGCCGGACTGTCGCAGTGCCCGGTGAACAAATTGTTTTGTTTGTTTGTCTCTCTCTCTCTCTCTGTGTTAGTGCACTATAGGTGCGAAGATTTTGTTGAATTCGAATCTCTCTCGATTGTTAATTTGCACGAGTTGCGTTATGTTTGTAGATCACTATGTATGCGCTCTTACGAGTGTGTGAATTCCTCTGTATCGTCCCTCCGCTGTATAAACTTCGTTTTTTGTTGTGAACCTTTGGCTGAGACCCATTCTCTGGCTTGCGACCGGCGAAAGCTGGGCACCAAACGACCAACCCCCTTGTCACTTGGTAGCTGGCCTCCGGCTGAGCTTGCCACGCTGAGTCGAGGGAATCTCCTATTGTGACCGAGACCGCTACCTCCACACGCTCTAAGGGTGTCTAGGAGAGCACGCAAAAGTGAGCGAAGTGGTGGAACTTGGAGTAGCTGGCCTGGCGGTAGTTCGGGAGGGGGTAGTGGGTATCGTTGTCCAGGGACGTGGTCGGGAATGGGAGTAAGCGGCACTCGCACGCACCCGTAAGGTAGCCCTCCCCACACTTAATACTCCGAGGGGAGCAGGGTTTGTTGTAACGGGGCGTATTAAAAACCGAGCTGAACCCGCGAGGCACCGCAATCTTTCCTCACGGCTGTTGAAGAATACCTAGGGTCGGCTCTGTCGGAGATATCCCTAGCCATTCCTGTTTTTTTTTGTCCATGTTGTGTTTTGCTTAATAATAAGCTTCCACTAACGTGCCTAAAGAAAAACATTTAAACGTTAGCTCAACGTTTATATATTTTTTCTACAGTAAACTTCAATTACATTTATTTTCCATTGGCGCGGTTGCAAATGCGTTTACCACGTGCTCATGCTTGCCATGTCAAGGCCTTGGCTCATCGCCATTGATCCTAGCCATTCCCGAAACGATTTCCCTGGGCAGATTTTATTTTACCCGGCTGCTGTTTCCTTCGCCAAGTTGAAAAACTAAAGTTCAAGCAGCGCGTAATGCCTTGCTGCGGGCTCCGCTGAACAAGATAGGTATCTGTGTCCGGTGTGCAATGCTTCGTTCACATTTGAAAGTGCACGAAGGACGCACGTGCGAAAACAGCACAAAATGCGGGTGGTTTTAGAGAAAAGGCAGAAGGAAGGGGGGAAGGAGTATGGAAGCCAACGATTCCTGAGAAGTGATAGTAGGAGGTGCAGAGGGCATAAGGTAAAAGTATAACGATGAATGAAAGACGGGTTGGGCAGGTGAGAGAGGGTGAAAGAAACGATAAATCAGCAATATGAAGTACTGGGAAAACCTCTGTCCACGTGTGAGACCATTTTAAATACTTACGTCAGTGCTGGAATATGCATGTTTGCACATTTAGTGCAAACATGCGAGCGCGTGGCCGTACTTTTTAGAGGTCTATTGCGTGTGACAGAGCCACTCATAGCTGCAAAATGGCGCAGAAGAAGAAGATGGACCTGAATGTAGTGCTAGTACTCCCCTACGGGGTACAGACGTAAAGGCTAACTTTTGGGTTCAGGTCAGGTTAAGGGCAACATGGCAGTTATGGAAATAATAATGATATGTGTGACGTTAATAGACCTGAAGCGGGCAGAGTAGATGAGGGAACAAATGCGGGTTAATGATGTCCTAGTTGAAATCAGGAGGACGAAATGGGCTTCGGCAGGGCATGTAATGCGAAGGCAAGATTACCACTGGTCCTTAGGGTTAACGGAGTGGATTCCAAGAGAAGGCAAGCGTAGCAGGCGGCGGCAGAAAGTTAGCTGGACGGATGAGATTAAGAAGTTTGCAGGCATACAGTGGACGCAGCTGGCAAACGACAGGGTTAATGGGAGATACATGGAAGAGACTTCTGCCCTGTAGTAGGTGCGGTCAGACTGATGATGATGATGACAACCCTTTACTTCAGAGATTGTTTCTTCTGGGTAGGTTGATTCCAGACGAAGACCAGTCCTCTTGTCGAAGCATTGGCAAGCACCCTGAGCCTTTCCCTTTTCCTTGTTCATTTTGTGAGTGTTGTGTGTGTCAAGAAACCGTCTTTCTAATCTCTTTCCACCGTGCACACTTTTTGTGGCGAGTTACCTTTCGAGTTAGCCGTAGGATTGCCTTACAAAGTGCAGAAATCCATATCTTCTATGGTTATCCTTATATGTATACACCAGTGGTAAGTCATGATGAAAATCAAGGGATTTGTGTTGTTTAATACTTACCTTAAAGGTGATCACGAGAATACAGTTGGAAATGTGCCGTATTCTGCCCACAAGGGCTTGGTGGTCTGTCATTACTGGTTTCTCTTTATCGGGGCTACTTGACAGCTGCCTTGAAACGCAGTTTTTTTGGAAGTCATACGTCAAAAAAGAACGTTTCTACAATTATAATTTAAATGTTATTTGTTTAAATTAAATCATTGCTGGTCAGGGAATGATATTTTCAAATAACTGGCCTAAAGTTCAAAACCTGCAAGATTAACTTTGTAGCTTCTTTCCTTTCTTAAAAACCCGGTATCTATTTGTTGTTTCCAGCAAGCAGAGGTCTGTGTTATAGCCCATATTTTTCACTAACGAGTGAAACTTGGGCAGTATCGACCCAACATAAAACTTGGGACGTATTACACAAATTGCTTGTATGCAACTGTTTTGCGTTACAGCATGCACAGCGTGTTCTTAAAGCCAAATTTTTTACATTTGCAACTGGCTCCTAAAACACCTATTATGGCTAATGGCATTTTGCAAAACTGTGTTTCTCTGAATGCTCCTAAGAATAGCTTCAGTTCATTCAGGAGCATATATATTTACAATATCTCTTAAAGGCATAATTGGTCACATTAGCTCTTGGTACCTGACAATTCATAGTTTTATGTATCCAGCATCGCTGACTTCTATCACATGTTAGATTAGTAAAATGCTCACTATTGGTTTATACCACTACTCAGCATGGGGCTGTGTACTTTTTGTTGTGTTGAAGAAAGTATACTTATATATGAAAGAACTTTCAGCTGCACTTCACATGATTCAAATTCTACCAGAAAAAAGCTGCAAAACCTTTTGGTCACTACCTGTTTTTGCCCAGCACATAACAGGCCATGGTAAGATATGAACAAAAACCGTGCATGCATGTTTTCTGCAAGTGCATTTTGTGTACTACCAACACTAAGGTGCGATTAACTTATGTCCTGTAATAGAAACCACATAAAGCATTTTTTTCTATAGATTGTTTACGAAGAATTTTTTGTATATATTGCAGCATGTTTATTTTAAGCTTTAAACTGACTATTTTCCTCGTGACTCAAGAACTGCTATATGTGCTGAAATTTTGTAGACCTAGTTATCTCCAATATTTCAGCCTACATCTTTAATTGACAAGCTCTTGTGTCCTTTTAAGACAGTTAAATAATGCGCACTACTGTAAGCATATGCACACATTCTAGTACAGAGGTCTGCCAGGCTGTGGAGAATGTGGTGTGGGTCTAAATAACGAACTTACCACAGGAAGCCTATGTTCTATTTCTTTGCCTTTTCTAAGCTTTCTTGCTGCATGTGTGGATAGTTGAGTTGTACTTTTTATAGTGTACAGCGGGCACATACAAACATCATTTCTGTGTTAAGCAGACCCCGGTGTCCTCTATACGTGACTGTTTTTGTACAGAAAATTTACCGCCAAATTGTTCTCGTAACACTCAAATTCGACAACTATGCAATGCTTGCTGCCCAGGTATTCCTATTTATGTGGAGCAGGTCATTGAAATTTGTTGGGCAAGCACCGTTGGCATGAATTACTAGCAAAATGATCATGGACCTTGATGTTGGTGTCTAAACTTTAGGCAGAGTAGTGCAATAGAGCAGGATGCTTTCAAACATCAAAACACGCGTGGTTTGACAGAGGTGCAGAGGCCCTTGTACCCTTAAAATTCATCATGATGCGCATCTTGGGTGCCCTAAGAGATCACTGGTGATTCATTCTCTGCATCGTATGCTCTGCCGAGGTCCATTTTCTTCTTTTACTTTCTGCCAGAGTATTGACAATTCAGGCTTGTTCTGAAATGAATGTTGCCATAGTCTAGTCTTACTGCTAACATTTTCATCTCTGTAGACAACTGTTCTTCCTGCATTTAATCTCAAGCCTCATTGTTACCATCGAAGTTTAAAGGTGTGGCTTTTTTTAGCAACATCATTAGGCTGCTTCAAAACGCAAGAAAGCCCTCCCAGTTCACTACAGGCAATTCTGGATCTCCTGATAATTTCTTGCTCATGGTCTAGCTCTCCAAACTCTACTTGGCCTACAAATAGCTCCCTTACCACTTCTAATGTTCCCCTGCTCATCATAGGCTGCTGGTTCCTTCCGAGACTATTGTACTTCTCTTTTCTGCTTACTCTTTTTATGCCTGCAGTTCTTTCTGTGCATAGGTCATCAAGCAAACACTGAAATTAATACTCGTAGATACTTGACAGCACCATCATCAAATTGGAGTTTACTTGTTGTCTGTCTGCTACTGCTTATATTTTGCTCCTGCATACTCTCATTGCTTTTTGCTGCTTTTAGGTTTCCTCCATGTCTTTGCTCAATCTTGTCCTTGATATATTTTCTTCTTCTGCTTAGCTTCGAAATAGTGCCTAGGTTTGATGGTTCTGATGGTTCCATAATCTCTATCTACCCTACCTCTTGCTTTTCAGTTGTTAAGTTCTTGATTATTGTGGTAAGTTCACCATTCAAAACCAAACCACATTCTCCGCCGTCTGGCAGACCTCTGTATGAGAATTCATGCATATGGTTTACCAGTCCTCCTGACTTCTGTTATATGTACTAATAACTCCGTTAACAATAGAGCTAGTGCAGCTACGGCTCGAACAGCAAGGTACAGAGATTCTTAGCGCCCTCCAATGCGTCGCAGTTCTGGCCGTGATTTATTTAATAGCTGCTGAAGATAAAGAATAAAAAAATTTAAGTTTTATGACGAGAATCACTGTTTAGCAAAGCATAATTGTGGAACTTGAAGCATTACTTGAAGAAAAGCAAACATTTTTAGTTTTTTTCATGCTGTAAACAAGGTTATCTGAAGAAAGCGAGATTAAGGGTTCCTGAGGCAGTTAATTATTTGTGGCTTTCTGTTCAATTTGCACACAGGTGTGTTCACCGACATGACAATGGCCATCATTAGTTGCTTGTGGAATATGCCTGAAGGCCTCTACGCATGTGTAGTCGGCTTATCATCACATCTGGTCTGCACCACTGAAGCTACATCTTGGGCTACAAAATGGCACTCATGACATTTGAATATCTCCCATCCGGTTGTATACGCTTACAGTGATGAAGTGCCTCCATGGCACACCAGTGTTTATCTGCCTTCTCATTTTGGTGTATTTTTAACTGAGTGATTATGATGTTCGGCTGCTTACCTGAAAGATGTGGGTTCAACCACGCCTGCGGCGGTTGCATTTCGATGCAGACAAAATGCTAGAGGTCCATATGCTGTGCAAAATCAGTGAAATATTGTGCACTGCCGTTTCACAGTACATATGGTCAAGGAGGTCAAAATTATGCGAAGCCCTCTACTACGGCTTCTCTCATAGTCTACGTCACTTTGGGACGTTGAACCTCAAAAGTCAAATCTTATATAAATGGAACTTTTATCAGGAAGAAAAAATTCCTAATCGAGAGACCAGCTGCTTAATAGGAAGTGCTACTTTCTTTCAGTGAACTAAAGAGTATTGCAAACAGCTATGCCAGCATAGTTCCAGTGTGGCCGGAATGTTGCCTCAGCTTATTAGGCATTTTTCAGGGAAGTGCTGCCATATATGCATTTTTCTCGTCAGTGCACCTGTGATAATTTATTGTTTTGCTATTTGCGGAGGACAAGTGTTCCTCTGAAGACTTCATGGGCTTAATGCTACTGCTCACTGCATAGATCAAAGGGCGGGTATATCTGGCCCAACAGCCAATAATTGCTTTGTGGCCTTCATGTCATCTTTACCACTTTAATAAGGTGAGCCTTGTGTGAATTCCGTGCCGAGCTGCAGTGGTATGCTACCATTATTGACTTCAGCTCACAGGCCTGCTGTGCTGTGCAACCCTTTTATTCGGTGGCACATCATCAGTGGAGCTCATGGTAGCTGCTGTTGCTTAGCTTGCCTACATTTTACATGTACAAGGACTCCCTCCTGCTAGCATCTGACACTCCTCAAATCACTTATACAAGAAACTGCTAAGCAGCTTTGGCACATGGTTGCTGGCTTTCTCATGAACATCGTCAGGGACCAGTAACAATGGGCAAGAGCTGAAGTTGCGGTTAAGCTAAACATTATGACCGCCATTGCCACCCGTATCACGGTGCTAACGGTGTAAGAACGTTAAAGCTGTATGTTACCTCCAACGTAATTATCACAATAAATTTAACATTGTGTAAACGTAAACTTCTTATTGCAGAAACCTTTTGAAAATGTTATCTTCGCGTTTTGGAATATTGCTAAAAAATTTACCTCATAGTAATAAAAAGAGGAAACTAGTAACTTTCAGCTTGTGTTACTGGGTAATATTTTCATACCATTCAGATTACACTGCCACAACGAATTGCGTTACTTGTGGGATTGGGTAAGGAATTCTGTGAACTGATGTCACAAGCGACTTCTATATAAGGGTGTACTTGTTCGGGTCTCACCCCCGCCTCCCCCCACCTCGTGACTAATGGGCTTAAATAGCTTGCGCGGACTCTGGGATTCGCTACTTGGACCGCACATTTAATGCCCTTTCATATTGGCAAGCCGCAAAGGGCATGCGACCAGCAGTCGCTTGCGATCAGGCAGCAGCTCAACAACGCAGTTGCTCACACCTGCGAGGGCGACCTGCGGGCCTCCTTCTCGTCTGATGCTCGGTCGAAATGAGAACTAAGTTCTGGGAATGACGTCCATCGCGAGGCTTTCGAGACTTTCGTCTGATTTGGCCCAGTCAAGCTCCTGCGCCCACGCGCTCGGTCCTCTAAAGTGCTCTGGTCTCTAGTGTGACTGTACTACGACAACTTGAGCGAACAGGAGGATGTGTGGTGGTTTTAATGTGCACTTCGGCCATACAATTATTCGTCATGATAACGTAAGGGTGCTGTTCTCGGGGCCGGCATGCCAGCCTGAATGCCGACCGCCAGCGTCTGAAAATTGCAATAGTAATGTTTGTTCATGTCCATACTAAGCCGTCGGATGGAGTATCACTGGCCAATATCGAGTTGTTGGTAGAATCAATAACAGGAATAAAAACAAATTTCTTCCCATAGCGCCTTTATTTGCTACAGCTCAATTGCAGCTCTCCTGGCCTCGGCTGGCTCCGCTCCTGAAGGTGTCGAGGAAATCGAGTATATCTTTATTTTACGATGAGACGATGTCCACAGTAAAACGATGACGAGAACAGAACTTCAACGCTGGCCAGTTCTAAAGTGCACTTAGCTGCTGCATCATGCGAAACCGGCTAGGCTTAGCGACGACGAGGGCAGCCAAGGTGCAGCGCAGAGTTCAATGCGCAGCGCGCCAGCGGGCGGGATCGTTGCCGAAAGCTCGGCTCGCCCACTGCGGCTCGCTCACTGATTGGCTCAGCAGCTTGCGACTTGTACTCGGAAGGCTGGAAAATTCATCACGAGCGACTGGCCTGCGACTGAGCAATACTTTATGCCCACGTTTACAGCACTGGTGAACAACTTTAAACGCTCATATGTTTGGAGTATCGGCTGCGCTGCAGCGAGTTTTAATTAAGATCGCTTGCTACGCCATCGTCACTGTTATCGACGCACAGGTTGAGAACTTCAATTCCAGTGCGTGCTAAAACAGCTCGTATTTATCGGAACGATATGAACTCGAAAACACGGGTGCCTTGATGCGCTAGTAAGCTGTTGCTTCTGAAACTACACGCGATCAGGATGCGGCGAGTGTGAGTCGCTGTTGCATATTAGGTAAAGTGTGACGCAAGTATCGACGTAGTTTCGCGACGCAATTGATATCAAAGCAATTCGCTTGTACTGGTCAAAGATTAACCTTTTATGTTTCATGGTCTTCGGTGAGCGTGCCAGTTTCGCGCAAATTTATGCATCGCAGCTGCTCCTCATCGTGCCACTCGCGTTCAACATATCAAAGATGTTCTCCAGCTTGAGATACGGCGCATTTCTTCGCTTTTTTGTCGCAACTTAGTGATTTCAACTGGCATCAAATGAAATAGCATTCCGTCAACAGCATCGTCTGCTCCGTCGTCTGCTAGTATATCCGGGTCACTTCAGGTGATCACAGGATAGCAGCTTCTACAAACAACATGTCAGAAAAAGTAACTGAAAGCGCTTTGATATTCATAAATATTGCAAAAATAAATTTCAAGAATACAACGTCTGAGTTGTTAATATAATTTAAATATTCATGGTTTAAAAAACAAACTTGTTCGTGGGCTGCAATTATTCAACGACGCGAAAGCACAGCCGTCGGCGCATAACAGCGCGAATTAGCGTCACGTTTTGTATTATTTGCCTCTTTGAGGCATTGCTTGAGTGCTTGTACGGCGGACACGTGTAAAGAACTCATTCAATAGTTAGGTGAGCAGGAGTGTGTTTCGGAAGCCAAAGACCAGAATTTCGCCCTGCCAACATTCGCAAGTTTCAAGGGGTAAGCCATGAAGAAAGGCAGTGCTGCGACGTCGTGTCATCTGGAAAGGCAACGAAGACTCCTGCACGGTTTTACTAGGCCTGGATGAATCACATAACTAGTGTATCCCGCTCTGTGTTTCTTTGCTACTGATCTGTATTCACACGTGCTATTTTTATGCGGCTATATAGGGATGTGAGTGGAGGCAGACTGCATGCGGTTGCCGCAGCTGTAATGCGGTGCCAAAAAATCAGGGCCTATATCGTGCATGACAAGTGTTGTTCTCATTGTCTTGATGTGTGTTTAGTACTCGTGTGGCGTGGTAAATAAAAATGGCACCAGATATCACAACAGTATTACGCGGTCGCTTGCTAGCGCTGCGACACTCAGTGGGAAAGCACGGATGCGCACTGCGTAGAAGACGATGACCGAGAAGTGTTACACGACAGAGCGCTCGCGCTAGGCCTGCTGCGATCAGACAGCGCACTATTTTGCTGAGGTTTGGTACATATCGGATTAGTGCTTGCGCTTGCGCCTTAATATTATTCATACTAAATTATTCTGAAAAAGTGGTCGCATGTTAAAGTCTCGTGCATATTCCTCGCCTTGTGATTTGTGAATTTATCTGTGCTTCTCTAATAGAACAGGACTTGAGGCAGCGTTACGTCAAAGTTAGATCAATATTGCGTCTCTCCTGAGCTGTAGCTTGGATGCTTCCTCTCCTTCTGAGCACTGCGAGCTGTCGGTGATGCAGCTGCACACTTATTTATGATTTCTAGCTTTTTGCTATATGTCTCGCTTGTGCGACCCCCATTCAAGTTGTTCGCCATTGGCGTTGGTTTTTCTGTTACTTATTTTCACTTTGTTACTTATTCTTGATTGCGTGCCATCAGCTGTGCTGCCGGCAATTCTCCGAGCTCGGAGAAACGCGGCCGGCGCGCGTCTCGAGCTGATGCGCCTCATATCGGCTCTGGCAATTTTCGCCCGGATTACCGAAAAATTCCATACGACCGAGGAAATGTTGCTTCTCTAGACGGATAACATCTCCCGGCACCCTAAAATACTGCTTTCGACAAGGTAGGCCAATTTTCGGGCCTTTTAGGCCCATTTCTGACTTCAACCTGTGGGAGCTTTAGCTAGGCCTAAAGCCAAGTAGCCAGTCTCCAGCGTTCTTCGCGGACGCCATGGCGGCCTCCGCTCGCCGCGGGTACGATCCCGAGACGATGGCATGGAGAGAAGTCGTCGCAGGCACATTGTCTCCGCCTGAAACTTCCACTCCAACGCAGGAGATAGTAGACGAAGGTCTCTTCTCGTTGGTGGCAATTCGTAAACGCCAGCAACGCCTGAACACGTCGGCGGTCAACGGACCCACCGTGAGTGCCGCTGTTTCTGTGCATCCGAACACTGCAAGCTCCAACCCTTTGCTCTCTCAAACAGTGGTATCGAAGAAATGGCGGCCCACCGCTATGCCTCGACTCCGCAATGGAGATTTCATGATCGCCATCAAGCCCAGAGTGACGATCTCTCTGAAGACAGTCCTGCAGAACGGTGAGCTTGGTGCTTTGCTCTCAGCCTATGTAAACGCCTCTTCGGTGGACACGCTTAATATCTGGCCCATCTGGGACAAGAATATCATCATCGCCACCACTCAAGACGTCAACGCGGCAAACGCGCTTGCTCGCGAGTTTACCCTGCAATCTTTCAATGGCTCCATTCCGATGGTCGGCCACGCCAAATTCAACGGTGAAGTCTGCAGGGGGATTATTACGGTCCATAAGCAGGAAACTTCAACCACCTTGACATCTAAAGTCTACTGGCGCGGAGGAGAGATTGCCTTCATCCGCAATCTGGGGAAGTCGACAATTGCCCTGCTAACCTTCGTGGGGCGTAGAGTACCGCGTTACGTGCACTATAACAGTGTGGTGACTGTGGTGCGCGAATATAAGCGGACTATTCCCGCGTGTTTCCGATACGGCACCATCGGTCACCACGTGGAATTATGCCCGAATCCTCAAGACAATCGCTGCGGACACTGCGGCCAAACGGTCGCAGTCCTCGAAGACGGCAACATGGCGTCCCACGAGTGCAATCCCTCCTGCATCGTCTGCGGTTGCGGCCTTTTACGGGCTCGCAAGACTGCAAAGCCAAATTCCGACGGCTGCAACAACCGGGCAACACTACCGGTCATAGAAAACAACCTCAGAGTGCTGTGGCCCCGGGTCCTGGCACAGCTCCGAAAGTCCCCCCGCCTAGCAACAAGATAGTGCAAGCCAAAATCGGACAAGCTCCACCGGCGGGCGCCTTACCCGGGCGTGCCCCCAAGCCTCCTCGACCAACTAAGAACGCGTACCGTGATCGAGGTGCCGCCGCATTCGAAAACGGGGATTTTCCGCCTCTCGTGGGCCCTCCGTTTGGCGCACCAAAGAAGACATCACAGCCCAAGGTACGCAGCCGAGATGGGCCTCCTCCGCCTCCCCATACTCCCCTACCTTCTCCTCCACCAAATCTTCCTCCTCCTCCCCCCCCACCCCCTTAACTCTGATGTCGCGGACCTCGGCCGCGAGCTCGAGACCCTCCGGGCACAGAATGCTAAACTCCACGCCAAAATTCACGCGCTAGAAATGGCTCGGTCCTCCACGCCCACTGCCCAGGTAGCTCCGGAACCGATGCAAGAAGTGCCGGCGGATCCGACACCCTCTAGCTCTGACGTGCGTTTCACCGCCCTCAAAAATCACCTGGGCCAATTAACGACTCAGATGTCCAATTTTGGCCAAATCAAGGACAACCTGCTCAAGGCAGTCACGGCAACAGTTACGGCCGCCGTGACAGCAAGCATTAAGACGTGGCAAGAGTCAAACCCTCGGCTTCTCCGCCGAATGGGACCCCTCAAAGACGCGAACCGCTCATCAAAATTCAATCGACCCATTGGTCTAACCGAACTCTCGGAGGAGCCGGAACCGCTTCCGCTGCAGGTGGCGGAACATGTTCTGGCTCTCCAAGGCTGTCTCCATATCGGCATGGCTGCGCCCCTCCCAACCAACCCCTTAGAGGGCGCCGCCCCCCGCAAAGACAGCAAGCTCTTTCCCTTGTAAACTGGAACTGTCGGGGTTTCAAAGACAGGACCAAACGCGCCAACTTAAGGGCGTACATTGACAACCTTGAGCACCCCGCCGCAGTCCTTGCGTTGCAAGAAACCAAGGATACGGTCAAGCTCTCGGGCTATAATACTTCCCAACGAGACCCGTTCACCTGTCTCCTAGTCCATAACGCCTACACAGCGCAGGAGGTTAATCTCGACCTAAATCTGGAATATTCGTACGTGATGGTCTCTGTCCTCCCTCTACGGCGAACAGATAGTCCCGCACACACCCTAAATATCTACTGCCCCCGAAACTCAAAAATATCAGTTTTTCTAACATCCTTAGCGCAGCGCTAAGGACCGCGGGTCGCAACCCCCTCATAATAGTGGGCGATTTTAACGCCCCCTGTCCAATGTGGGGCTATCGCAAGAAAGAGGCGCGTGGTCGTAAGTTGGCGGAACTTATATCTACGCTGGGCATCACTCTTCTAACCGACCCTGCTCACCCGAACCGTGTAGGGAATTTTGTCACTCGGGACACCTGCCCCGCTCTTACCCTCACGAAACACATCCGACACGCAGAGTGGATCAACACTGAGGACACCCTTGGCAGCGACAACTGCATACTGAACACTGTAATTTACACTCGACCCTTACATCGCCCCCTTGCAACAGCCAAACTTCCCGACTGGAATGCTTTCCGCCAGGCCCTCCCAGTAACTTCTCTCGGGCCAAGACTACTCAACTTTGGCACACGGACTCGTGCAAACACTCTGTTCAAACGAAAAGCAGATCCAGCTTACGGAGCGTGCATCGGACGTGGATAACCACCTGATACACCTCTGGGAAGCTCGCCGCAGCCTCACTAAACGATGGTGGCGGCAAAAACACAATACTAAGCTTCGCGCTCGCATCTCTGACCTCACCCAGCAAGCTGCCGAGTATGCTGCCTAGCTCGCTGACAATAACTGGGTAGATAGATGCAACAGCGCAGCAAGACAGATGTCAAGCAGCAACACTTGGCGGCTCTTTAGGAGTCTCATAGACCCCACACAAACACGCTCGGAAACCCAGAAACACCTCACTCGCGCAATACACAATTTCCAAGGAAACACAGAGCAGCTAGCGAATGTCTTACGCTCAAAATACCTCAGTCAGGATCAAGATCCGCGAGGGCAGGATTATTCGTATGCAGGCAACGATAATCCGGAACTGGATCAGCTTTTCCAGCTTCACGACTTGCGCGCGCCTCTTGTCAAAATGCGCAGGGGGACGGCGCCCGGGAGCGATAAGGTCACAGTCAAACTGTTGGCAAACCTCCCCGATCGGGCCTACGAAATCCTACTTGAATATATCAAAACCATTTGGACCGGGGACACTTAGTTGCCACCTGATTGGAAGACATCGTTGGTAACCTTAATCCCGAAGGCGAGGAAACCGGTAAACACAGACAACCTCCGGCCTATCTCCCTCACTTCATGCGCAGGGAAACTTATGGAAACGATGGTCCGTGACCGCCTCTCGGAATATCTCTAGAGCAAGAACACCTTCGCCGACACCATGTTCGGCTTCCGACCTCATAAGTCCGCACAAGACATACTTTTACAGCTTCATCGCGAGGTTCTCGAACCCATAGAACACCCACACAATGACAAGATATTCCTAGCACTCGATCTGAAGGGTGCGTTTGACAACGTCAAACACAGCGTCATATTAAAACATCTTAGCGAGACCAACTGCGGTCCTCGTACATTCAACTACATCAAACATTTCTTAACAGACCGCTTGGCCTATATACGCATACAAGAGACCGAGTAGGGCCCGTTTGAGATGGGAACGCGGGTCACTCCACAAGGCGCTGTGTTGTCCCCGCTTCTCTTTAATATTGCAATGATGCACCTCTCAGCGCAGCTGGCGGGTGTCGGCGGTGTCCAGCATGCACTGTACGTCGATGACATCACCATCTGAGCTACTATGGGAAACATAGGAGAGATGGAGGAATGCCTGCAAGCAGCGGCGCGCACAGTAGACCGCCGGACACCCACCGGTAAAAATGGGTACAAGCCAACCCCGGCCCGGCGCCCGGCTTCTTCAGGGGTGTGTGCTTGGAGGAGGCTCCGCAAACCCCGCTGCGCCCCTTCGGGGGCAAACCCAGTTTCGAACAACTCAGCCTGCAAAGGTGGTTCGTGTTTCACTCCCCAGTGAAGAGTTCAGACTCAAGACTCGTACGCTCTAACCAGCGTCAGGTTCAACACTATGGTCCTTCGTCAGAAGCGATTCAGAGTATCACTACTACTATGCTACGTACTGCGGCCTCCAGTGCTCCCCGTCCAAGTCTGAATTTGTGCATATCCGACATTCTCCGAAATTCAAAATCTCCGTTCAGCTCTCTCTCGCCAGCGGCCCCATCCGTGAAGCGCAGGAGCTGCGAATACTCGGTCTCTTCATTAATCAGCATCGCAAGGTAGACGCGACCCTTGCCAAACTCCGCAGAGTCGGCGACCAGGTGGGCCGAATGGTTCGCCACGTTTCCAACAAGCGAGGAGGGTTGCGAAGTAAGGATGCTGTGCGACTCGCCCATGCCTTCGTAACTAGTCGAGTACTGTACTCGACTCCTTACCTCCGCTCACGGAAACATGACGAAGATTGCTTGGAGGTTGTCCTCCGCAAAAGTTTCAAGAAAGCCCTCGACCGCCCGATCTCCACTTCCAACGCGCGACTGCTCGCGTTGGGGATGGTGAACACCTATAGGGAACTTCGCGAGGCGCATCTCGTTAATCAATACACGCGTCTCGCTCAGACCGTGTCCGGTCGCCGCCTCTTGGACCGGTTACACATCAAACATGACCATCATACAATGGAACTGGTTCGAGTGCCCCGAACTGTGGAGACGCGCCCTCAACGTTCGACCCCTTCCGACTAAGATGAACAAGGAGGACCATAATGGCCGGCGCCAGGCGCGAGCGGATGCCCTGCACCGTCACTATGGCTCAAAGAAACACGTCTTCTACGTCGAAATTGCCGGCCCCTACCACCACTCCAGGTGGGAATGGTACACGGCTGCAGTCGTACACGAGGGAAGACAGGTGGACGGCCTCTAGTTCAGGGCGCCCAGCTCATCTCATGCGGAGGAGCTAGCGATCGCCCTCGCAGCCTCCCATCCCGACTCTAAATGTATCCTCACAGACTATCGCGGAGCCTGTCGTAACTTTTAGTTCGGTTGGATCACTCCACTTGCTCACCAACCTCATCACAGTACTCGCGACTGCGATCCAACTCACCGCTCAATCATATGTGTCCCCGGCCACCAAGGCATGCCAGGTAACGAAGCCGCCCATGAGGCAGCCCACGCACTCACTTACCGGGCACCAGGCGTTCTTAGGGAGGACCTTAACCCGGATCAAATCCCTTTTCTTTCTTTTAAAGATATCACAGAGCACTATTGTGCCGAACACCGCCGCTACCCGGTTCCTATGAAGAGACTGGGTAAAGCTGGCGAACGAACTCTCCTTAGGCTCTTACAAACACCCTGCTGTGCCCGGCGGTTCTCAAGCACTTTGACTCTTGTTTTGACGGCCGCTGCTCATTCTGTGGGGAGGTGGCAGACACCTTTCACATGGTTTGGGAATGCAGGCAAAATCCTTCTCTGCCCCCCATCACCCCTTCCCCTACCCGAGAGGACTGGGAGGCGGCTCAGCTCGGCTGCAAGGAACTATCGGCCCAACAGGCCCTGGTTCGGCGGACCTGCGCAGCGGTCAGGACCAACGGGGTCCCGGAATGAGGGACTCCGCCTTCAATTGTAAGGGGCGATGCCCACTAGGGGCCTCTCCCCGAGCAACTCTCCGTACATATAGCCTAATAAATGCTTTTCACCACCACCACCGAGCTCGGAACTCTTCCCAGGCACGGGATCCTACCCACAGACCACTTTTCACCGAACTCAACAGTTTTCTTTGATATCTTTGTTTCTCTTGCCCTTATTTGCATTGCCAGTCGACAAATTTCTGCAGTCTTTATTTGTATGCATATTTTTTAAATGCAACCAATTTTAGTATGATGCTAAGCTGTGATATGATATATCAGGTTTCTTGCTAGTTACGGCATGCTTTTTTTCCATTCTCTCTTCTAATTTATCCAAGGCAGACTGGTCGCAACGTTCAAGTTAATACCAAGACATTGGTGCAAAGCACCCTGATGAGAATTAATGAAAACGTGTGCGTCCTATATTCAAATTAGTGTGTGATATTTCAGCCAGTTCATCTTTCAGTGTGATTATGACAGTCACCCTGACTCTCCTCAAAGAATGTATGTGAGTTCATTACATAAAATCTGTTAATTTCTTTTGCATTGAGCTAGCTCTTGGCTTTTTTATTGACTTATATTACGTCAAATTTTAGTTTAAAAAGCAGTACACAATTTCCTCTCTAGTCGTTCGTGACACTACTACAGCCACTGACAGCTTTTGCTCTGGATGTATATATTTGCAGTTGCCAGCTGCCAGCACCTATTGGGTCATGCATGCTTCCTGCCTTCGGCTGTGTCATCCCTCCTGAGCCTTTTATGGTAATTATCCTTTGCCGTGATGCATATCTTACCTGCCTATTTTGAAAACTATTTTCAACGCAGGCTCGCGGCTAGGCTTAGGAAAGCATGCGAATTCTACATGCACATCGCAGCAGTACCTCCGCTTATAATTAAACGAACTCTAGACTTGCACAAAATATATTCGCTCATGCAGCTCTTGACGCAGCTGCTGTTAACATAAAGGAATTCAGCCTGCTTCAGGTGCTTTGACATTGCACACCTGTTGCCTGTTATGTAAATGTGTCCTCGAAACGGCTCTATATGTTCATTTACCCCTTGAAAAAAGGTTGTGCTCTACAACTATTGTTTACCAGTATTTCTGATACAGTGAACAAAATATAAGTCAGTAATGTAACATTGCACGATGACACAAGTCCTTGTATGGCGCAGCACCCTTGCATTGCACTGTGCAAGCTGCTGTCAGCACAGATTTATTGCTAGTTTATTGCCACGGCATATGACTATACTGCACAGTTTGTACCTATACCATTTTAAAACTGCATCCTTGAAAAATTTTAAATTAGCTGAAGGAAAAGTGAAGGAAATATCACAGTAACTGTCCCACATTTTGGTGGACACTTGAACCTTGATGTAAGGAAGTGATAAAGGAGGGAATAAAAGAGGTGCCATAGCGGAGGGCTGAGGCTCTTGATAGATGTCCCCTATTTAGTTAAACATACTTCGCCATTAACACATTTGGTGCAAAACAAACATCGGATTTGCACGCTCACGAGAACCGTCATGTCACTAAAACAAAGGGTGCAAATATTGCCGTACTTTAGAGGTTTGCTCTTAAATGCGCAGCTGACTGCCGCTGAAAGTTGACAGCTAATATATGTCTCTTTTTCCTCATGTGCAGTCCGTGGTGCTGGTGCCATTTGCAATGGTGATAAACATTGAGTCGCATGATGCGCAGCCTGTTCCTGGAGTTATTGATTTTGCCTGTCGCGTGAATGTCCTGTTAATATTAGTGCAGAACAATGGTTCTCCAGTTGATCTTAGGTAACTGTATCCTGTGCAACCTGCTACTACCCTTTTTCCTCAAATTTTCTAATCTCATTTGGCCACCTGATTGCCACTCATTCATGCATTCACCTACTGTTGGAATCCTTCCAGTGTTTTAGTGTGGTATTGCTTATATCTACTCTGCATTACACATGCATTGCACTTCCTGTTTTTTATACATAATTTAAGATATCTGTGTTGCTCTTTCTTGCATAGGCAGCTGGGCTCTTGCTGTTTAGAGGGGAAGGGAACAGAATTTTAAACACTAAAAATTTTGATTTTTTTTTACTGGTCGTAAACGGGCACATTAAATCAAGTTTCAATCACAGGTACTGAGTGCAACAAACTATTGCCCTATTTAGGAGTCACTTCAACCTTTCACCCGCATTAAGTGAAAACAAGGGGCGCAGCCTCACATATTGGAACGTTGTTGATATCGCCTGTCAACAGTCAGTGCTTGCTAGTGATGCTGATGGGGTCTTGTGGGCTAGCTAGCAGAACTTGTTGGCGTAGCACCGGTCGGCCACACATATGAAACGTCAGTGGTCACTCTAGAACGATTACAGCAGTACGAACGATGGCCAGGTAATCAGTGGTGTGAAAGGCTTTGTAACGACCGATGCCGACGAGACTCTGACGGTTGTCAAGCCAGGCCTTGGCAGAAAGCTGGCGAGCGAAAACTTGTCACCGACGAGACAACAAAACTGAGTATCCTCTCTCGTCTTTGTGAGTATGTCGAGCGGAAGCAGTAACGAAATGCACTGCATGTGTTCATGTGTGAACACTGACGAGAGAAACACAACACCACAGTGCCAGCCTCCCTCTGTGTTGAGAAAGCCTAGTGAGTATGTTTGTGTGATTATGATTGTTAAAAGCGAATTCTTAAGGCCCAGCGTATGAAGTTTGTCTTAAGTGTAGTTTTTGCAGAAGTGACATGAAATCAATGGCTGCTTACTGTATAGAACACAGAATGAATGAGATGTGAAAATGCTAGATGAGATGACCCTCTCTGTCTAGCAATAGATTTGTTTGGGGAACGCAGATTTGTGGAGAACGGCTTAGTTACATCTGATTTCGTAATTTTATTGGTGTAGTATCACTTTTCACGATGTGTTCTTTATGATTGAGGATATAAATGCTAAGTGCGCAAATTAAGAGAGCTAAAATACTGAACAATCTGGAAAGAGAACATTTTACGACCGGCAGTGAGGTAGTGAAATTGGTCATAGAGCACATCTAGGCCAGGTCATCCGCACATGTAAGCCAGGTCGTGCACAAATGCAGAGTATCTGAGAGAAATTGTTGCGAGTAGATTGGAGTTTAACGCTTTTGGCAGGTGTCATGCGGTTTTGGAAGTAATGTGATCTGATTTCTGCTTTGGCTCGAAGTGCAAGCTTATGGATGTAGGGGCAGGTTTACGTGGCCCCCTTGTGGGCTGTAACTGGGGTTTTGCCATGAGAGTTAGTCCTTTTTTATTTTGATGCAGTGTCATTTGCTTCATGCATAAATTAATGAAAGAAGCACTATTTTGTACTAAGTCAACATTCATTATAACTGCAGCCATTTTAAGTGCGCTTGACTCTAAAATGACTCTTTTCCGGCATTCAGTATTGCATCTTAAAACCAGCCGGAAAACACAGCACAGGAGAAGAGATCACCACAAGAAAAGGCTGGTCTAAAGTCAAATTTTATTGAAGGAAAGCGGCAAACGAAGACCTTAGCAAAGATGCACGCGCAAAACCCCAAAGCAGTGAAAGGGCGAACAACAATGGAAAGACACTGGATGCTAGTATACTATCTAAAAAAACAAATTCCTTACAGCGTAGGCTCACCGACAGCATAGCCACGCACAAGTCCTTGGCCTTACCCATGAAGTAAGCCTCATACATCACAGTTTGTTGTCACTTTCTTGAGAGGGTGCGAAATGCCGTCGAGGTAGGTTATAGAGGCCGCCTTTTCGTGCAGCTCCACTACGTCAGCATCATCCGAATGGTGTTCCTATTCTTCAAGGCAGTGAAACTACACTGACAGGTACGCGAGATATGCAAGTGGCAACCCAGGTGCCATTAGCTTGGAAACCTGCTCAGAGAATGCGTTCTCAACACAGTGATGGCATCACTTCTGTAAAGCGGTTGTGATGCATGCAGCTGCCTACCCGTCTTTCCCCAGCCTCGAGTGGTTCGACTCACAGCTAAGAGGCTTTTCTGATCTTGGGCTCTGGTGCCAACACACGTGGTCGTCCACAAAGCGCAGGTCTAAATCAAGAAACTGCAAACGGTTGTGCTTAGTGGAAGTCACACGTAAAATATAGGCTTTGACAGCATGCCTTAATGATTTCTAAAACGTCTTGTACCAACTTATCTGAGCCCTCCTTGTTCACGAAAATTAGGTAGCCATCAACATAACGAAATGCTACTACGCTGGGGTCTTCCAAACAGGGCTTTAAAGCCGCATCGACTCTGGACAGAAAAATGTCGCGGAGGAACAGTGCGACCGGGGACCTTCTGCATACGCCTGATTTCTGATGTAAATACCACCCTGCCAACTCGCAAAAGTGGAGTTATCTGGAGTTTTAGTTTCTTATGAACAGCAACCTGGACAGGTTCTCTGCAGTTATCATCGATATGGAGGACCAGTACTATTCATTGTCACATGATAGACTTCTGAGATGTGCGCAAGACTGCTGCAGGATGGACAGTGAACAGGCTTTTAAATATGATTGCGTGATCGGGCAGCGGTGGCGGTGGCACGTTGCTGCACAAGAGTGCTCAAACAACTGTTTTGAATTTGCAGTTCCTTCGCTGCTGTCCGTCTGCAAGATTTTCGCATCACGCGCGATCTGCATTCTGCTGGCTTCGTTGACGCACCGTGTGCTGCTGCCTATCGTGCTGTCATCACGTGAAGATACGCCCCTTCCTTCTGGCTATAAAGCTGCGCAAGTCGTCGAGAGCCTTCACACATCGGGCAGCGGTGGCGGTGGCACGTTGCTGCACAAGAGTGCTCAAACAACTGTTTTGAATTTGCAGGTTAGCTGTCTTTTCTTATTGTTGTTAAGCTGCCAGTGCATACTGCCGCCACTGCTGCCACTGCTGCCCATGGTCTAGTGTCTTGCTTGCAATGTCATCTGAAAAGTTTGACCCTTGTTCTGCATGCTATGAAGACATTATAGATGGTGAAGAATTTATGACTTGTGCGGATTGCTGTCAAAGGTTTCATATAGGGAAGTGTGCAGGGGTTGGGGAGCGGAGTTTCAAAGCAAAAAATGCTGAATTAAGAAAAGCCTTGAAATGCTTGACATGTAGATCTTCGGCGTCTCGCAGTCAGGATAGCAGCAGTAATGCATCTTCTGCTGTCCTATGCAAACAGCTTGCTGATATTAGTAAGGCTTTGGCAAATCTCACGGCCAAAGTGGATGATCTGACATCTTTGAAGGAAACCGTTTCAAGCATTGAAATGTCTGTACAACATATGTCTGACACGTATGACAAATTGCTCGAAGTATCTAATAGGCATGACAAGGAAATCGAGCTCCTGCGTAAGAGAGTTGACGACATTGAGGCAAACCAGGACGGGCAGCAAATTCGAAAACTGCGTCAGGAATTGAACGATCTGAGCCAGTACAGTAGGCGGCAAAACATGGAAATACATGGAGTACCTGTGACAGATGAAGCTTTACTGAGCAAAGTAAACAGCCTTGCTGTGAAGCTTGACTTGCCCACACTTGTTGCAAAGGATATTGAAGGGCTACACCGCCTTCCATCTCAACCAGACAAGGTGCCTGTGGTTTTGATCCGTTTTGCCAACCGATCCACAAAAACAGACTGGATTTCAAAGCGCAAAGAATGCGAAGATGACATTCGATTCTTTGATAACCTGACGGCTTCTAGCAGGAATTTACTGTGGCTGGCTAAAATGAAGGCTAAGGAAATGAAGTACGCTTTCGGATGTCTAAGGAAGGAAAGATCTACGCTCGAAAGCAACCTGGTGCACGAGCCATCAGGATCGCTTGTGAGGAGGACATTGATAAGATGGTTTAATCACTGTTGCTGCGAGTCTGCGTAGTACGCCTGCTCAACAATGGCTTATTTTACTGCCGAGTCATTCACCGACTTTCTAAAGGACGGTGCTTACAATCCTCGCAACACACTATCTCTTTACCACTTGAACTGTCAAAGCCTAAAAAATAAATCAGAAGAAGTAGAAGCTGAATTAACTAAACTGAACTTTAATTTTGACCTTATTGCCTTAACTGAAACATGGTTTACCTCAAATGCAGATGTCAGCGAGTTTCCTGGTTACAAACCCATTTCAGTATTTCGAGATGGAAAGCGTGGTGGTGGTGTATCTTTATATGTGCAAAATTATTTGTGCTTTGAGGTCTTGTCGGATTATTAACTTGTTTGTACTGATTTTGAAACTGTCTGCATTGTTTTTCATAGAGTTGCTATTATGGTTGTGTATCGCCCCCCTCGAAGAAATTCTGACAATTTTTTTCGCTTCATTGATTGTTTTCTGAAGTTTGCAAACCAAAACAACTGGCGTATCATTGTGCTAGGTGACTTCAATATTAACTTTTTGGAGGATAACGCTCTGAAGAATAATTTAAATGAAATAATGCTGTCTAATGGGTGTGACAATACTATTGAATTGCCTACTCGCATATCCTTGCACTCTGAAACAAAAATTGATTTGTGCTTCACTAATTTCCCACCTCAGAGTTGCATATCCGGTGTTTTTTCTTCTGGTATTAGTGATCACTTGCCTTTCTTTTCACTTTTTCCTGATACGACCAAATTGAATAAACCCGTTCACGCTCGTAGAGTTAATGATGAAAAGAGCATCTCCAGATTTTGTCACTTGTTGTCTACAATTAATTGGGTAGATGTATATGGTGAAAATTACTCGTCCCGTGCTTATGATATATTTATTCAGAAGCTGCTTAAATGCTATTACGCCGCGTTCCCAACTCAAACTATAAAAAACATAGAAAGGCTAGAAAAGAATGGATGACAGGAGCACTTTTGAAACAAATTAAAGAAAAGAACAAAATGTTCTCTCGTTTTTTGGAAGCGCGATGCCCGGATGATTTAGTTAAGTTTAAGAAGTTTCGAAATAAATTAAACTCAGATCTAACGAAAGCTAAATCTTTTTTTTATATTAATAAGTTTTCGTCAATCTTACACAATCCTAAATTACTTTGGCAAGGTATTAACGTTATTATAGGGAACAGGAAGAATTGTCTTCCCTCTGAGCTGAAAGTCAATGGGGTGAATTATGCTGGAGTTTCACTGCCAATATGCTGAATGAACACTTTTTAGCTGCCGGAGCATGCCGACCTTCTGCTAGCTGTCATTCAACCCGGACTGTCGACTCATACTTACCCTCTTGCAGTACTGAATCTATATTTTTGTCCCCTACTTCAGTGGATGAAGTTATTTCTATCATTAATTCATTTAGGAACACCTGCTCACCTGGAGATGACGAAGTTGCTGCTTTTCCTATCAAATGTGCTGTAAATATTATTGCTGGCCCTCTTACGCATATTTGTAACAGAATGCTACTTTCTGGTGTATTCCCTAGCAAATTAAAAGTCGCGCGCGTTACCGTTTTATTCAAAGGAGGCAACAAAAATGACCCAAATAATTACCGTCCTATTTCGGTATTGCCACTGTTTTCGAAGTTAGCTGAGCGTGTACTCTATAGGCGACTAAACAATTTCTTACAAGCTAAACACCTTATCTGCCCCCAACAGTATGGCTTTCAGGCCGGTAAATCAACAGAATCTGCTCTGTTAGATATTAAAAACTCTATAATTAACAATTTTGAAACTAAGCTTTTTTCTGTTGGAATTTTTCTTGACCTACGCAAAGCTTTCGATTCTGTGCAACATACAATACTGCTCCATAAATTAAAGACTTACGGGATCCGTGGAGTGGCAAATTCACTTTTGGAAAGTTATCTAACTGCACGGATACAGTACACTAAGATTCATGATGTAAAATCCAGTTTTGGTATGATAAAATTCGGTGTCCCTCAGGGTTCAATTTTGGGACCACTTTTATTTATTCTCTATATTAATGACATTGTAAACATTCCATTAACTCCTAATATCATGATGTATGCCGACGATACTAACGTCTTTTTTTCCGGCTCCAGTCTCCAAGTAATTGAACACCAATGTAATGCCTGGCTTGAGGAGTTAGCGGTTTGGCTCTATGTTAATCAACTTCAATTAAACGTAAACAAAACAAAGTTTATGCTCTTCCATCCAAAAAACAAACCATTAGATCATCACATCAAACTATTTTTTAATGACTTTAACATCGAGCAAGTTCATAGTTGCCGGTTCCTTGGTGTGTTTTTTCGTAGCGATTTGGGTTGGAGTGATCATATAAACTACATTAGACTAAAAATGGCCAGATCTATTTATGTTATTTATCGTGTTAGACATCTCCTCCCATTACAAGTTAAAAAACAGTTATATTTTGCCCTTGTTCATTCTCACCTGGTGTATTGCAACCTAGTCTGGGGTACATGCAACAAAACTGATTCATACAAATTGCTTTCTCTCCAGAAAAGAGCTCTACGTTTATTAAGTTCAAGTTCATCTGTTGAAGCAAATCTTTTTGAAACATTTCATGTTCGCAATTTCTTTAATTCATACAATTTTAGTTTGGCTCTTCACATTTTTTATAAAGTCAAGCATGACTTTAGCTCTTTTTCTAATACTTATAATTCAAGAAACGTTGCGTATGATCTACGTTCCGTTGCCCTATCTACTGCAAGACCCAGAACAAATTATGGTAAACAAGCAACTGATTATCAGATTATAACATTGTGTATTACCTACCAGTATCTTACTCAGATTGCTTTAGAAAGTTATAGTGTGTCTGCATTCAAGAAAAAACTGACGATTCTTTTTCCCCCCGGTTAAATTTCAGCTAATTCTGTATACTTGGTTTTTTTTTTGAGTGTGTGTTTGTGTTCTGTTTCCTTTATTATTTTTTTTTAATGTGCATATTATGAAATGTTTCGTTTATTGTTAATTGATATTTATTTGTCTATCATTAACTATATTCTATTGTGATCATGTTTGCTCATTGTTTTTTATCTTTTGTCCATTCGGCCTCCGTTTTCCATGATGTGTGATCGGGGTGTAGGCCTTGTCAGGAGGTATGCTTGGTCTACCTCCTTTAGCCTCACCTCGAGGGCATATTGTATATAATATGGCCAAATAAACATACTACTACTACTACTATCTCGGTTGCTAGCGTCATGGGGCTTTTCTCCTTTTATTTCAAATCCGCATTTATCAGTTGGCAGGGCGGTATTTATACCCAGGTTGTACCTTTGCTCAGCTACAGTTATTCGTCTAAAGTCAATAAGGCATTAGAGCCCTGATTGGAAGACCTCAGCATGGTAGCATTTCGTTATGTTCATGAGTACCTAAATTTTCTGTTCGTGGAAGGCTCAGATAAGATGGCACAAGATGTTTTAGGAGTCTTTAAGGCATGCGGTCAAGGCCTGTCTTTTACGTCAGAATTGTCTAAGCAGAACCGTTAGCAGTTTCTTGATTCAGACCTGTGCTTTGTGGACGATCATGTTTGTTCTGGCTACAGCACAATATCTGGGAAGCCTCTTTTTAGCTTTTTAGGTACGAGTCGGACCACTCATCGCTGGGGAAGGATGGTGAAGAAATGTGCTTGTCGCTGCCGAAGGTCAGTAAGGATGGAAACATTCGATGGGTGTGCAATCGCGTGCATGACATGAGCTTTGCATAATTCATGCCATCACTGTGCTGAGAACGCATTCTCATAGCAGGCTTCCAGGCTAATGGCAGCTGGATTCCCACTTGTCCATCTCACCAACCTCTCAGAGCATGTTTTTACTCGCTTGAGGGAAAGAAACACATAATCGCATGATGCTGATATACCTTACCTCCACAGTATTTCACACAATCTCAAGAAAGTCACGGGAAAGTAAAATGTTGCGTTTGTCCTAACAGCTAAGTGCAAGAAAAGAATCCTTTACGCCGCCATTAAAAAAAAGGCTTGATAAAACTATGGATAATCGTCCACAGCGGACAGTGTCACATAAAAAAAGGCTCACCACTTGCAAAAGTAATGCAGTTTATTGCGTTCCTCTGCCTTATGGTCGCAACTACTATGGGAAGACAGGAAGATGTCTGAATTTTTGCCGTAATGAGCACTTTCACTCTATAGGGGGGAAGGCAAATTCTAATCTGGCACATCACACTCAATCTTGTGAATGCAAATCTGAGGATGACCTGTCTTTTTGCGTGCCTAATTTCCGCAAAACATCAGTGGTTGACGGAAGGGAGAAATTTGTCGGTAGATAGTTGAGGCTTACTACGTCGGTAACGCTAAGGACACGTGTGGCTGAGCCGTGGGTAAACATTCACCGTAAGACTACAGAACACAGGACAAACTACAAAAGACAAGACAGATTACAGACGACTAGAGAGACTACACAAGAATTGCCGAAAATACAACAAGACTACAGACTACAGAAATTTTCTGTCTTAGAACCCTGTAGTGTGTTTTGTGTGGGATCTGAAAATGTCAGCTCGAGCAATCCGATCATCGCTAAAATAAGCATTGCATATTAGATATTTTCGGTGTATGTAGGCCATGTAGCTCGCTCCAGACAAAATTGCTGAAGATTCAATTGCCGACAGAGAGAGTTTTGAAGAATAAGAAGTTTTGGTACACCCGGAGCCATACGTCGGGTGCACTTGCCAGAATTTATCATCAATATGGTCAACCTGCAATTATGATGTATACAGAACAAATTTTCAACGCTATTCATTCCATTACTCGACAAAAAAGTCGATATTTCATACCTAGAACATTACGTTGCCATGCTCTTTATTGAACCTCTAAAAGAAGCACCCGTTAACTTCAAAGGTAACGTCCTCATGCGTTTCGATTTATCGTTACGATAGCTCACCCGTCCAGAAGCGCTGCAGCCTACTCCGATCTGCTGTTTTGTCGTTGTGCTGTTTTTCCCCGCCCTCTTCTCTAGTCGTCCTTGTTTTTTCGCTGTGTTGTTTTGTCGCTGTGCTGTTTTGTCGCTGTGCAGTTTTGTACGGCGAGCTGGTTTGTCACCATGCTGTTTTTTGCCTGTGCATTTTGTTGCCATGCTGTTTATTCTATGCGCCGTTTTGTATCTGTGCCGTCTTCCCTCTAGAATGCCGGAGCACTCTGAAGAACCCTCTGGTAGACACAACTCCGGGAAACGTCCATTTTTAGAAGCACAGGCCGAAGGTGCGCTTTTCATAATGGAACTCACTGTTATAAACTGCCTTAAAAAGTCTCGAAAACACGCCACTCCCGTACGCAACGACTGCTAAGCTTTTCTAGCGCTTTGCAAACGATTCCAACGAGGACCTAAGACTGGGAGCGGAGTACACAACTTGCCAACTACTTGCCAACTATGCGTACACTTATACGCTAAATAAATCATCATCATCATCAGTCTGACTACACTCACTGCAGGACAAAGGCCTCTCCCATGTCTCTCTAATTAACCCCACCGTTCGTCAGTTACGGCCACCGTAGTCCCGCAAACTTCTGAAACTCACACATCCACAAATAAATACCCAGCGAAAAGGGGCGACGAGGCACGCACTAATATCTCAAGAATGAATAGCTGAAATAGCCACGCGAAAAAAAGGCGACAAGACATGCGCTACATGTATGAATAAAGAGCTAGATACGACAGAGTGAAGCGCTAAAGGACGACAAAATGAAGAGTCCACGGGTCATACTTATGTGGTCCGTCCTTTGCCGCTTCAGGCTTTCAGAAAAGATGTGCATCTTTTATGTGTAACCACAGCAGTTTCACCTGAAGTAAGCCGCCTCGTTGGGATGCCGCTTGTTCCTTTTGAACAACACACGAAGGCAGCTTCCCCCGTTGTACGCGTCATCCACGTGCACCGTGACTGACCCGCAGGTGCTGCACAGCCTGTTCCCCTGGTCTTTGGGCTGCAGCTGCTGCTTGGAGAGGTTGAACCACGGCTTACTGGACACACTCTGTGTTTCAGAAGAAATTATAAGCACCACAGATTGTCAAAGACCACGCATCCACAAGTGCGTGCAGAGAGAGAAGCGTAGAGTTGGCAGTGCGCAGAGAGACTAAACCACGTCGAGCCACAACAAAAGCACGTCGGAGTCATTATTGTTTCATTGCAAGTTCTCTTTCGTTGTTTCGTTTAGTTATATTTGGAACTTGCTCGATGCCAAAAATTTCTCTTTCTGCGTCTGCAACAACTGCACTGTACAATGAGATTGTGATTCCAGGGTTTTTTTCTTTAAGGCGGCACCCTCTGAAAGCGGCTCAAGCGCTTTCTGCGTGTGTTACTTATGAATGTGTGTTGCTGCCAGCAAGAAAATTTTTCGTATTAACGGCAGTTTTTTTTCAAATTCTTCTCTACTATCTTGCATACTGTTTTTGCGTACTGTTTCTAATACTGTTGAAATATCGGTTTTGTGATACCATTACCATTCTAGCATATATCGTGCATAAATGACCGAACGTATACAAATAACCACCACGCAGTTTAATACTGCACAAATGTAACCAATGCTAGTATATTTGTCTATTTTCTGGAAGTTCTTTATAGCGCTACAAAACACAAGGACACAGGAAGAAGTACACAGGACGGGCGCTGTGTACCTGCGTACTTCTTCCTGTGTCCTTGTGTTTTGTAGCGCTATAAAGAACTTCCAGAAAATATGCTTCACCAACTAGCCCCACAACGTGTTTTGCTATACACTAAACACAAATGACACGAGATGGGAGATTTATCCGTGTTCGTCCGCTTTAAAACACCGCATCGCCAGACGAGAACACCGGTAAAACGGTGCACATGATATCATAAACACCGAAGCAACACCAGCTAGAACTGACGGTGTGCTAACGAGGTCCGCAATTGTTCATCAGCCGTCTCTAACGGAGTGGTTTCGCCATTCAGAACCTTCCGAACGGTGCAGAAAAAAACACCGTACGGCAGCTGAGACGGAGCCAGGTCGAATTCCTGCTGTGGTTCAAAAGAACGCGCTAGTGGAACTGTGTACTTTTATCTGTTCCGCTTAGTTCCGGAACGAAGCAGCAAGTTTTGGTTTCGGTCAAGATGCAATCGACAGCAGGCGGCGCAAAGGATCAGAAGACGGCGAGAGAGTCGCGACTCGTGTGTGCGGACGCTGTGTCCGAAGCGGCGTAGGCGCTAGGCCTAGCAGCGCCCGCGGGGCCGTCTCGGATTGCGTCGCAGAATTGAGCGCCACGGGTTGTCTGGAGCCTCTCTTGGAAAGGACATCGTGAGCGGCGACTGTGCGTTTGCCGCTGCTGCTTTTCGAAGCGCGACGGAGAAAGGAAAGATGGATGCTTAACCGAGTTCACCGAAGTGGTTATCCTGAACGACGGCTGAGCTTGCACTTCGCTCTGGTTTGCGAATGGCGGTATGGCGCCGTTGTGAGTGAATTGAGACAAGCGCTGGCTTTGCCAGCGGGAGAGACATTTATACCTCGACACTGCTGCCCGGAAGGATATGTTTGAATCCTTGCCGTCTCACATCCGTCTCGCCGTCATGGTAAGTGATTTTGCGTCTTAAATATTGTTGTACGATAAAGAGGTGAGCAGGCCTGTGTGGAGCGCTGAAGCACTGTGCTGCGGAATGGAGCAAAACATTAGCGCAGTTTTCTTAACGACGCGCTGCCAGTCTATGGGTTCCGCAAAGCACCGCACGAGCGCTCTGTAGTAAAAGTCTGCTTGCGTCTGCACTGAAGTACACCTTGCAAGCGGCTGTATGTATTCGGCATTACTTTAGGTCCCTCCGAAGCATTTGTGTCATTTTATTTATTTATTTATTTATTTATTTATTTATTTATTTATTTGTGATACCCTCAAGGTACAAAGTACATTTCAGAGGGGAAGGGCAGTTGTTAACAAGAAAAATAAACAAAGCACAATTCATACAAAACTATAGAACAACGGAGGCAGGATAAAAAGAAGTGAGCAAAATGAACACGGAACAGATTAATAAAATAGTTTAAGAACAATACTAATACGTGGAGAACACAACACTCCAATAAAATATAAAAGCGATCATTATGTAATCAGAGTGGTAAGTATTCTTCTAAATTGAGTTGAATCAGTGATGCTAGTTAATGATGCGGGTAGGGAATTCCATTCTTTAGAAGTTAGCGGAAAATATGATTGCGCACATGTCACTGTGTTACAATGAGACACTGTGACCTTGTGTTGATGATCACGACGGTGAGAAATGAACGGTGCTGGTTGAATCCATCGAGAGCGAGGTTGAAAATTGGAGTAGAAAATTTTATGGAATAGGCAGATGCGGAAGTGCTTACGGCGGGTAGCTAGGGGCAGGAGGTTTAAAGACTTTTTCATTTGGGTGACGCTAGATGTACGATGGTAATTGCCTAAAATGAATCTAGTTGCACGATTCTGGACAGTTTCCAGAACCTGTGTCAGTGAGACCTGTCCAGGGTCCCATATAGATGAAGCGTATTCCATTTGCGGTCGTACGTAGGTCATGTATAATAATGATTTTAATGAAGATGGAGCAAGTGTAAAATTTCTTCGAAGATAGCCAAGCGTTTTGTTTGCTTTAGATGCTATATGTTCTATATGAAGTTTCCAGGACGGGGTGTTAGTTATATGTATGCCAAGATACCGGTACGATCTTACGCTTTCAAGGGGATGACTGTGAAGAAAATAAGGAGGACAAGTAGTATTTGAACGTGAAACTCTCATAGATTTGCATTTTTTAATATTTAGTTCCATTTTCCAATTATGACACCAGTCTAGTATGTTATTAAGATCGACCTGGAGAGAGCGAATATCGGAATCGTTAGTTATTTTACGGTAAATCACGCAGTCGTCGGCAAACAAACAAATCCTAGGGTTAACAGTAGCAGGCAGATCATTAATATAAATCAGGAACAGTAAAGGGCCAAGGACAGATCCTTGAGGAACCCCAGAACCAACTGGCACGGTAGAAGAATTAGTGTCATTAGCATGCACAAACTGAAGGCGAGAAAAAAGAAACGCGCGAATCCAGTTCAGAACAGAAGGGTCAATATTTGGAATGCTGAGTTTATATAGAAGTAATGAATGGTTAACTTTATCGAATGCCTTAGCGAAGTCGAGAAATATGCACTCTGTGGAAAACGCGGAGTCTAAGTAGAAGTGCAGATCATTAGTAAAGGAAAGTAATTGGGTTTCACAGAAGAAACCTTTCCGAAAGCCATGCTGAGTCAGAGAAAAGAAGCTATTATCTTCAAGAAAATTAACAAGGTGAGTGAGAATTATATGTTCCATTATTTTGCAGGGTATTGATGTGAGAGAGATGGGTCGATAGTTAGATGGGTTCTGTTTGTCACCGGCTTTATGTACAGGTATGACCTTAGCAGTTTTCCAGTCCTCGGGTAGTACGCCATCATGGTACGACTGTGAGAATATGCTTTCCAAAATGATAGAGGTATATTCAACAGTATTCCGAAGAAATTTGCTATTAATGCCATCGATTCCGCTAGAAGATGTTTGTTTTAAATTATTAATGATCGGTATAATGCCATGAGAGTCAAACACAATTGGATCCATACAGTAGTAGTTACACGATTGGAGTTTGGGATGGTGGCGATCAACGGATGAGGAAGAAAATGACTGGACAAAAGAGTCATTTAGTGAAGTGGCACAAAGATGGTCCCGAATGGGATTTCCAGTTGCTGAAAGTAATGACACTTTGTCGTTAGTGCTAGGTTTTATTATGCTCCAGAAGCGTTTAGGATTAGACTTTAAGATGTTCGGGAGGGTTACATTAAAAAAAGAAAATTTAGTTGTCTTTAGTGCACGGGAATAGGCTAAGGCAGCTGATTTATATGCAGTCCATCGCTCAGGTTTTAATGAATTCCTAGCAGTTCGAAAAAGTCTTTTCTTTTTGTTAGAAAGGCGGTTTAAATATCGATTATACCATGGAGCTTGGTTATTCGAGTAGACGCGCCGAAGAGGAATATGTCGGTTAATCAATTCAGATACCTTATTTCGGAACATGCACCAGTTAGTTTCCACCGAGCGCTCGAGGTAATTAGGCAAGAATATGTCTAGAAAAGAGCTCAGTTCATCATTAATAGCAAGAAAATTAGCCTTGTTGTAGTCCCTAATATTTTTGGAGCGGTTTGATGAAGGTACGTGTTCATGAGTTAACGTGAAATGTAATACATCGTGGTCGCTCAGGCCAGGCATCTGTATTACAGGTGACGTGCAATCTTCTGCAGTCGTTAATACAAGATCTAGAAGACCGGATGAATTTTGAGTAACACGTGTGGGTGAAGTGACGATTTGTGTCAAGCCAAAGTCTGCGCAGATGGTGATAAATTGATTAGTTTCTGCGCTCGGTGGGTTAGAAAAAGGGAACGTGTGTGACCAGATAATGTTGGGATAGTTGAAGTCCCCCAAAAGTAGAATTTGTGCGCTGGGATATCGAACAGTGATTTGATTCAGGCTGTCATGCAAGCTATCACAGAATGACATATCGCTGGAAGGGGAGCGATAGCAAACGCCGATGATCACTTTCCTGAAACCTAAATTCACGCAGCACCACACAGATTCAATATCAGAAACACTTGATATGCAGTGACAATCAAACTGCTCGTCAATTGTGAGCAAAACACCACCACCTGTTCATTAAGTGCGGTCACTGCGGTAGACAACATATTTTTTATCGCAATGAAACAATTCTGAATTAGATATTTTGCTGCTGAGCCACGTTTCAGTTAATGCAATAACATTTGCTTTGAGGTCGTTAATCAAGGTGCATAATTCATCCTTCTTACGAAAAATACTTCGAATGTTAGTATAACAAACACAAAATTCTGATTTCGATGATGTGGCATCTCTTCCCCTTGCGCATTCCTATTTCTTATCCTTATCGGGGAGTAGTTGGCGTCCAGAACGAAGAAATCTAGGTGATGCAGAAGCATTCATCGGTGCAGTATTCGAGGATGCGATTTCAAAAACAATGTCATCTACTTCATTATAACTGTAACATTTTCCATTGACATGCAGTTTCTTATACCCAAGTTTATATGGTTTATGCAGGCTTTTACCGTATTCTCTTAGCTTTTTTTGAATGTTGCGTGTGGCAACGCATAAGTCCTCACTGAGAGCAAAGCCAGTGTCTTTTAACATGGAACATTTTGCGAAAACTGATTCTCTGTGCTTATAGGTAGCAAATTTGACAATAACCGGCCTTGTTTTTCCTTCTACAAACCGACCGATCCTGTGCGCACGTAAAATGCTTTCACTTGTTAAGCTGAGGTTTAGTTTATCGGCAATGATCCCTAAAACTTTCTCTTCAGAATCAGCATACGCTTCACTTTCATCGTCTTTTATTCCGTAAAAAGCAGATTGTCGCGTCGAGAACGGTCCTCTGCGTCGTCTAATCGGTGGCGCATTGCACAGGCTTCCAGTTCAAGACGGTTAACTTTATCGCTTAGCTCATTAAAATCGGCCTGCCAATGCTGAAGCATTGAAGTCTGGCCTTCAACAACGTCTAACCGGGTCTTTATGTCGGAAATAGCTTGAAAAGCGATTCTTTGCTGGTCTTTCAGTTCAGTCACCGTCTCGGCTACCGATTTTTGCACTGTTTCCATCCTGATTGAGCGCTCGCTTAAATCTTTGAGTGTGTTAAGAATTTCCGCAAGAGTCTGGTTGCCAGGACCCGGATTGCACTCTACGTCCCCACACAAAAGCAATAAAAGTGAACAGAAAGGCTCGAACAAGGCTCCAGGGCATGGAAGCACGACTATAAAGGCATCATCTGACTTAAAGCAGTGGTAAGGTAGTTTGAACTGGTAACTGACCTGCATGACGAAGAAGAGCGCGCGTGAGCCTCCCATTTTTTCGGTGCCTCCATGCCCTATGAGCGGCGGCTGCGCAGCACATGCTTTTATATGGTGCACAGTGGGGACTGTCGATGATCCTGCGGCTGCGATAGACTGTGGCAGGACGTGATGAGGCAGGAAATGTTGAAGCTGTTCATTTCGGCAAGTTGTCAACCAGTCGCATCCTGGTGGAGCGGTAATACTGGATGCCCCTGAAGCAGAGGCGTTGATGGCGAGCGCGCTCAAAGGATGCACTTGGCCATGGTCCACCCAGGCGGCAGCCGGAAAGAAGAGCAACTGCATGACGAAGAAGAGCGCGCGTGAGCCTCCCATTCTTTCGGTGCCTCCATGCCCTATGAGCGGCGGCTGCGCAGCACATGCTTTTATATGGTGCACAGTGGGGACTGTCGATGATCCTGCGGCTGCGATAGACTGTGGCAGGACGTGATGAGGCAGGAAATGTTGAAGCTGTTCATGTCGGCAAGTTGTCAACCAGTCGCATCCTGGTGGAGCGGCAATACTGGATGCCCCTTAAGCAGAGGCGTTGATGGCGAGCGCGCTCAAAGGATGCACTTGGCCATGGTCCACCCAGGCGGCAGCCGGAAAGAAGAGCAACTGCATGACGAAGAAGAGCGCGCGTGAGCCTCCCATTCTTTCGGTGCCTCCATGCCCTATCTGTTCCTGATTTATATTAATGATCTGCCTGCTACTGTTAACTCTAGGATTTGTGTTGTTTGCCGACGACTGCGTGATTTACCGTAAAATAACTAACGATTCCGATATTCGCTCTCTCCAGGTCGATCTTAATAACATACTAGACTGGTGTCATAATTGGAAAATGGAACTAAATATTAAAAAATGCAAATCAATGAGAGTTTCACGTTCAAATACTACTTGTCCTCCTTATTTTCTTCACAGTCATCCCCTTGAAAGCGTAAGACCGTACCGGTATCTTGGCATACATATAACTAACACCCTGTCCTGGAAACTTCATATAGAACATATAGCATCTAAACCAAACAAAACGCTTGGTTATCTTCGAAGAAATTTTACACTTGCTCCATCTTCATTAAAATCATTATTATACATGACCTACGTACGACCGCAAATGGAATACGCTTCATCTATATGGGACCCTGGACAGGTCTCACTGACACAGGTTCTGGAAACTGTCCAGAATCGTGCAACTAGATTCATTTTAGGCAATTACCATCGTACATCTAGCGTCACCCAAATGAAAAAGTCTTTAAACCTCCTGCCCCTAGCTACCCGCCGTAAGCACTTCCGCATCTGCCTATTCCATAAGATTTTCTACTCCAATTTTCAACTTCGCTCTCGATGGATTCAACCAGCACCGTTCATTTCTCACCGTCGTGATCATCAACACAAGGTCACAGTGCCTCATTGTAACACAGTGACATGTGCGCAATCATATTTTCCGCTAACTTCTAAAGAATGGAATTCCCTACCCGCATCATTAACTAGCATCACTGATTCAACTTAATTTAGAAGAATACTTACAACTCTGATTACATAATGATCGCTTTTATATTTTATTGGAGTGTTGTGTTCTCCACGTATTAGTATTGTTCTTAAACTATTTTATTAATCTGTTCCGTGTTCATTTTGCTCACTTCTTTTTATCCTGCCTCCGTTGTTCTATAGTTTTGTATGAATTGTGCTTTGTTTATTTTTCTTGTTAACAACTGCCCTTCCCCTCTGAAATGTACTTTGTACCTTGAGGGTATCACAAATAAATAAATAAATAAACGTTGGTGCGCGTACGTGCTGTGTCGGCTGTCTGCCGTTTGACGGAAAAGTTTCTGCCTCGCTTCGCTGCTCGTAATAGTAGTCTGTGCTGGCTGCTTGCTGCGAGGCACATGCACATGCTGTCAGTTGTGACGGCGACTGCGGCGGGAATTCGGTAATTTTCGTCCGGTGAGCGCGCCCACCATTTCATTTCTACGGGAGTTCCCAGCACGCCGGCTCGCTATCCCCAGTTAACGTTGGTGCGCGTGCGTGCTGTGTAGGCTGGCTGCCGTTTGACGGAAAAGTTTCTGCCTCGCTTCTCTGCTCGTAATAGTAGTCTCTGCTGGTGCTCCCTGCGAGGCACATGCACACGCTGTCGGTTGTGACGGCGACTTCTGCGGGAATTCGGTAACTTTCATCCGGTAAGCGCGCCCTCCATTTCATTTCTTGGAGAGTTTCCATTACGCCGGCTGGCTATCCCCAGTTAACGTTGGTGCGCGTGCGTGCTGTGCCGGCTGGCTGCCGTATGACGGAAACGTTTCTTCCTCGCTTCTCAGCTTGTAATAGTAGTCTCTGCTGGCTGCTTGCTGCGAGGCACATGCACACGCCGTCAGTTGTGACGGCGAATGCGGCGGGAATTCGGTAATTTTCATCCGGTGAGCGCGCCCACCATTTCATTTCTACGGGATTTCCAGCACGCCGGCTGGCTATCCCCAGTTAACGTTGGTGCGCGTGCGTGCTGTGTCGGCTGGCTGCCGTTTGACGGAAAACTTTCTGCCTCGCTTCTCTGCTCGTATAAGTAGTCTCTGCTGGTGCTCGCTTCGAGGCACATGCACAGGCTGTCAGTTGTGACGGCGACTTCTGCGGGAATTCGGTAACTTTCGTCCGGTGAGCGCGCCCGCCATTTCATTTCTTGGAGAGTTCCCATTACGCCGGCTGGCTATCCCCAGTTAACGTTGGTGCGCGTACGTGCTCTTCCGGCTGGCTGTCGTTTGAAGGAAAAGTTTCTGCCTCGCTTCTCTGCTCGTAATAGTAGTCTCTGCTGGTGCTCGCCTCGAGGCACATGCACACGCTGTCAGTTGTGACGGCGACTGCTGCGGGAATTCGGTAACTTTCGTCCGGTGAGCGCGCCCACCATTTCATTTCTTTGAGAGTTCCCAGCACGCCGGCTCGCTATCCCCAGTTAACATTGGTGCGCGTACGTGCTCTGCCGGCTGACTGTCGTTTGAAGGAAAAGTTTCTGCCTCGCTTCTCTGCCCGTAATAGTAGTCTCTGCTGGCTGCTTGCTGCGAGACACATGCACACGCTCTCAGTTGTGACGGCGACAGCTGCGGGCATTCGGTAACTTTAGTCCGGTGAGCGCGCCCACCATTTCATTTCTACGGGAGTTCCCAGCACGCCGGCTGGCTATCCCCAGTTAACGTTGGTGCGCGTGCGTGCTGTGTCGGCTGGCTGCCGTTTGACGGAAAAGTTTCTGCCTTGCTTCTCTGCTCGTAATAGTAGTCTCTGCTGGTGCTCGCCTCGATGCACATGCACACGCTGTCAGTTGTGACGGCGAATGCTGCGGGAATTCGGTAACTTTCGTCCGGTGAGCGCGCCCACTATTTCATTTCTTTGAGAGTTCCCAGCACGCCGGCTCGCTATCCCCAGTTAACATTGGTGCGCGTACGTGCTCTGCCGGCTGGCTGTCGTTTGAAGGAAAAGTTTCTGCCTCGCTTCTCTGCCCGTAATACTAGTCCCTGCTGGCTGCTTGCTGCGTGGCACATGCACACGCTCTCAGTTGTGACGGCGACAGCTGCGGGCATTCGGTAACGTTAGTCCGGTGAGCGCGCCCACCATTTTATTTCTACGGGAGTTCCCAGCACGCCGGCTGGCTATCCCCAGTTAACGTTGGTGCGCGTGCGTGCTGTGCCGGCCGGCTGCCGTTTGACGGAAAAGTTTCTGCCTTGCTTCTCTGCTCGTAATCGTAGTCTTTGCTGGTGCTTGCTGCAAGGCACCTGCACACGCTGTCAGTTGTGACGGCGACTGCAGCGGGAATTCGGTAATATTCGGCCGGTGAGTGCGCCCGCCATTTCTTTTATTCGAGAGTTGCCAGCATGCCGGCTGGTTATCCCCAGTTAACGTTGGTGCGCGTGCGTGCTGTGCCGACTGGCTGCCGTTTGACGGAAAAGTTTCTGCCTCGCTTCTCTGCTCGTAATATTATTCTCTGCTGGCTGCTTGCTGCGAGGCACATGCACACGCTGTCAGTTGTGACGGCGACTGCTGCGGAAATTCGGTAACTTTCGTCCGGTGAGCGCGCCCACCATTTCATTTTTTCGAGAGTCCCAGCACGCCAGCTGGGTCTCCCCAGTTAACGTTGGTGCGTGTGTGCACTGTGCCGGCTGGCTGCCGTTTGACAGAAAAGTTTCTGCCTCGCTTCTCTGCTCGTAATAGTAGTCTCTGCTGGCTGCTTGCTGCGAGGCACATGCACACGCTGTCAGTTGTGACGGCGACTGCTGCGGGAATTCGGTAACTTTCGTCCGGTGAGCGCACCCACCGTTTAATTTCTACGAGAGTTCCCAGCACGCCGGCTGGATATCCCCAGTTAACGTTGGTGCGCGTACGTGCTGTGTCGGCTGGCTGCCGTTTGACGGAAAAGTTTCTGCCTCGTTTCTCTGCTCGTAATAGTAGTCTCTGCTAGTACTCGCTGCGAGGCACATGCACACGCTGTCAGTTATGACGGCGACTTCTGCGGGAATTCGGTAACTTTCGTCCGGTGAGCGCGCCCTCCATTTCATTTCTTGGAGAGTTTTCATTACGCCGGCTGGCTATCCCCAGTTAACGTTGGTGTGCGTACGTGCTGTGCCGGCTGGCTGTCGTTTGAAGGAAAAGTTTCTGCCTCGCTTCTCTGCTCGTAATCGTAGTCTCTGCTGGTGCTTGCTGCGAGGCACATGCACACTCGACAGTGTTGACGGCGACTGCTGCGGGAATTCGGTAACTTTCGTCCGGTGAGCGCGCCCACCATTTCATTTCTACGGGAGTTACCAGCACGCCGGCTGGCTATCCACAGTTAACGTTGGTGCGCGTGCGTGCTCCGCCGGCTGGCTGCCGTTTGACGGAAAAGTTTCTGCCTCGCTTCTCTGCTCGTAATAGTAGTCTCTGCTGGTGCTCCCTGCGAGGCACATGCACACGCTGTCGGTTGTGACGGCGACTTCTGCGGGAATTCGGTAACTTTCATCCGGTAAGCGCGCCCTCCATTTCATTTCTTGGAGAGTTTCCATTACGCCGGCTGGCTATCCCCAGTTAACGTTGGTGCGCGTACGTGCTCTGCCGGCTGGCTGTCGTTTGAAGGAAAAGTTTCTGCCTCGCTTCTCTGCTCGTAATAGTAGCCTCTGCTGGTGCTCGCTGCGAGGCACATACACACGCAGGCAGTTGTGACGGCGACTGCTGCTGGAATTCGGTAACTTTCGTCCGGTGAGCGCGGCCTCCATTTCATTTCTTCGATAGTTCCCAGCCCGACAGCTGGCTATCCCCAGTTAACGTTGGTGCGCGTGCGTGCTGTGCCGACTATCTGCCGCTTGACGGAAAAGTTTCTGCCTCACTTCTCTGCTCGTAATAGTAGTCTCTGCTGGTGCTCGCTGCGAGGCACATGCACACGCAGGCAGTTGTGACGGCGACTGCTGCGGGAATTCGGTTTCTTTCGTCCGGTGAGTGCGCCCACCATTTCATTTCTACTGGAGTTCCCAGCACGCCGGCTGGCTATCCCCAGTTAACGTTGGTGCGCGTGCGTGCTGTGTCGGCTGGCTGCCGTTTGACGGAAAAGTTTCTGCCTCGCTTCTCTGCTCGTAATAGTAGTCTCTGCTGGTGCTCGCTGCGAGGCACATGCACACGCTGTCAGTTGTGACGGCGACTGCTGCTGGAATTCGGTAACTTTCGTCCGGTGAGCGCGCCCACCATTTCATTTCTACGGGAGTTCCCAGCACGCCGGCTGGCTATCCCCAGTTAACGTTGGTGCACGTGCGTGCTGTGCCGGCCGGCTGCCGTTTGACGGAAAAGTTTCTGCCTCGCTTCTCTGCTCGTAATAGTAGTCTCTGCTGGTGCTCGCCTCGACTCACATGCAAACGCTGTCAGTTATGACGGCGACTGCTGCGGGAATTCGGTAACTTTTGTCCGGTGACCGCGCCCTCCATTTCATTTCTTGGAGAGTTCCCATTACGCCGGCTGGCTATCCCCAGTTAACGTTGGTGCGCGTACGTGCTGTGCCGGCTGGCTGTCGTTTGAAGGAAAAGTTTCTCCCTCGCTTATCTGCTCGTAATCGTAGTCCCTGCTGGTGCTTGCTGCGAGGAAGATGCACACGCTGTCAGTTGTGACGGCGACTGAGGCGCGAATTCGGTAAATTTCGTCCGCTGAGCGCGCCCACCATTTCTTTTATTCGATAGTTCACAGCATGCCGGCTGGTTATCCCCAGTTAACGTTGGTGCGCGTGCGTGCGTGCCGGCTGGCTGCCGTTTTACGGAAAAGTTTCTGCCTCGCTTCTCTGCTCGTAATAGTTGTCTCTGCTGGTGCTCGCTGCGAGGCACGTGCACAAGCTGTCATTGTGACGGTGACTTCTGCGGGAATTCGGTAACTCTCGTCCGGTGAGCGCGCCATCCATTTCATTTCTTGGAGAGTTCCCATTACGCCGGCTGGCTATCCCCAGTTAACGTTGGTGCGAGTACGTGCTGTGCCGGCTGGCTGTCGTTTTAAGGAAAAGTTTCTGCCTCGCTTCTCTGCTCGTAATCGTAGTCTCTGCTGGTGCTTGCTGCGAGGCACATGCACACGCTGTCAGTTGTGACGGCGACTGCAGCGGGAATTCGGTATATATCGTCCGGTGAGCGCTCCCGCCATTTCTTTAATTCGAGAGTTCCCAGCACGCCGGCTGGTTATCCCCAGTTAACGTTGGTGTGCGTGCGTGCTGTGTCGACTGGCTGCCGTTTGACGGAAAAGATTCTGCCTCGATTCTCTGATCGTAATATTAGTCTATGTTGGCTGCTCGCCGCGAGGCACATGCACACGCTGTCAGTTGTGACGGCGACTTCTGCGGGAATTCATTAACTTTCGTCCGGTGAGCGCACCCTCCATTTCATTTCTTCCAGAGTTCCCATTACGCCGACTGGCTATCCGCAGTTAACGTTGGTGCGCGTACGTGCTGTTCCGGCTGGCTGTCGTTTGAAGGAAAAGTTTCTGCCTCGCTTCTCAGCACGTAATCATACTCTCTGCTGGTGCTTGCTGCGAGGCACATGCACACGCTGTGACGGCGACTGCGGCGGGAATTCGGTAAATTTCGTCCGCTGAGCGCGCCCACCATTTCTTTTATTCGATAGTTCTCAGCACGACGGCTGGTTATTCCCAGTAAACATTGGTGCGCGCGCGTGCTGTGCCGGCTGGCTGCCGTTTTACGGAAAAGTTTCTGCCTCGCTTTTCTGCTTGTAATAGTAGTCTCTGCTGGTGCTCGCTGCGAGGCACATGCACACGCGGTCAGTTGTGATGGCGACTTCTGCGGGAATTCGGTAACTTTCGTCTGGTGAGCGCGCCCTCCATTTCATTTCTTGGAGAGTTCCCAGTACGCCGGCTGGCTACAGGACTTTGTTTACCCGCCGGGGTGGCTCAGTGGTTAGGGCGTTCGACTACTGATCCGGAGTTCCCGGGTTCGAACCCGACCGCGGCGGCTGCGTTTTTATGGAGGAAAAACGCTAAGGCGCCCGTGTGCTGTGCGATGTCAGTGTACTTTAAAGGTCCCTAGGTGGTCGAAATTATTCCGGAGCCCTCCACTACGGCACCTAATTCTTCCTTTCTTCTTTCACTCCCTCTCTTATCCCTTCCCTTACGGCGCGGTTCAGGTGTCCAACGATATATGAGACAGATACTGCGCCATTTCCTTTCCCCCCCAAAAAAAACAACCAGTTATTATCCCCGGTTAACGTTGGTGCGCGTGCGTGCTGTGTCGGCTGGCTGCCGTTTGACGGAAAAGTTTCTGCCTCGCTTCTCAGCTCGTAATAGTAGTCTCTGCTGGCTGCTTGCTGCGAGGCACATGCACACGCTGTCAGTTGTGACGGCGACTGCGGCGGGAATTCGGTAATTTTCATCCGGTGAGCGCGCCCACCATTTCATTTCTACGGGAGTTCCCAGCACACCGGCTGGCTATCCCCAGTTACCGTTGGTGCGCGTGCGTGCTGTGTCGGCTGGCTGCCGTTTGACCGAAAAGTTTCTGCCTCGCCTCTCTGTTCGTAATAGTAGTCTCTGCTGGCTGCTTGCTGCGAGGCACATGCACACGCTGTCAGTTGTGACGGCGACTTCTGCGGGAAGTCAACTTTCATCCGGTGAGCACGCCCTCCATTTCATTTCTTGGAGAGTTCCCATTACGCCGGCTGGCTATCCCCAGTTAACGTTGGTGCGCGTGCGTGCTGTGCCGGCTGGCTGCCGTATGACGGAAAAGTTTCTGCCTCGCTTCTCTGCTCGTAATCGTTGTCTCTGCTGGTGCTCGCTGCGAGGCACATGCACACGCAGGCAGTTGTGACGGCGACTGCTGCGGGAATTCGGAAACTTTCGTCCGGTGAGCGCGCCCACCATTTCATTTCTACGGGAGTTACCAGCACGCCGGCTGGCTATCCACAGTTAACGTTGGTGCGCGTTCGTGCTGCGCCGGCTGGCTGCCGTTTGACGGAAAAGTTTCTGCCTCGCTTCACTGCCCGTAATAGTAGCCTCTGCTGCTGCTCGCTGCGAGGCACATACACACGCAGGCAGTTGTGACGGCGACTGCTGCTGGAATTCGGTAACTTTCTTCCGGTGAGCGCGGCCTCCATTTCATTTCTTCGAGAGTTCCCAGCCCGACAGCTGACTATCCCCAGTTAACGTTGGTGCGCGTGCGTGCTGTGCCGACTGGCTGCCGCTTGACAGAAAAGTTTCTGCCTCACTTCTCTGCTCGTAATAGTAGTCTCTGCTGGTGCTCGCTGCGAGGCACATGCACACGCAGGCAGTTGTGACGGCGACTGCTGCGGGAATTCGGTTTCTTTCGTCCGGTGAGCGCGCCCACCATTTCATTTCTACGGGAGTTACCAGCACGCCGGCTGGCTATCCACAGTTAACGTTGGTGCGCGTTCGTGCTGTGCCGGCTGGCTGCCGTTTGACGGAAAAGTTTCTGCCTCGCTTCACTGCCCGTAATAGTAGCCTCTGCTGCTGCTCGCTGCGAGGCACATATACACGCAGGCAGTTGTGACGGCGACTGCTGCTGGAATTCGGTAACTTTCTTCCGGTGAGCGCGGCCTCCATTTCATTTCTTCGAGAGTTCCCAGCCCGACAGCTGACTATCCCCAGTTAACGTTGGTGCGCGTGCGTGCTGTGCCGACTGGCTGCCGCTTGACAGAAAAGTTTCTGCCTCACTTCTCTGCTCGTAATAGTAGTCTCTGCTGGTGCTCGCTGCGAGGCACATGCACACGCAGGCAGTTGTGACGGCGACTGCTGCTGGAATTCGGTAACTTTCTTCCGGTGAGCGCGGCCTCCATTTCATTTCTTCGAGAGTTCCCAGCCCGACAGCTGACTATCCCCAGTTAACGTTGGTGCGCGTGCGTGCTGTGCCGACTGGCTGCCGTTTGACGGAAAAGTTTCTGCCTCGCTTCTCTGCTCGTAATAGTAGTCTCTGCTGGTGCTCGCTGCGAGGCACATGCACACGCTGTCAGTTGTGACGGCGACTGCTGCTGGAATTCGGTAACTTTCGTCCGGTGAGCGCGCCCACCATTTCATTTCTACGGGAGTTCCCAGCACGCCGGCTGGCTATCCCCAGTTAACGTTGGTGCACGTGCGTGCTGTGCCGGCCGGCTGCCGTTTGACGGAAAAGTTTCTGCCTCGCTTCTCTGCTCGTAATAGTAGTCTCTGCTGGTGCTCGCCTCGACTCACATGCAAACGCTATCAGTTGTGACGGTGACTGCTGCGAGAATTCGGTAAGTTTTGTCCGGTGACCGCGCCCTCCATTTCATTTCTTGGAGAGTTCCCATTACGCCGGCTGGCTATCCCCAGTTAACGTTGGTGCGCGTACGTGCTGTGCCGGCTGGCTGTCGTTTGAAGGAAAAGTTTCTGCCTCGCTTCTCTGCTCGTAATCGTAGTCCCTGCTGGTGCTTGCTGCGAGGCGCATGCACACGCTGTCAGTTGTGACGGCGACTGAGGCGGGAAATCGGTAAATTTCGTCCGGTGAGCGCGCCCACCATTTCATTTCTACGGGAGTTACCAGCACGCCGGCTGGCTATCCACAGTTAACGTTGGTGCGCGTGCGTGCTGCGCCGGCTGGCTGCCGTTTGACAGAAAAGTTTCTGCCTCGCTTCTCTGCTCGTAATAGAAGCCTCTGCTGGTGCTCGCTGCGAGGCACATACACACGCAGGCAGTTGTGACGGCGACTGCTGCTGCAATTCGGTAACTCTCGTCCGGTGAGCGCGCCATCTATTTCATTTCTTGGAGAGTTCCCATTACGCCGGCTGGCTATCCCCAGTTAACGTTGGTGCGAGTACGTGCTGTGCCGGCTGGCTGTCGTTTTAAGGAAAAGTTTCTGCCTCGCTTCTCTGCTCGTAATCGTAGTCTCTGCTGGTGCTTGCTGCGAGGCACATGCACACGCTGTCAGTTGTGACGGCGACTGCAGCGGGAATTCGGTATATATCGTCCGGTGAGCGCGCCCGCCATTTCTTTAATTCGAGAGTTCCCAGCACGCCGGCTGGTTATCCCCAGTTAACGTTGGTGCGCGTGCGCGCTGTGCCGACTGGCTGCCGTTTGACGGAAAAGATTCTGCCTCGATTCTCTGATCGTAATATTAGTCTATGTTGGCTGCTCGCCGCGAGGCACATGCACACGCAGGCAGCTGTGACGGCGACTGCTGCGGGAATTCGGAAACTTTCGTCCGGTGAGCGCGCCCACCATTTCATTTCTACGGGAGTTACCAGCACGCCGGCTGGCTATCCACAGTTAACGTTGGTGCGCGTTCGTGCTGCGCCGGCTGGCTGCCGTTTAACGGAAAAGTTTCTGCCTCGCTTCACTGCCCGTAATAGTAGCCTCTGCTGCTGCTCGCTGCGAGGCACATACACACGCAGGCAGTTGTCACGGCGACTGCTGCTGGAATTCGGTAACTTTCTTCCGGTGAGCGCGGCCTCCATTTCATTTCTTCGAGAGTTCCCAGCCCGACAGCTGACTATCCCCAGTTAAAGTTGGTGCGCGTGCGTGCTGTGCCGACTGGCTGCCGCTTGACAGAAAAGTTTCTGCCTCACTTCTCTGCTCGTAATAGTAGTCTCTGCTGGTGCTCGCTGCGAGGCACATGCACACGCAGGCAGTTGTGACGGCGACTGCTGCGGGAATTCGGATTTTTCGTCCGGTGAGCGCGCCATCCATTTCATTTTTTGGAGAGTTCCCATTACGCCGGCTGGCTATCCCCAGTTAACGTTGGTGCGAGTAAGTGCTGTGCCGGCTGGCTGTCGTTTTAAGGAAAAGTTTCTGCCTCGCTTCTCTGCTCGTAATCGTAGTCTCTGCTGGTGCTTGCTGCGAGGCACATGCACACGCTTTCAGTTGTGACGGCGACTGCAGCGGGAATTCGGTATATATCGTCCAGTGAGCGCGCCCGCCATTTCTTTAATTCGAGAGTTCCCAGCACGCCGGCTGGTTAACCCCAGTTAACGTTGGTGCGCGTGCGTGCTGTGCCGACTGGCTGCCGTTTGACGGAAAAGATTCTGCCTCGATTCTCTGATCGTAATATTAGCAGATGTTGGCTGCTCGCCGCGAGGCACATGCACACGCTGTCAGTTGAGACGGCGAATTCTGCGGGAATTCATTAACTTTCGTCCGGTGAGCGCGCCCTCCATTTCATTTCTTGGAGAGTTCCCTTTACGCCGACTGGCTATCCGCAGTTAACGTTGGTGCGCGTACGTGCTGTTCCGGCTGGCTGCCGTATGACGGAAAAGTTTCTGCCTCGCTTCTCTGCTCGTAATAGTAGTCTCTGCTGGTGCTCGAATCGACTCACATGCAAACGCTATCAGTTGTGACGGCGACTGCTGCGAGAATTCGGTAACCTTTTTCCGGTGACCGCGCCCTCCATTTTATTTCTTGGAGAGTTCCCAGCCCGACAGCTGACTATCCCCAGTTAACGTTGGTGCGCGTGCGTGCTGTGCCGACTATCTGGCGCTTGACGGAAAAGTTTCTGCCTCACTTCTCTGCTCGTAATAGTAGTCTCTGCTGGTGCTCGCTGCGAGGCACATGCACACGCAGGCAGTTGTGACGGCGACTGCTGCGGGAATTCGGTTTCTTTCGTCCGGTGAGTGCGCCCACCATTTCATTTCTACTGGAGTTCCCAGCACGCCGGCTGGCTATCCCCAGTTAACGTTGGTGCGCGTACGTGCTCTGCCGGCTGGCTGTCGTTTGAAGGAAAAGTTTCTGCCACGCTTCTCTGCTCGTAATAGTAGTCTCTGCTTGTGCTCGCTGCGAGGCACATGCACACGCTGTCAGTTGTGACGGCGACTGCTGCGGCAATTCGGTAACTTTCGTCCGGTGAGCGCGCCCACCATTTTGATTTCAACGGGAGTTCCCAGCACGCCGGCTGGCTATCCCCAGTTAACGTTGGTGCGCGTGCGTGTTGTGCCGGCTGGCTGCCGTTTGACGGAAAAGTTTCTGCCTCGCTTCTCTGCTCGTAATAGTAGTCTCTGCTGGTGCTCGCTGCGAGGCACATGCACACACTGTCAGTTGTGACGGCGACTGCTGCTGGAATTCGGTAACTTTCGTCCGGTGAGCGCGCCCACCATTTCATTTCTACGGGAGTTCCCTTTACGCCGACTGGCTATCCCCAGTTAACGTTGGTGCACGTGCGTGCTGTGCCGGCCGGCTGCCGTTTGACGGAAAAGTTTCTGCCTCGCTTCTCTGCTCGTAATAGTAGTCTCTGCTGGTGCTCGAATCGACTCACATGCAAACGCTATCAGTTGTGACGGCGACTGCTGCGAGAATTCGGTAACCTTTTTCCGGTGACCGCGCCCTCCATTTTATTTCTTGGAGAGTTCCCATTACGCCGGCTGGCTATCCCCAGTTAACGTTGGTGCGAGTACGTGCTGTGCCGGCTGGCTGTCGTTTTAAGGAAAAGTTTCTGCCTCGCTTCTCTGCTCGTAATCGTAGTCTCTGCTGGTGCTTGCTGCGAGGCACATGCACACGCTTTCAGTTGTGACGGCGACTGCAGCGGGAATTCGGTATATATCGTCCGGTGAGCGCGCCCGCCATTTCTTTAATTCGAGAGTTCCCAGCACGCCGGCTGGTTAACCCCAGTTAACGTTGGTGCGCGTGCGTGCTGTGCCGACTGGCTGCCGTTTGACGGAAAAGATTCTGCCTCGATTCTCTGATCGTAATATTAGCAGATGTTGGCTGCTCGCCGCGAGGCACATGCACACGCAGGCAGCTGTGACGGCGACTGCTGCGGGAATTCGGTTTCTTTCGTCCGGTGAGCGCGCCCAACATTTTATTTATACGGGAGTTCCCTGCACGCCGGCTGGCAATCCCCAGTTAACGTTGGTGCGCGTACGGGCTGTGTCGGCTGGCTGCCGTTTGACGGAAAAGTTTCTGCCTCGCTTCTCTGCTCGCAATATTAGTCTCTGCTGGTGCTCGCTGCGAGGCACATGCACACGCTGTCAGTTGTGACGGCGAATTCTGCGGGAATTCATTAACTTTCGTCCGGTGAGCGCGCCCTCCATTTCATTTCTTGGAGAGTTCCCTTTACGCCGACTGGCTATCCGCAGTTAACGTTGGTGCGCGTACGTGCTGTTCCGGCTGGCTGTCGTTTTAAGGAAAAGTTTCTGCCTCGCTTCTCTGCTCGTAATCGTAGTCTCTGCTGGTGCTTGCTGCGAGGCACGTGCACACGCTGTCAGTTGTGACGGCGACTGTGGCGGGAATTCGGTAAATTTCATCCGGTGAGCGCGCCCACCATTTCATTTCTGCGGGAGTTCCCAGCACGCCGGCTGGCTATCCCCAGTTAACGTTGGTGCGCGTGCCTGCTGTGCCGACTGGCTGCCGTTTGACGGAAAAGTTTCTGCCTCGCTTCTCTGCTCGTAATATTATTCTCTGCTGGCTGCTTGCTGCGAGGCACATGCACACGCTGTCAGTTGTGACGGCGACTGCTGCGGGAATTCGGTAACTTTCGTCCGGTGAGCGCACCCACCATTTAATTTCTACGAGAGTTCCAAGCACGCCGGCTGGATATCCCCAGTTAACGTTGGTGCGCGTACGTGCTGTGTCGGCTGGCTGCCGTTTGACGGAAAAGTTTCTGCCTCGCTTCTCTGCTCGTAATAGTAGCCTCTGCTGGTGCTCGCTGCGAGGCACATACACACGCAGGCAGTTGTGACGGCGATTGCTGCTGGAATTCGGTAACTTTCGTCCGGTGAGCGCGGCCTCCATTTCATTTCTTCGAGAGTTCCCAGCCCGACAGCTGACTATCCCCAGTTAACATTGGTGCGCGTGCGTGCTGTGCCGACTATCTGGCGCTTGACGGAAAAGTTTCTGCCTCACTTCTCTGCTCGTAATAGTAGTCTCTGCTGGTGCTCGCTGCGAGGCACATGCACACGCAGGCAGTTGTGACGGCGACTGCTGCGGGAATTCGGTAACTTTCGTCCGGTGAGCGCGCCCACCATTTTGATTTCAACGGGAGTTCCCAGCACGCCGGCTGGCTATCCCCAGTTAACGTTGGTGCGCGTGCGTGTTGTGCCGGCTGGCTGCCGTTTGACGGAAAAGTTTCTGCCTCGCTTCTCTGCCCGTAATAGTAGTCTCTGCTGGTGCTCGCTGCGAGGCACATGCACACGCTGTCAGTTGTGACGGCGACTGCTGCTGGAATTCGGTAACTTTCGTCCGGTGAGCGCGCCCACCATTTCATTTCTACGGGAGTTCCCTTTACGCCGACTGGCTATCCCCAGTTAACGTTGGTGCACGTGCGTGCTGTGCCGGCCGGCTGCCGTTTGACGGAAAAGTTTCTGCCTCGCTTCTCTGCTCGTAATAGTAGTCTCTGCTGGTGCTCGAATCGACTCACATGCAAACGCTATCAGTTGTGACGGCGACTGCTGCGAGAATTCGGTAACTTTTTTCCGGTGACCGCGCCCTCCATTTTATTTCTTGGAGAGTTCCCATTACGCCGGCTGGCTATCCCCAGTTAACGTTGGTGCGCGTACGTGCTGTGCCGGCTGGCTGTCGTTTGAAGGAAAAGTTTCTGCCTCGCTTCTCTGCTCGTAATCGTAGTCCCTGCTGGTGCTTGCTGCCAGGCACATGCACACGCTGTCAGTTGTGACGGCGACTGAGGCGGGAAATCGGTAAATTTCGTCCGGTGAGCGCGCCCACCATTTCATTTCTACGGGAGTTAGCAGCACGCCGGCTGGCTATCCACAGTTAACGTTGGTGCGCGTGCGTGCTGCGCCGGCTGGCTGCCGTTTGACAGAAAAGTTTCTGCCTCGCTTCTCTGCTCGTAATAGAAGCCTCTGCTGGTGCTCGCTGCGAGGCACATACACACGCAGGCAGTTGTGACGGCGACTGCTGCTGCAATTCGGTAACTCTCGTCCGGTGAGCGCGCCATCTATTTCATTTCTTGGAGAGTTCCCATTACGCCGGCTGGCTATCCCCAGTTAACGTTGGTGCGAGTACGTGCTGTGCCGGCTGGCTGTCGTTTTAAGGAAAAGTTTCTGCCTCGCTTCTCTGCTCGTAATCGTAGTCTCTGCTGGTGCTTGCTGCGAGGCACATGCACACGCTGTCAGTTGTGACGGCGACTGCAGCGGGAATTCGGTATATATCGTCCGGTGAGCGCGCCCGCCATTTCTTTAATTCGAGAGTTCCCAGCACGCCGGCTGGTTATCCCCAGTTAACGTTGGTGCGCGTGCCTGCTGTGCCGACTGGCTGCCGTTTGACGGAAAAGTTTCTGCCTCGCTTCTCTGCTCGTAATATTATTCTCTGCTGGCTGCTTGCTGCGAGGCACATGCACACGCTGTCAGTTGTGACGGCGACTGCTGCGGGAATTCGGTAACTTTCGTCCGGTGAGCGCACCCACCATTTCATTTATACGGGAGTTCCCTGCCCGCCGGCTGGCAATCCCCAGTTAACGTTGGTGCGCGTGCGTGCTTTGTCGGCTGGCTGCCGTTTGACGGAAAAGTTTCTGCCTCGCTTTTCTGCTCGTAATAGTAGTGTCTGCTGGTGCTCGCGGCGAGGCACATGCACACGCTGTCAGTTGTGACGGCGACTTCTGCGGGAATTCGGTAACGTTCGTCCGGTGAGCGCGCCCTCCATTTCATTTCTTGGAGAGTTCCCATTACGCCGACTGGCTATCCGCAGTTAACGTTGGTGCGCGTACGTGCTGTTCCGGCTGGCTGTCGTTTGAAGGAAAAGTTTCTGCCTCGCTTCTCTGCACGTAAACGTAGTCTCTGCTGGTGCTTGCTGCGAGGCACATGCACACGCTGTCAGTTGCGACGGCGACTGCGGCGGGAATTCGGTAATATTCATCCGGTGAGCGCGCCCACCATTTCATTTCTACGGGATTTCCAGCACGCCGGCTGGCTATCCCCAGTTAACGTTGGTGCGCGTGCGTGCTGTGTCGGCTGGCTGCCATTTGACGGAAAACTTTCTGCCTCGCTTCTCTGCTCGTATAAGTAGTCTCTGCTGGTGCTCGCTTCGAGGCACATGCACACGCTGTCAGTTCTGACGGCGACTTCAGCGGGAATTCGGTAACTTCTTCCGGTGAGCGCGCCCGCCATTTCATTTCTTGGAGAGTTCCCATTACGCCGGCTGGCTATCCCCAGTTAACGTTGGTGCGCGTACGTGCTCTGCCGGCTGGCTGTCGTTTGAAGGAAAAGTTTCTGCCTCGCTTCTCTGCTCGTAATAGTAGTCTCTGCTGGTGCTCGCCTCGAGGCACATGCACACGCTGTCAGTTGTGACGACGACTGCTGCGGGAATTCGGTAACTTTCGTCCGGTGAGCGCGCCCACCATTTCATTTATTTGAGAGTTCCCAGCACGCCGGCTGGCTATCCCAATTTAACATTGGTGCGCGTACGTGCTCTGCCGGCTGGCTGTCGTTTGAAGGAAAAGCTTCTGCCTCGCTTCTCTGCTCGTAATAGTAGAGTCTGCTGGCTGCTTGCTGCGAGGCACATGCACACGCTCTCAGTTGTGACGGCAACAGCTGCGGGCATTCGGTAACTTTCGTCCGGTGAGCGCGCCCACCATTTCATTTCTTTGAGAGTTCCCAGCACGCCGGCTGGCTATCCCCAGTTAACGTTGGTGCGCGTACGTGCTCTGCCGGCTGGCTGTCGTTTGAAGGAAAAGTTTCTGCCTCGCTTCTCTGCTCGTAATCGTAGTTTCTGCTGGTGCTTGCTGCAAGGCACCTGCACACGCTGTCAGTTGTGACGGCGACTGCAGCGGGAATTCGGTAAATTTCGGCCGGTGAGTGCGCCCGCCATTTCTGTTATTCGAGAGTTCCCAGCATGCCGGCTGGTTATCCCCAGTTAACGTTGGTGCGCGTGCGTGCATTGCCGACTGGCTGCCGTTTGACGGAAAAGTTTCTGCCTCTCTTCTCTGCTCGTAATATTATTCTCTGCTGGCTGCTTGCTGCGAGGCACATGCACACGCTGTCAGTTGTGACGGCGACTGCTGAGGCAATTCGGTAACTTTCGTCCGGTGAGCGCGCCCACCATTTCATTTCTAAGGGAGTTACCAGCACGCCGGCTGGCTATCCACAGTTAGCGTTGGTGCGCGTGCGTGCTGCGCCGGCTGGCTGCCGTTGGACTAAAAAGTTTCTGCCTCACTTCTCTGCTCGTAATAGTAGCCTCTGCTGGTGCTCGCTGCGAGGCACATACACACGCAGGCAGTTGTGACGGCGACTGCTGCGGGAATTCGGTTTCTTTCGTCCGGTGAGCGCGCCCACCATCTCATGTCTACGGAAGTTCCCAGCACGCCGGCTGGCTATCCCCAGTTAACGTTGGTGCGCGTGCGTGCTGTGTCGGCTGGCTGCCGTTTGGCGGAAAAGTTTCTGCCTCACTTCTCTGCTCGTAATAGTAGCCTCTGCTGGTGCTTGCTGCGAGGCACATACACACGGAGGCAGTTGTGACGGCGACTGCTGCGGGAATTCGGTTTCTTTCGTCCGGTGAGCGCGCCCACCATTTCATTTCTACGGAAGTTCCCAGCACGCCGGCTGGCTATCCTCAGTTAACGTTGGTGCGCGTGTGTGCTGTGTCGGCTGGCTGCCGTTTGACGGAAAAGTTTCTTCCTCACTTCTCTGCTCGTAATAGTAGTCTCTGCTGGCTGCTTGCTGCGAGGCACATGCACACGCTGTCAGTTGTGACGGCGACTGCTGCGGGAATTCGGTAACTTTCGTACGGTGAGCGCGGCCTCCATTTCATTTCTTGGAGCGTTCCCATTACGCCGGCTGGCTATCCTCAGTTAACGTTGGTGCGCGTGCGTGCTGTGCCGGCTGGCTGTTGTTTGAAGGAAAAGTTTCTGCCTCGCTTCTCTGCTCGTAATCGTGGTCTCTGCTGGTGCTTGCTGCGAGGCACATGCGCACGCTGTCAGTTGTGACGGCGAATGCTGCGGCAATTCGGTAACTTTCGTCGGTGAGCACGCCCTCCATTTCATTTCTTTGGAGAGTTTCCATTACGCCGGCTGGCTATCCCCAGTTAACGTTGGTGTGCGTACGTGCTGTGCCGGCTGGCTGTCGTTTGAAGGAAAAGTGTCTACCTCGCTTCCCTGCTCGTAATCGTAGTCTCTGCTGGTGCTTGCTGCGAGGGACGTGCACACGCTGTCAGTTGTGACGGCGACTGAGGCGGGAAATCGGTAAATTTCGTCCGGTGAGCGCGCCCACCATTTCATTTCTACGGGAGTTAGCAGCACGCCGGCTGGCTATCCACAGTTAACGTTGGTGCGCGTGCGTGCTGCGCCGGCTGGCTGCCGTTTGACAGAAAAGTTTCTGCCTCGCTTCTCTGCTCGTAATAGAAGCCTCTGCTGGGGCTCGCTGCGAGGCACATACACACGCAGGCAGTTGTGACGGCGACTGCTGCTGCAATTCGGTAAATCTCGTCCGGTGAGCGCGCCATCTATTTCATTTCTTGGAGAGTTCCCATTACGCCGGCTGGCTATCCCCAGTTAACGTTGGTGCGAGTACGTGCTGTGCCGGCTGGCTGTCGTTTTAAGGAAAAGTTTCTGCCTCGCTTCTCTGCTCGTAATCGTAGTCTCTGCTGGTGCTTGCTGCGAGGCACATGCACACGCTGTCAGTTGTGACGGCGACTGCAGCGGGAATTCGGTAAATTTCGGCCGGTGAGTGCGCCCGCCATTTCTGTTATTCGAGAGTTCCCAGCATGCCGGCTGGTTATCCCCAGTTAACGTTGGTGCGCGTGCGTGCTGTGCCGACTGGCTGCCGTTTGACGAAAAAGTTTCTGCCTCTCTTCTCTGCTCGTAATATTATTCTCTGCTGGCTGCTTGCTGCGAGGCACATGCACACGCTGTCAGTTGTGACGGCGACTGCTGCGGAAATTCGGTAACTTTCGTCCGGTGAGCGCGCCCACCATTTCATTTTTTCGAGAGTTCCCAGCACGCCAGCTGGATCTCCCCAGTTAACGTTTGTGCGTGTGTGCACTGTGCCGGCTGGCTGCCGTTTGAAGGAAAAGTTTCTGCCTCGCTTCTCTGCTCGTAATCGTAGTTTCTGCTGGTGCTTGCTGCAAGGCACCTGCACACGCTGTCAGTTGTGACGGCGACTGCAGCGGGAATTCGGTAAATTTCGGCCGGTGAGTGCGCCCGCCATTTCTGTTATTCGAGAGTTCCCAGCATGCCGGCTGGTTATCCCCAGTTAACGTTGGTGCGCGTGCGTGCTGTGCCGACTGGCTGCCGTTTGACGAAAAAGTTTCTGCCTCTCTTCTCTGCTCGTAATATTATTCTCTGCTGGCTGCTTGCTGCGAGGCACATGCACACGCTGTCAGTTGTGACGGCGACTGCTGCGGAAATTCGGTAACTTTCGTCCGGTGAGCGCGCCCACCATTTCATTTTTTCGAGAGTCCCAGCACGCCAGCTGGATCTCCCCAGTTAACGTTTGTGCGTGTGTGCACTGTGCCGGCTGGCTGCCGTTGGACTAAAAAGTTTCTGCCTCGCTTCTCTGCTCGTAATAGTAGCCTCTGCTGGTGCTCGCTGCGAGGCACATACACACGGAGGCAGTTGTGACGGCGACTGCTGCGGGAATTCGGTTTCTTTCGTCCGGTGAGCGCGCCCACCATCTCATGTCTACGGAAGTTCCCAGCACGCCGGCTGGCTATCCCCAGTTAACGTTGGTGCGCGTGCGTGCTGTGTCGGCTGGCTGCCGTTTGGCGGAAAAGTTTCTGCCTCACTTCTCTGCTCGTAATAGTAGCCTCTGCTGGTGCTTGCTGCGAGGCACATACACACGGAGGCAGTTGTGACGGCGACTGCTGCGGGAATTCGGTTTCTTTCGTCCGGTGAGCGCGCCCACCATTTCATTTCTACGGAAGTTCCCAGCACGCCGGCTGGCTATCCTCAGTTAACGTTGGTGCGCGTGTGTGCTGTGTCGGCTGGCTGCCGTTTGACGGAAAAGTTTCTGCCTCACTTCTCTGCTCGTAATAGTAGTCTCTGCTGGCTGCTTGCTGCGAGGCACATGCACACGCTGTCAGTTGTGACGGCGACTGCTGCGGGAATTCGGTAACTTTCGTCCGGTGAGCGCGCCCTCCATTTCATTTCTTGGAGAGTTTTTATTACGCCGGCTGGCTATCCCCAGTTAACGTTGGTTTGCGTACGTGCTGTGCCGGCTGGCTGTCGTTTGAAGGAAAAGTTTCTGCCTCGCATCTCTGCTCGTAATCGTAGTCTCTGCTGGTGCTTGCTGCGAGGCACATGCACACGCTGTCAGTTGTGACGGCGACTGCTGCTGGAATTCGGTAACTTTCGTCCGGTGTGCGCGGCCTCCATTTCATTTCTTGGAGCGTTCCCATTACGCCGGCTGGCTTTCCTCAGTTAACGTTGGTGCGCGTGCGTGCTGTGCCGGCTGGCTGTTGTTTGAAGGAAAAGTTTCTGCCTCGCTTCTCTGCTCGTAATCGTGGTCTCTGCTGGTGCTTGCTGCGAGGCACATGCGCACGCTGTCAGTTGTGACGGCGAATGCTGCGGCAATTCGGTAACTTTCGTCGGTGAGCACGCCCTCCATTTCATTTCTTTGGAGAGTTTCCATTACGCCGGCTGGCTATCCCCAGTTAACGTTGGTGTGCGTACGTGCTGTGCCGGCTGGCTGTCCTTTGAAGGAAAAGTTTCTGCCTCGCTTCTCTGCTCGTAATTGTAGTCTCTGCTGGTGCTTGCTGCGAGGCACATGCAGATTCTGGCAGTGTTGACGCCGACTGCTGCGGGAATTCGATAACTTTCGTCCGGTGAGCGCACCCACCATTTCATTTGTACGAGAGTTCCCAGCACGCCGGCTGGCTATCCCCACTGAACGTTTGTGCGCGTGCGTGCTGTGCCGGCTGGCTGCCGTTTGACGGAAAAGTTTCTGCCTCGCTTCTCTTCTCGTAATAGTAGTCTCTGCTGGTGCTCGCTTCGAGGCACATGCACACGCTGCCAGTTGTGACGGTGACTTCTGCGGGTATTCGGTAACTTTCGTCCGGTGAGTGCGCCCTCCATTTCATTTCTTGGAGAGTTCCCATTACGCCGGCTGGCTATCCCCAGTTAACGTTGGTGCGCGTACGTGCTGTGCCGGCTGGCTGTCGTTTGAAGGAAAAGTGTCTACCTCGCTTCCCTGCTCGTAATCGTAGTCTCTGCTGGTGCTTGCTGCGAGGGACGTGCACACGCTGTCAGTTGTGACGGCGACTGCGGCGGGAATTCGGTAAATTTCGTCCGCTGAGCTTGCCCACCATTTCTTTTATTCGATAGTTCTCAGCACGCCGGCTGGTTATCCCCAGTTAACATTGGTGCGCGCGCGTGCTGTGCCGGCTGGCTGCCGTTTTACGGAAAAGTTTCTGCCTCGCTTCTCTGCTCGTAATAGTAGTCTCTGCTGGTGCTCGCTTCGAGGCACATGCACACGCTGCCAGTTGTGACGGCGACTTCTGCGGGAATTCGGTAACTTTCGTCCGGTGAGCGCGCCCGCCATTTCATTTCTTGGAGAGTTCTCATTACGCCGGCTGGCTATCCCCAGTTAACCTTGGTGCACGTGCGTGCTGTGCCGGCTGGCTGTCGTTTGACGGAAAAGTTTCTGCCTCGCTTCTCTGCTCGTAATAGTAGTCTCTGCTGGCTGCTTGCTGCGAGGCACATGCACACGCTGTCAGTTGTGACGGCGACTGCTGCGGAAATTCGGTAACTTTCGTTCGGTGAGCGCGCCCACCATTTCATTTTTTCGAGAGTCCCAGCACGCCAGCTGGCTCTCCCCAGTTAACTTTGGTGCGTGTGCGCACTGTGCCGACTGGCTGCCGTTTGACGGAAAAGTTTCTGCCTCGCTTCTCTGCTCGTAATAGTAGTCTCTGCTGGCTGCTTGCTGCGAGGCACATGCACACGCTGTCAGTTGTGACGGCGACTGCTGCGGGAATTCGGTAACTTTCGTCCAGTGAGCGCACCCACAATTTAATTTCTATTAGAGTTCCCAGCACGCCGGCTGGCTATCCCCAGTTAACGTTGGTGCGCGTACGTGCTGTGTCGGCTGGCTGCCGTTTGACGGAAAAGTTTCTGCCTCGTTTCTCTGCTCGTAATAGTAGTCTCTGCTAGTACTCGCTGCGAGGCACATGCACACGCTGTCAGTTGTGACGGCGACTTCTGCGGGAATTCGGTAACTTTCGTCCGGTGAGCGCGCCCTCCATTTCATTTCTTGGAGAGTTTCCATTACGCCGGCTGGCTATCCCCAGTTAACGTTGGTGTGCGTAGGTGCTGTGCCGGCTGGTTGGCGTTTGAAGGAAAAGATTCTGCCCCGCTTCTCTGCTCGTAATCGTAGTCTCTGCTGGTGCTTTCTGCGAGGAACATGCACAGGCTGGCAGTGTTGATGGCGACTGCTGCGGGAATTCGGTAACTTTCGTCCGGGGAGTGCACCCACCATTTCATTTCTACGAGAGTTCCCAGCACGCCGGCTGGCTATCCCCAGTTAACGTTTGTGCGCGTGCGTGCTGTGCCGCCTGGCTGCCGTATGACGGAAAAGTTTCTGCCTCGCTTCTCAGCTCGTAATAGTAGTCTCTGCTGGTGCTCTGCGAGGCACATGCACAAGCCGGCAGTGTTGACGGCGACAGCTGCGGGAATTCGGTAACTTTAGTCTGGTGAGCGCGCCCACCATTTCATTTCTTAGAGAGTTCCCATTACGCCGGCTGGCTATCCCCAGTTAACGTTGGTGCGCGTACATGCTGTGCCGGCTGGCTGTCGTTTGAAGGAAAACTTTTTGCCTCGCTTCTCTGCTCGTAATCGTAGTCTCTGCTGGTGCTTGCTGCGAGGGACGTGCACACGCTGTCAGTTGTGACGGCGACTGCGGCGGGAATTCGGTAAATTTCGTCCGCTGAGCTTGCCCATTATTTCTTTTATTCGATAGTTCTCAGCACGCCGGCTGGTTATCCCCAGTTAACGTTTGTGCGCGTGCGTGCTGTGCCGCCTGGCTGCCGTATGACGGAAAAGTTTCTGCCTCGCTTCTCAGCTCGTAATAGTAGTCTCTGCTGGTGCTCTGCGAGGCACATGCACAAGCCGGCAGTGTTGACGGCGACAGCTGCGGGAATTCGGTAACTTTAGTCTGGTGAGCGCGCCCACCATTTCATTTCTTAGAGAGTTTCCAGCACGCCGGCTGGCTATCCCCAGTTAACGTTGGTGCGCGTACATGCTGTGCCGGCTGCCTGTCGTTTGAAGAAAAACTTTTTGCCTCGCTTCTCTGCTCGTAATCGTAGTCTCTGCTGGTGCTTGCTGCGAGGGACGTGCACACGCTGTCAGTTGTGACGGCGACTGCGGCGGGAATTCGGTAAATTTCGTCCACTGAGCTTGCCCATTATTTCTTTTATTCGATAGTTCTCAGCACGCCGGCTGGCTATCCCCAGTTAACGTTGGTGCGCGTGCGTGCTGCGCCGGCTGGCTGCCGTTTGACGGAAAAATTTCTTTCTCGCTTCTCTGCTCGTAATAGTAGTCTCTGCTGGTGCTCGCCTCGAGGCACATGCACACGCTGTCAGTTGTGACGGCGACTGCTGCGGGAATTCGGTAACTTTCGTCCGGTGAGCGCGCCCACCATTTCATTTCTACGGGAGTTACCTGCACGCCGGCTGGCTATCCACAGTTAACGTTGGTGCGCGTGCGTGCTGCGCCGGCTGGCTGCCGTTTGACGGAAAAGTTTCTGCCTCGCTTCTCTGCTCGTAATAGTAGTCTCTGCTGGTGCTCGCTGCGAGGCACATGCACACGCTGTCAGTTGTGACGGCGACTTCTGCGGCAATTCGGTAACTTTCTTCCGGTAAGCGCGCCCTCCATTTCATTTCTACGGAAGTTCCCAGCGCGCCGGCTGGCTATCCCCAGTTAACGTTGGTGCGCGTGCGTGCTGTGTCGGCTGGCTGCCGTTTGACGGAAAAGTTTCTGCCTCACTTCTCTGCTCGTAATAGTAGTCTCTGCTGGTGCTCGCGTTGAGGCACATGCACACGCAGGCAGTTGTGACGGCGACTGCTGCGGGAATTCGGTTTCTTTCCTCCGGTGAGCGCGCCCATCATTTCATTTCTACGGGAGTTCCCAGCACGCCGGCTGGCTATCCCCAGTTAACGTTGGTGCGCGTGCGTGCTGTGCCGGCTGGCTGCCGTATGACGGAAAAGTTTCTGCCTCGCTTCTCAGCTTGTAATAGTAGTCTCTGCTGGCTGCTTGCTGCGAGGCACATGCACACGCTGGCAGTGTTGGCGGCGACTGCTGCGGGAATTCGGTAACTTTCGTCCGGTGAGCGCACCCACCATTTCATTTCTACGAGAGTTACCAGCACGCCGGCTGGCTATCCCATGTTAACGTTTGTGCGCGTGCGTGCTGTGCCGGCTGGCTGCCGTTTGACGGAAAAGTTTCTGCCTCGCTTCTCTGCTCGTAATAGTAGTCTCTGCTGGTGCTCGCTGCGACGCACGTGCACACGCTGTCAGTTGTGACGGCGACTGCTGCTGGAATTCGGTAACTCGTCCGGTGAACGCGGCCTCCATTTCATTTCTTGGAGCGTTCCCATTACGCCGGCTGGCTATCCCCAGTTATCGTTGGTGCGCGTGCGTGCTGTGCCGGCTGGCTTCTGTTTGACGGAAAAGTTTCTGCCTCGCCTCTCTGCTCGTAATAGTAGTCTCTGCTGGTGCTCGCCTAGAGGCACATGCACACGCTGTCAGTTGTGACAGCGACTGCTGCGGGAATTCGGTAACTTTCGTCCAGTGAGCGCGCCCACCATTTCATTTCTTCGAGAGTTTTCAGCACGCCGGCTGGCTATCCCCAGTTAACGTTGATGCGCGTGCGCGCTTTGCCGGCTGGCTGGCGTTTGAAGGAAAAGTGTCTACCTCGCTTCTCTGCTCGTAATCGTAGTCTCTGCTGGTGCTTGCTGCGAGGCACATGCACACGTTGTCAGTTGTGACGACGACATTTGCGGGAATTCCGTAACTTTCGTCCGGTGAGCGCACCCACTATTTCATTTCTACGAGAGTTCCCAGCACGCCGGCTGGCTATCCCATGTTAACGTTTGTGCGCGTGTGTGGTGTGCCGGCTGGCTGCCGTATGACGGAAAAGTTTCTGCCTCGCTTTTCTGCTCGTAATTGTAGTCTCTGCTGGTGCTTGCTGCGAGGCACATGCACACGCCGTCAGTGTTGACGGCGACTGCTGCGGGAATTCGATAACTTTCGTCCGGTGAGCGTGCCCACCATTTCATTTCAACGGAGTTACCAGCACGCCGGCTGGCTATCCACAGTTAACGTTGGTGCGCGTGCGTGCTGTGCCGGCTGGCTGCCGTTTGACGGAAAAGTTTCTGCCTCGCTTCTCTGCTCGTAATAGTAGCCTCTGCTGGTGCTCGCTGCGAGGCACATACACACTCTTTCAGTTGTGACGGCGACTGCTGCGGGAATTCGGTAACTTTCGCCGGTGAGCGCGCCCACCATTTCATTTCTTCGAGAGTTTTCAGCACGCCGGCTGGCTATCCCCAGTTAACGTTGGTGCGCGTGCGCGCTTTGCCGGCTGGCTGGCGTTTGAAGGAAAAGTGTCTACCTCGCTTCTCTGCTCGTAATCGTAGTCTCTGCAGGCTGCTTGCTGCGAGGCACATGCACACGCCGTCAGTTGTGACGGCGACTGCTGTGGGAATTCGGTCACTTTCGTCCGGTGAGCGCACCCACCATTTCATTTCTACGAGAGTTCCCAGCACGCCGGCTGGTTATCCCCAGTTATCGTTGGTGCGCGTACGTGTTGTGTCGGCTGGCTGCCGTTTGACGGAAACGTTTCTGCCTCACTTCTCTGCTCGTAATAGTAGTCTCTGCTTGTGCTCGCTGCGAGGCACATGCACACGTTGTCAGTTGTGAAGGCGACATCTGCGGGAATTCGGTAACTTTCGTCCTGTGAGCGCGGCCTCCATTTCATTTCTTGGAACGTTCCCATTACGCCGGCTGGCTTTCCCCAGTTAACGTTGGTGCGCGTGCGTGCTGCGCCGGCTGGCTGCCGTTTGACGGAAAAATTTCTTTCTCGCTTCTCTGCTCGTAATAGTAGTCTCTGCTGGTGCTCGCCTCGAGGCACATGCACACGCTGTCAGTTGTGACGGCGACTGCTGCGGGAATTCGGTAACTTTCGTCCGGTGAGCGCGCCCACCATTTCATTTCTACGGGAGTTACCTGCACGCCGGCTGGCTATCCACAGTTAACGTTGGTGCGCGTGCGTGCTGCGCCGGCTGGCTGCCGTTTGACGGAAAAGTTTCTGCCTCGCTTCTCTGCTCGTAATAGTAGTCTCTGCTGGTGCTCGCTGCGAGGCACATGCACACGCTGTCAGTTGTGACGGCGACTTCTGCGGCAATTCGGTAACTTTCTTCCGGTAAGCGCGCCCTCCATTTCATTTCTACGGAAGTTCCCAGCGCGCCGGCTGGCTATCCCCAGTTAACGTTGGTGCGCGTGCGTGCTGTGTCGGCTGGCTGCCGTTTGACGGAAAAGTTTCTGCCTCACTTCTCTGCTCGTAATAGTAGTCTCTGCTGGTGCTCGCGTTGAGGCACATGCACACGCAGGCAGTTGTGACGGCGACTGCTGCGGGAATTCGGTTTCTTTCCTCCGGTGAGCGCGCCCATCATTTCATTTCTACGGGAGTTCCCAGCACGCCGGCTGGCTATCCCCAGTTAACGTTGGTGCGCGTGCGTGCTGTGCCGGCTGGCTGCCGTATGACGGAAAAGTTTCTGCCTCGCTTCTCAGCTTGTAATAGTAGTCTCTGCTGGCTGCTTGCTGCGAGGCACATGCACACGCTGGCAGTGTTGGCGGCGACTGCTGCGGGAATTCGGTAACTTTCGTCCGGTGAGCGCACCCACCATTTCATTTCTACGAGAGTTACCAGCACGCCGGCTGGCTATCCCATGTTAACGTTTGTGCGCGTGCGTGCTGTGCCGGCTGGCTGCCGTTTGACGGAAAAGTTTCTGCCTCGCTTCTCTGCTCGTAATAGTAGTCTCTGCTGGTGCTCGCTGCGACGCACGTGCACACGCTGTCAGTTGTGACGGCGACTGCTGCTGGAATTCGGTAACTCGTCCGGTGAACGCGGCCTCCATTTCATTTCTTGGAGCGTTCCCATTACGCCGGCTGGCTATCCCCAGTTATCGTTGGTGCGCGTGCGTGCTGTGCCGGCTGGCTTCTGTTTGACGGAAAAGTTTCTGCCTCGCCTCTCTGCTCGTAATAGTAGTCTCTGCTGGTGCTCGCCTAGAGGCACATGCACACGCTGTCAGTTGTGACAGCGACTGCTGCGGGAATTCGGTAACTTTCGTCCAGTGAGCGCGCCCACCATTTCATTTCTTCGAGAGTTTTCAGCACGCCGGCTGGCTATCCCCAGTTAACGTTGATGCGCGTGCGCGCTTTGCCGGCTGGCTGGCGTTTGAAGGAAAAGTGTCTACCTCGCTTCTCTGCTCGTAATCGTAGTCTCTGCTGGTGCTTGCTGCGAGGCACATGCACACGTTGTCAGTTGTGACGACGACATTTGCGGGAATTCCGTAACTTTCGTCCGGTGAGCGCACCCACTATTTCATTTCTACGAGAGTTCCCAGCACGCCGGCTGGCTATCCCATGTTAACGTTTGTGCGCGTGTGTGCTGTGCCGGCTGGCTGCCGTATGACGGAAAAGTTTCTGCCTCGCTTTTCTGCTCGTAATTGTAGTCTCTGCTGGTGCTTGCTGCGAGGCACATGCACACGCCGTCAGTGTTGACGGCGACTGCTGCGGGAATTCGATAACTTTCGTCCGGTGAGCGTGCCCACCATTTCATTTCAACGGAGTTACCAGCACGCCGGCTGGCTATCCACAGTTAACGTTGGTGCGCGTGCGTGCTGTGCCGGCTGGCTGCCGTTTGACGGAAAAGTTTCTGCCTCGCTTCTCTGCTCGTAATAGTAGCCTCTGCTGGTGCTCGCTGCGAGGCACATACACACTCTTTCAGTTGTGACGGCGACTGCTGCGGGAATTCGGTAACTTTCGCCGGTGAGCGCGCCCACCATTTCATTTCTTCGAGAGTTTTCAGCACGCCGGCTGGCTATCCCCAGTTAACGTTGGTGCGCGTGCGCGCTTTGCCGGCTGGCTGGCGTTTGAAGGAAAAGTGTCTACCTCGCTTCTCTGCTCGTAATCGTAGTCTCTGCAGGCTGCTTGCTGCGAGGCACATGCACACGCCGTCAGTTGTGACGGCGACTGCTGTGGGAATTCGGTCACTTTCGTCCGGTGAGCGCACCCACCATTTCATTTCTACGAGAGTTCCCAGCACGCCGGCTGGTTATCCCCAGTTATCGTTGGTGCGCGTACGTGTTGTGTCGGCTGGCTGCCGTTTGACGGAAACGTTTCTGCCTCACTTCTCTGCTCGTAATAGTAGTCTCTGCTTGTGCTCGCTGCGAGGCACATGCACACGTTGTCAGTTGTGAAGGCGACATCTGCGGGAATTCGGTAACTTTCGTCCTGTGAGCGCGGCCTCCATTTCATTTCTTGGAACGTTCCCATTACGCCGGCTGGCTTTCCTCAGTTATCGTTGGTGCGCGTGCGTGCTGTGCCGGCTGGCTTCTGTTTGACGGAAAAGTTTCTGCCTCGCTTCTCTGCTCGTAATAGTAGTCTCTGCTGGTGCTCGCTTCGAGGCACATGCACACGCTGTCAGTTGTGACGGCGACTGCTGCGGGAATTCGGTAACTTTCTTCCGGTGAGAGCGCCCACCATTTCATTTCTACGGGAGTTACCAGCACCCCGGCTGGCTGTCCCCAGTTAACGTTGGTGCGCGTGGGTGCTGTGCCGGCTGGCTGCAGTTTGACGGAAAAGATTCTGCCTCGCTTCTCTGCTCGTAATAGTAGTCTCTGCTGGTGCTCGCTCCGAGACACATACACACGCAGGCAGTTGTGACGGCGACTGCTGCGGGAATTCGGTTTCTTTCGTCCGGTGAGCGCGCCCACCATTTCATTTCTACGGGAGTTCCCAGCACGCCGGCTGGCTATCCCCAGATAACGTTGGTGCGCGTGCGTGCTGTGTCGGCTGGCTGCCGTTTGACGGAAAAGTTTCTGCCTCGCTTCTCTGCTCGTAATAGTAGTCTCTCGCTTCTCTGCTCGTAATAGTAGTCTCTCGCATCTCTGCTCGTAATAGTAGTCTCTGCTGGTGCTCGCTGCGAGGCACATGCACACGCTGTCAGTTGTGACGGCGACTTCTGCGGGAATTCGGAAACTTTCGTCCGGTGAGCGCGACCTCCATTTCGTTTCTTGCAGAGTTCCCATTACGCCGGATGGCTATCCCTAGTTAACGTTGGTGCGCCTACGTGTTGTGCCGGCTGGCTGCCGTTTGACGGAAAAGTTTCTGCCTCGCTTCTCTGCTCGTAATCGTAGCCTCTGCTGGTGCTTGCTGCGAGGCACATGCGCACGCTGTCAGTTGTGACGTTGACAGCTGTGGCATTTTGGTAACTTTCTTCCGGTGAGCGCGCCCACTATTTCATTTCTTAGAGAGTGTCCAGCACGCCGGCTGGCTATCCCCAGTTAACGTTGGTGCGCGTGCGTGCTGTGCCGGCTGGCTGCCGTTTGACGGAAAAATTTCTGTCTCGCTTCTCTGCTCGTAATAGTAGTCTCTGCTGGCTGCTTGCTGCGCGGCACATGCACACGCTGGCAGTTGTGACGGCGGCGGCTGCGGGAATTCGGTAACTTTCGTCCGGTGAGCGCGCCCACCATTTCATTTCTTCGAGAGTACCCAGCACGCCGGCTGGCTATCCCCAGTTTACGTTGGTGCGCGTGCGTGCTGTGCCGGCTGGCTGCCGTTTGACGGAAAAGTTTCTGCCTCGCTTCTCTGCTCGTAATAGAAGTCTCTGCTGGTGCTCGCTCTGAGGCACGTGCACACGCTGTCAGTTGTGACGGCGACTGCTGCTGGAATTCGGTAACTTTCGTCCTGTGAGCGCGGTCTCAATTTCATTTCTTGGAGCCCTCCCATTACGCCGGCTGCCTATCCCCAGTTAACGTTGGTGCGCGTACATGCTGTACCGGCTGGCTGTTTTTTGATGGAAAAGTTTCTGCCTCGCTTCTCTGCTCTTAATAGTAGTTTCTGCTGGCTGCTTGCTGCGAGGCACATGCACACGCAGGCAGTTGTAACGGCGACTGCTGCGCGAAATCGGTAATTTTCATCCGGTGAGCGCGCCCACCATTTCATTTCTTCGAGAGTTCCCAGCAGGCCGGCTGCCTATCCCCAGTTAACGTTGGTGCGAGTGCGTGCTTTACCGGCTGGCTGCCGTTTGACGGAGAGGTTTCTGCCTCGCTCCTCTGCTCGTAATCGTAGTCTCTGCTGGTGCTTGCTGCGAGGCACATGCGCACGCTGTCAGTTGTGACGTCGACAGCTGCGGCAATTCGGTAACTTTCGTCCGGTGAACGCGCCCACCATTTCATTTCTTCGAGAGTACCCAGCACGCCGGCTGGCTATCCCCAGTTTACGTTGGTGCGCGTGCGTGCTGTGCCGGCTGGCTGCCGTTTGACGGAAAAGTTTCTGCCTCGCTTCTCTGCTCGTAATAGAAGTCTCTGCTGGTGCTCGCTGTGAGGCACGTGCACACGCTGTCAGTTGTGACGGCGACTGCTGCTGGAATTCGGTAACTTTCGTCCTGTGAGCGCGGTCTCAATTTCATTTCTTGGAGCCCTCCCATTACGCCGGCTGCCTATCCCCAGTTAACGTTGGTGCGCGTACATGCTGTACCGGCTGGCTGTTTTTTGATGGAAAAGTTTCTGCCTCGCTTCTCTGCTCTTAATAGTAGTTTCTGCTGGCTGCTTGCTGCGAGGCACATGCACACGCAGGCAGTTGTAACGGCGACTGCTGCGCGAAATCGGTAATTTTCATCCGGTGAGCGCGCCCACCATTTCATTTCTTCGAGAGTTCCCAGCAGGCCGGCTGCCTATCCCCAGTTAACGTTGGTGCGAGTGCGTGCCTTACCGGCTGGCTGCCGTTTGACGGAGAGGTTTCTGCCTCGCTCCTCTGCTCGTAATCGTAGTCTCTGCTGGTGCTTGCTGCGAGGCACATGCGCACGCTGTCAGTTGTGACGTCGAAAGCTGCGGCAATTCGGTAACTTTCGTCCGGTGAACGCGCCCACCATTTCATTTCTTCGAGAGTTCCCAGAACGCCGGCTGGCTATCCCCAGTTAACGTTGGTGCGCGTACGTGCTGTACCTGCTGGCTGCCGTTTGACGGAAATAGTAGTCTCTTCTGGCTGCTTGCTGCGAGGCACATGCACACGCCGGCAGTGTTGACGGCGACTGCTGCCGGAATTCGGTAACTTTAGTCTGGTGAGCGCGCCCACCATTTCATTTCTTAGAGAGTTTCCAGCACGCTGGCAGGCTATCCTCAGTTAACGTTGGTGCGCGTGCGTGCGGTGCCGGCTGGCTGCCGTTTGAAGGAAAGGTTTCTGCCTCGCTTCTCTGCCCGTAATCGTAGCCTCTGCTGGTGCTTGCTGCGAGGCACATGCGCACGCTGTCAGTTGTGACGTCGACAGCTGTGGCAATTCGGTAACATTCTTCCGGTGAGCGCGCCCACCATTTCATTTCTTCGAGAGTCAGCGCGCCCACCATTTCATTTCTTCGAGAGTCCCAGCACGCCAGCTGGCTATCCCCAGTTAAAGTTGGTGCGCGTGCGTGCTGTGCCGGCTGGCTGCCGTTTGACGGAAAAGTTTCTGCCTCGCTTCTCTGCTCGTAATAGTAGTCTCTGCTGGTGCTTGCTGTGAGGCAAATGCACAGCTTTCAACTGTGACGGCGACTGCTGCAGAAATTCGGTAACTTTCGTCCGGTGAGCGCGCCCACCATTTCATTTCTTCGAGAGTTCCCAGCGCGCCGTTTGGCTATCCCCAGTTAAAGTTGGTGCAAGTGCGTGCTGTGCCGGCTGGCTGCCGTTTGACGGAAAAGTTTCTGCCTCGCTTCTCTGCTCGTAATAGTAGTCTCTGCTGGTGCTTGCTGCGAGGCACATGCACACGCAGTCAGATGTGACGACGACTGCTGCGGGAATTGGGTAACTTTCTTCCGGTGAGCGCGCCCACCATTTCATTTCTTCGAGAGTTCCCAGCGCGCCGGCTGGCTATCCCCAGTTAACGTTGGTGCGCGTGCGTGCTGTGCCGGCTGGCTGCCGTTTGATGGAAAAGTTTCTGCCTCGCTCCTCTGCTCGTAATAGTAGTCTCTGGTGGTGCTTGCTGCGAGGCAAATGCACAGCTGTCAGTTGTGACGACGACTGCTGCAGAAATTCGGTAACTTTCGTCCGGTGAGCGCGCCCACCATTTCATTACTTCGAGAGTTCCCAGCGCGCCGGCTGGCTATCCCCAGTTAAAGTTGGTGCCCGTGCGTGCTGTGCCGGCTGGCTGCCGTTTGACGGAAAAGTTTCTGCCTCGCTTCTCTGCTCGTAATAGTAGTCTCTGCTGGTGCTTGCTGCGAGGCACATGCACACGCAGTCAGATGTGACGGCGACTGCTGCGGGAATTGGGTAACTTTCGTCCGGTGAGCGCGCCCACCATTTCATTTCTTCGAGAGTCCCAGCACGCCAGCTGGCTATCCCCAGCTAACGTTGGTGCGTGTGCGCACTGTGCCGGCTGGCTGCCGTTTGACGGAAACGTTTCTGCCTCACTTCTCTGGTAGTAATAGTAGTCTTTGCTGGTGCTTGCTGCGAGGCACATGCGCACGCTTTGAGGAGTGACGGCGACTGCTGCGGCAATTCGGTAACTTACGCCCGGTGAGCGCGCCCACCATTTCATATCTTCGAGGGTAAACAGCACGCCAGCTGGCTATCCCCAGTTAACGTTGGTGCGCGTGCGTGCTGTGCCGGCTGGGTGCCGTTTGACGGAAAAGTTTCTGCCACGCTTCTCTGCTCGTTATAGTAGTCTCTGCTGGTGCTTGCTGCGAGGCAAATGCACAGCTGTCAGTTGTGAGGGCGACTGCTGCACAAATTCGGTAACTTTCGTCCGGTGGGCGCGCCCACCATTTCATTTCTTCGAGAGTTCCCAGCGCGCCGGCTGGCTATCCCCAGGTAAAGTTGGTGCGCGTGCGTGCTGTGCCGGCTGGCTGCCGTTTGAGGGAAAAGTTTCTGCCTCGCTTCTCTGCTCATGATAGTAGTCTCTGCTGGTGCTTGCTGCGAGGCACATGCGCACGCTGTGAGATGTGACGGCGACTGCTGCGGCAATTCGGTAACTTTCGTCCGGTGAGCGCGCCCACCATTTCATTTCTTTGAGAGTTCCCAGCATGCCGGTTGGCTATGCCCAGTTAACGTTGGTGCGCGTACGTGCTGTGCCGGCTGGCTGACGTTTGACAGAAAATTTCTGCCTCGCTTCTCTCCTCGTAAAAGTAGTCTCTGCTGGTCCTTGCTTCGAGGCACATGCACACGCTGTCAGTTGTGACGGAGACTGCGGCGGGAAGTCGGTAAATTTCGTCCGGTGAGCGCGCCCACCATTTCTTTTATTCGAGAGTTCCCAGCACGCGGGCTGGTTATCCCCAGTTAACGTTGGTGCGCGTGCGTGCTGTGCCGGCTGGCTGCCGTTTGAAGGAAAGGTTCCTGCCTCGCTTCTCTGCCCGTAATCGTAGCCTCTTCTGGTGCTTGCTGCGAGGCACATGCGCACGCTGTCAGTTGTGACGTCGACAGCTGTGGCAATTCGGTAACTTTCTTCCGGTGAGCGCGCCCACCATTTCATTTCTTAGAGAGTGTCCAGCACGCCGGCTGGCTATCCCCAGTTAACGTTGGTGCGCGTGCGTGCTGTGCCGGCTGGCTGCCGTTTGACGGAAAAATTTCTGTCTCCCTTCTCTGCTCGTAATAGTAGTCTCTGCTGGCTGCTTGCTGCGCGGCACATGCACACGCTGGCAGTTGTGACGGCGGCGGCTGCTGGAATTCGGTAACTTTCGTCCGGTGAGCGCGCCCACCATTTCATTTCTTCGAGAGTACCCAGCACGCCGGCTGGCTATCCCCAGTTAACGTTGGTGCGCGTGCGTGCTGTGCCGGCTGGCTGCCGTTTGACGGAAAAGTTTCTGCCTCGCTTCTCTGCTCGTAATAGAAGTCTCTGCTGGTGCTCGCTGCGAGGCACGTGCACACGCTGTCAGTTGTGACGGCGACTGCTGCTGGAACTCGGTAACTTTCGTCCTGTGAGCGCGGCCTCAATTTCATTTCTTGGAACGCTCCCATTACGCCGGCTGCCTATCCCCAGTTAACGTTGGTGCGCGTAGGTGCTGTACCGGCTGGCTGTTGTTTGATGGAAAAGTTTCTGCCTCGCTTCTCTGCTCGTAATAGTAGTTTCTGCTGGCTGCTTGCTGCGAGGCACATGCACACGCAGGCAGTTGTGACGGCGACTGCTGCGCGAAATCGGTAATTTTCATCCGGTGAGCGCGCCCACCATTTCATTTCTTCGAGAGTTCCCAGCAGGCCGGCTGCCTATCCCCAGTTAACGTTGGTGCGCGTGCGTGCTTTACCGGCTGTCTGCCGTTTGACGGAAAGGTTTCTGCCTCGCTCCTCTGCTCGTAATCGTAGTCTCTGCTGGTGCTTGCTACGAGGCACATGCGCACGCTGTCAGTTGTGACGTCGACAGCTGCGGCAATTCGGTAACTTTCGGCCGGTGAACGCGCCCACCATTTCATTTCTTCGAGAGCTCCCAGCACGCCGGCTGGCTTTCCCCAGTTAGAGTTGGTGGGCGATCGTGCTGTACCGGCTGGCTGCCGTTTGACGGAAATGTTTCTGACTCTCTTCTCTGCTCGTAATAGTAGTCTCTTCTGGCTGCTTGCTGCGAGGCACATGCACACGCCGGCAGTGTTGACGGCGACTGCTGCCGGAATTCGGTAACTTTAGTCTGGTGAGCGCGCCCACCATTTCATTTCTTAGAGAGTTTCCAGCACGCTGGCAGGCTATCCTCAGTTAACGTTGGTGCGCGTGCGTGCTGTGGCGGTTGGCTGCCGTTTGACGAAAAAATTTCTGTCTCGCTTCTCTGCTCGTAATAGTAGTCTCTGCTGGCTGCTTGCTGCGCGGCACATGCACACGCCGGCAGTGTTGACGGCGACTGCTGCGGAAATTCGGTACCTTTCGTCCGGTGAGCGCGCCCACCATTTCATTTCTTTGAGAGTTCCCAGCATGCCGGTTGGCTATCCCCAGTTAACATTGGTGCACGTGCGTGCTGTGCAGGCTGGCTACCGTTTTACGGAAAAGTTTCTGTCTCGCTTCTCTGCTCGTAATAGTAGTCTCTGCTGGTGCTTGCTGCGAGGCACATGCACACGCAATAAGGTGTGACGGCGAATGCTGCGGGAATTCGGTAACTTTCGTCCGGTGAGCGCGCCCACCATTTCATTTCTTCGAGAGTCCCAGCACACCGGCTGGCTCTCCCCAGTTACCGTTGGTGCGTGTGCGCGCTGTGCCGGCTGGCTGCCGTTTGACGGAAAAGTTTCTGCCTCGCTCCTCTGCTCGTAATAGTAGTCTCTGCTGGTGCTTGCTGCGAGCAAATGCACAGCTGTCAGTTGTGACGGCGACTGCTGCAGAAATTCGGTAACTTTTGTCCGGTGAGCGCGCCCACCATTTCATTACTTCGAGAGTCCCCAGCGCGCCGGCTGGCTATCCCCAGTTAAAGTTGGTGCGCGTGCGTGCTGTGCCGGCTGGCTGCCGTTTGACGGAAAAGTTTCTGCCTCGCTTCTCTGCTCATGATAGTAGTCTCTGCTGGTGCTTGCTGCGAGGCACATGCACACGCAGTCAGATGTGACGGTGAGTGCTGCGGGAATTGGGTAACTTTCGTCCGGTGAGCGCTCCCACCATTTCACTTCTTCGAGAGTCCCAGCACGCCAGCTGGCTATCCACAGCTAACGTTGGTGCGTGTGCGCACTGTGCCGGCTGGCTGCCGTTTAACGGAAAAGTTTCTGCCTCGCTTCTCTGGTCGTAATAGTAGTCTTTGCTGGTGCTTGCTGCGAGGAAGATGCGCACGCTGTCAGTTGTGACGGCTACTGCAGCGGGAATTCGGTAAATTTCGTCCGGTGAGCGCGACCGCCATTTCTTTTATTCGAGAGTTCCCAGCGCGCCGGCTGGCTATCTCCAGTTAAAGTTGGTGCGCGTGCGTGCTGTGCCGGCTGGCTGCCGTTTGACGGAAAAGATTCTGCCTCACTTCTCTGCTCGTAATAGTAGTCTCTGCTGACTGCTTGCTGCGAGGCACATGCACACGCTGTCAGTTGTGACGGCGACTTTTGCGGGAATTCGGTAACTTTTTTCCGGTGACCGCGCCCTCCATTTTATTTCTTGGAGAGTTCCCATTACGCCGGCTGGCTATCCCCAGTTAACGTTGGTGCGCGTACGTGCTCTGCCGGCTGGCTGTCGTTTGAAGGAAAAGTTTCTGCCTCGCTTCTCTGCCCGTAATACTAGTCCCTGCTGGCTGCTTGCTGCGTGGCACATGCACACGCTCTCAGTTGTGACGGCGACAGCTGCGGGCATTCGGTAACGTTAGTCCGGTGAGCGCGCCCACCATTTTATTTCTACGGGAGTTCCCAGCACGCCGGCTGGCTATCCCCAGTTAACGTTGGTGCGCGTGCGTGCTGTGCCGGCCGGCTGCCGTTTGACGGAAAAGTTTCTGCCTTGCTTCTCTGCTCGTAATCGTAGTCTTTGCTGGTGCTTGCTGCAAGGCACCTGCACACGCTGTCAGTTGTGACGGCGACTGCAGCGGGAATTCGGTAATATTCGGCCGGTGAGTGCGCCCGCCATTTCTTTTATTCGAGAGTTGCCAGCATGCCGGCTGGTTATCCCCAGTTAACGTTGGTGCGCGTGCGTGCTGTGCCGACTGGCTGCCGTTTGACGGAAAAGTTTCTGCCTCGCTTCTCTGCTCGTAATATTATTCTCTGCTGGCTGCTTGCTGCGAGGCACATGCACACGCTGTCAGTTGTGACGGCGACTGCTGCGGAAATTCGGTAACTTTCGTCCGGTGAGCGCGCCCACCATTTCATTTTTTCGAGAGTCCCAGCACGCCAGCTGGGTCTCCCCAGTTAACGTTGGTGCGTGTGTGCACTGTGCCGGCTGGCTGCCGTTTGACAGAAAAGTTTCTGCCTCGCTTCTCTGCTCGTAATAGTAGTCTCTGCTGGCTGCTTGCTGCGAGGCACATGCACACGCTGTCAGTTGTGACGGCGACTGCTGCGGGAATTCGGTAACTTTCGTCCGGTGAGCGCACCCACCGTTTAATTTCTACGAGAGTTCCCAGCACGCCGGCTGGATATCCCCAGTTAACGTTGGTGCGCGTACGTGCTGTGTCGGCTGGCTGCCGTTTGACGGAAAAGTTTCTGCCTCGTTTCTCTGCTCGTAATAGTAGTCTCTGCTAGTACTCGCTGCGAGGCACATGCACACGCTGTCAGTTGTGACGGCGACTTCTGCGGGAATTCGGTAACTTTCGTCCGGTGAGCGCGCCCTCCATTTCATTTCTTGGAGAGTTTTCATTACGCCGGCTGGCTATCCCCAGTTAACGTTGGTGTGCGTACGTGCTGTGCCGGCTGGCTGTCGATTGAAGGAAAAGTTTCTGCCTCGCTTCTCTGCTCGTAATCGTAGTCTCTGCTGGTGCTTGCTGCGAGGCACATGCACACTCGACAGTGTTGACGGCGACTGCTGCGGGAATTCGGTAACTTTCGTCCGGTGAGCGCGCCCACCATTTCATTTCTACGGGAGTTACCAGCACGCCGGCTGGCTATCCACAGTTAACGTTGGTGCGCGTGCGTGCTCCGCCGGCTGGCTGCCGTTTGACGGAAAAGTTTCTGCCTCGCTTCTCTGCTCGTAATAGTAGTCTCTGCTGGTGCTCCCTGCGAGGCACATGCACACGCTGTCGGTTGTGACGGCGACTTCTGCGGGAATTCGGTAACTTTCATCCGGTAAGCGCGCCCTCCATTTCATTTCTTGGAGAGTTTCCATTACGCCGGCTGGCTATCCCCAGTTAACGTTGGTGCGCGTACGTGCTCTGCCGGCTGGCTGTCGTTTGAAGGAAAAGTTTCTGCCTCGCTTCTCTGCTCGTAATAGTAGCCTCTGCTGGTGCTCGCTGCGAGGCACATACACACGCAGGCAGTTGTGACGGCGACTGCTGCTGGAATTCGGTAACTTTCGTCCGGTGAGCGCGGCCTCCATTTCATTTCTTCGAGAGTTCCCAGCCCGACAGCTGGCTATCCCCAGTTAACGTTGGTGCGCGTGCGTGCTGTGCCGACTATCTGCCGCTTGACGGAAAAGTTTCTGCCTCACTTCTCTGCTCGTAATAGTAGTCTCTGCTGGTGCTCGCTGCGAGGCACATGCACACGCAGGCAGTTGTGACGGCGACTGCTGCGGGAATTCGGTTTCTTTCGTCCGGTGAGTGCGCCCACCATTTCATTTCTACTGGAGTTCCCAGCACGCCGGCTGGCTATCCCCAGTTAACGTTGGTGCGCGTGCGTGCTGTGTCGGCTGGCTGCCGTTTGACGGAAAAGTTTCTGCCTCGCTTCTCTGCTCGTAATAGTAGTCTCTGCTGGTGCTCGCTGCGAGGCACATGCACACGCTGTCAGTTGTGAGGGCGACTTTTGCGGGAATTCATTAACTTTCGTCCGGTGAGCGCGCCCTCCATTTCATTTCTTGGGGAGTTCCCATTACGCCGGCTGGCTATCCGCAGTTAACGTTGGTGCGCGTACGTGCTCTGCCGGCTGGCTGTCGTTTGAAGGAAAAGTTTCTGCCACGCTTCTCTGCTCGTAATCGTAGTCTCTGCTGGTGCTTGCTGCGAGGCCCGTGCACACGCTGTCAGTTGTGACGGCGACTGCGGCGGGAATTCGGTAACTTTCGTCCGGTGAGCGCGCCCACCATTTAATATCTTCGAGAGTCCCAGCACGCCAGCTGGCTATCCCCAGTTAACGTTGGTGCGCATGCGTGTTGTGCCGGCTGGCTGCCGTTTGACGGAAAAGTTTCTGCCTCGCTTCTCTGCTCGTAATAGTAGTCTCTGCTGGTGCTCGCTGCGAGGCACATGCACACGCTGTCAGTTGTGACGGCGACTGCTGCTGGAATTCGGTAACTTTCGTCCGGTGAGCGCGCCCACCATTTCATTTCTACGGGAGTTCCCAGCACGCCGGCTGGCTATCCCCAGTTAACGTTGGTGCACGTGCGTGCTGTGCCGGCCGGCTGCCGTTTGACGGAAAAGTTTCTGCCTCGCTTCTCTGCTCGTAATAGTAGTCTCTGCTGGTGCTCGCCTCGACTCACATGCAAACGCTGTCAGTTATGACGGCGACTGCTGCGGGAATTCGGTAACTTTTGTCCGGTGACCGCGCCCTCCATTTCATTTCTTGGAGAGTTCCCATTACGCCGGCTGGCTATCCCCAGTTAACGTTGGTGCGCGTACGTGCTGTGCCGGCTGGCTGTCGTTTGAAGGAAAAGTTTCTCCCTCGCTTATCTGCTCGTAATCGTAGTCCCTGCTGGTGCTTGCTGCGAGGAAGATGCACACGCTGTCAGTTGTGACGGCGACTGAGGCGCGAATTCGGTAAATTTCGTCCGCTGAGCGCGCCCACCATTTCTTTTATTCGATAGTTCACAGCATGCCGGCTGGTTATCCCCAGTTAACGTTGGTGCGCGTGCGTGCGTGCCGGCTGGCTGCCGTTTTACGGAAAAGTTTCTGCCTCGCTTCTCTGCTCGTAATAGTTGTCTCTGCTGGTGCTCGCTGCGAGGCACGTGCACAAGCTGTCATTGTGACGGTGACTTCTGCGGGAATTCGGTAACTCTCGTCCGGTGAGCGCGCCATCCATTTCATTTCTTGGAGAGTTCCCATTACGCCGGCTGGCTATCCCCAGTTAACGTTGGTGCGAGTACGTGCTGTGCCGGCTGGCTGTCGTTTTAAGGAAAAGTTTCTGCCTCGCTTCTCTGCTCGTAATCGTAGTCTCTGCTGGTGCTTGCTGCGAGGCACATGCACACGCTGTCAGTTGTGACGGCGACTGCAGCGGGAATTCGGTATATATCGTCCGGTGAGCGCTCCCGCCATTTCTTTAATTCGAGAGTTCCCAGCACGCCGGCTGGTTATCCCCAGTTAACGTTGGTGTGCGTGCGTGCTGTGCCGACTGGCTGCCGTTTGACGGAAAAGATTCTGCCTCGATTCTCTGATCGTAATATTAGTCTATGTTGGCTGCTCGCCGCGAGGCACATGCACACGCTGTCAGTTGTGACGGCGACTTCTGCGGGAATTCATTAACTTTCGTCCGGTGAGCGCACCCTCCATTTCATTTCTTCCAGAGTTCCCATTACGCCGACTGGCTATCCGCAGTTAACGTTGGTGCGCGTACGTGCTGTTCCGGCTGGCTGTCGTTTGAAGGAAAAGTTTCTGCCTCGCTTCTCAGCACGTAATCATACTCTCTGCTGGTGCTTGCTGCGAGGCACATGCACACGCTGTGACGGCGACTGCGGCGGGAATTCGGTAAATTTCGTCCGCTGAGCGCGCCCACCATTTCTTTTATTCGATAGTTCTCAGCACGACGGCTGGTTATTCCCAGTAAACATTGGTGCGCGCGCGTGCTGTGCCGGCTGGCTGCCGTTTTACGGAAAAGTTTCTGCCTCGCTTTTCTGCTTGTAATAGTAGTCTCTGCTGGTGCTCGCTGCGAGGCACATGCACACGCGGTCAGTTGTGATGGCGACTTCTGCGGGAATTCGGTAACTTTCGTCTGGTGAGCGCGCCCTCCATTTCATTTCTTGGAGAGTTCCCAGTACGCCGGCTGGCTACAGGACTTTGTTTACCCGCCGGGGTGGCTCAGTGGTTAGGGCGTTCGACTACTGATCCGGAGTTCCCGGGTTCGAACCCGACCGCGGCGGCTGCGTTTTTATGGAGGAAAAACGCTAAGGCGCCCGTGTGCTGTGCGATGTCAGTGTACTTTAAAGGTCCCTAGGTGGTCGAAATTATTCCGGAGCCCTCCACTACGGCACCTAATTCTTCCTTTCTTCTTTCACTCCCTCTCTTATCCCTTCCCTTACGGCGCGGTTCAGGTGTCCAACGATATATGAGACAGATACTGCGCCATTTCCTTTCCCCCCCAAAAAAAAACAACCAGTTATTATCCCCGGTTAACGTTGGTGCGCGTGCGTGCTGTGTCGGCTGGCTGCCGTTTGACGGAAAAGTTTCTGCCTCGCTTCTCAGCTCGTAATAGTAGTCTCTGCTGGCTGCTTGCTGCGAGGCACATGCACACGCTGTCAGTTGTGACGGCGACTGCGGCGGGAATTCGGTAATTTTCATCCGGTGAGCGCGCCCACCATTTCATTTCTACGGGAGTTCCCAGCACACCGGCTGGCTATCCCCAGTTACCGTTGGTGCGCGTGCGTGCTGTGTCGGCTGGCTGCCGTTTGACCGAAAAGTTTCTGCCTCGCCTCTCTGTTCGTAATAGTAGTCTCTGCTGGCTGCTTGCTGCGAGGCACATGCACACGCTGTCAGTTGTGACGGCGACTTCTGCGGGAAGTCAACTTTCATCCGGTGAGCACGCCCTCCATTTCATTTCTTGGAGAGTTCCCATTACGCCGGCTGGCTATCCCCAGTTAACGTTGGTGCGCGTGCGTGCTGTGCCGGCTGGCTGCCGTATGACGGAAAAGTTTCTGCCTCGCTTCTCTGCTCGTAATCGTTGTCCCTGCTGGTGCTCGCTGCGAGGCACATGCACACGCAGGCAGTTGTGACGGCGACTGCTGCGGGAATTCGGAAACTTTCGTCCGGTGAGCGCGCCCACCATTTCATTTCTACGGGAGTTACCAGCACGCCGGCTGGCTATCCACAGTTAACGTTGGTGCGCGTTCGTGCTGCGCCGGCTGGCTGCCGTTTGACGGAAAAGTTTCTGCCTCGCTTCACTGCCCGTAATAGTAGCCTCTGCTGCTGCTCGCTGCGAGGCACATACACACGCAGGCAGTTGTGACGGCGACTGCTGCTGGAATTCGGTAACTTTCTTCCGGTGAGCGCGGCCTCCATTTCATTTCTTCGAGAGTTCCCAGCCCGACAGCTGACTATCCCCAGTTAACGTTGGTGCGCGTGCGTGCTGTGCCGACTGGCTGCCGCTTGACAGAAAAGTTTCTGCCTCACTTCTCTGCTCGTAATAGTAGTCTCTGCTGGTGCTCGCTGCGAGGCACATGCACACGCAGGCAGTTGTGACGGCGACTGCTGCGGGAATTCGGTTTCTTTCGTCCGGTGAGCGCGCCCACCATTTCATTTCTACGGGAGTTACCAGCACGCCGGCTGGCTATCCACAGTTAACGTTGGTGCGCGTTCGTGCTGTGCCGGCTGGCTGCCGTTTGACGGAAAAGTTTCTGCCTCGCTTCACTGCCCGTAATAGTAGCCTCTGCTGCTGCTCGCTGCGAGGCACATATACACGCAGGCAGTTGTGACGGCGACTGCTGCTGGAATTCGGTAACTTTCTTCCGGTGAGCGCGGCCTCCATTTCATTTCTTCGAGAGTTCCCAGCCCGACAGCTGACTATCCCCAGTTAACGTTGGTGCGCGTGCGTGCTGTGCCGACTGGCTGCCGCTTGACAGAAAAGTTTCTGCCTCACTTCTCTGCTCGTAATAGTAGTCTCTGCTGGTGCTCGCTGCGAGGCACATGCACACGCAGGCAGTTGTGACGGCGACTGCTGCTGGAATTCGGTAACTTTCTTCCGGTGAGCGCGGCCTCCATTTCATTTCTTCGAGAGTTCCCAGCCCGACAGCTGACTATCCCCAGTTAACGTTGGTGCGCGTGCGTGCTGTGCCGACTGGCTGCCGTTTGACGGAAAAGTTTCTGCCTCGCTTCTCTGCTCGTAATAGTAGTCTCTGCTGGTGCTCGCTGCGAGGCACATGCACACGCTGTCAGTTGTGACGGCGACTGCTGCTGGAATTCGGTAACTTTCGTCCGGTGAGCGCGCCCACCATTTCATTTCTACGGGAGTTCCCAGCACGCCGGCTGGCTATCCCCAGTTAACGTTGGTGCACGTGCGTGCTGTGCCGGCCGGCTGCCGTTTGACGGAAAAGTTTCTGCCTCGCTTCTCTGCTCGTAATAGTAGTCTCTGCTGGTGCTCGCCTCGACTCACATGCAAACGCTATCAGTTGTGACGGTGACTGCTGCGAGAATTCGGTAAGTTTTGTCCGGTGACCGCGCCCTCCATTTCATTTCTTGGAGAGTTCCCATTACGCCGGCTGGCTATCCCCAGTTAACGTTGGTGCGCGTACGTGCTGTGCCGGCTGGCTGTCGTTTGAAGGAAAAGTTTCTGCCTCGCTTCTCTGCTCGTAATCGTAGTCCCTGCTGGTGCTTGCTGCGAGGCGCATGCACACGCTGTCAGTTGTGACGGCGACTGAGGCGGGAAATCGGTAAATTTCGTCCGGTGAGCGCGCCCACCATTTCATTTCTACGGGAGTTACCAGCACGCCGGCTGGCTATCCACAGTTAACGTTGGTGCGCGTGCGTGCTGCGCCGGCTGGCTGCCGTTTGACAGAAAAGTTTCTGCCTCGCTTCTCTGCTCGTAATAGAAGCCTCTGCTGGTGCTCGCTGCGAGGCACATACACACGCAGGCAGTTGTGACGGCGACTGCTGCTGCAATTCGGTAACTCTCGTCCGGTGAGCGCGCCATCTATTTCATTTCTTGGAGAGTTCCCATTACGCCGGCTGGCTATCCCCAGTTAACGTTGGTGCGAGTACGTGCTGTGCCGGCTGGCTGTCGTTTTAAGGAAAAGTTTCTGCCTCGCTTCTCTGCTCGTAATCGTAGTCTCTGCTGGTGCTTGCTGCGAGGCACATGCACACGCTGTCAGTTGTGACGGCGACTGCAGCGGGAATTCGGTATATATCGTCCGGTGAGCGCGCCCGCCATTTCTTTAATTCGAGAGTTCCCAGCACGCCGGCTGGTTATCCCCAGTTAACGTTGGTGCGCGTGCGCGCTGTGCCGACTGGCTGCCGTTTGACGGAAAAGATTCTGCCTCGATTCTCTGATCGTAATATTAGTCTATGTTGGCTGCTCGCCGCGAGGCACATGCACACGCAGGCAGCTGTGACGGCGACTGCTGCGGGAATTCGGAAACTTTCGTCCGGTGAGCGCGCCCACCATTTCATTTCTACGGGAGTTACCAGCACGCCGGCTGGCTATCCACAGTTAACGTTGGTGCGCGTTCGTGCTGCGCCGGCTGGCTGCCGTTTGACGGAAAAGTTTCTGCCTCGCTTCACTGCCCGTAATAGTAGCCTCTGCTGCTGCTCGCTGCGAGGCACATACACACGCAGGCAGTTGTCACGGCGACTGCTGCTGGAATTCGGTAACTTTCTTCCGGTGAGCGCGGCCTCCATTTCATTTCTTCGAGAGTTCCCAGCCCGACAGCTGACTATCCCCAGTTAACGTTGGTGCGCGTGCGTGCTGTGCCGACTGGCTGCCGCTTGACAGAAAAGTTTCTGCCTCACTTCTCTGCTCGTAATAGTAGTCTCTGCTGGTGCTCGCTGCGAGGCACATGCACACGCAGGCAGTTGTGACGGCGACTGCTGCGGGAATTCGGATTTTTCGTCCGGTGAGCGCGCCATCCATTTCATTTTTTGGAGAGTTCCCATTACGCCGGCTGGCTATCCCCAGTTAACGTTGGTGCGAGTAAGTGCTGTGCCGGCTGGCTGTCGTTTTAAGGAAAAGTTTCTGCCTCGCTTCTCTGCTCGTAATCGTAGTCTCTGCTGGTGCTTGCTGCGAGGCACATGCACACGCTTTCAGTTGTGACGGCGACTGCAGCGGGAATTCGGTATATATCGTCCAGTGAGCGCGCCCGCCATTTCTTTAATTCGAGAGTTCCCAGCACGCCGGCTGGTTAACCCCAGTTAACGTTGGTGCGCGTGCGTGCTGTGCCGACTGGCTGCCGTTTGACGGAAAAGATTCTGCCTCGATTCTCTGATCGTAATATTAGCAGATGTTGGCTGCTCGCCGCGAGGCACATGCACACGCTGTCAGTTGAGACGGCGAATTCTGCGGGAATTCATTAACTTTCGTCCGGTGAGCGCGCCCTCCATTTCATTTCTTGGAGAGTTCCCTTTACGCCGACTGGCTATCCGCAGTTAACGTTGGTGCGCGTACGTGCTGTTCCGGCTGGCTGCCGTATGACGGAAAAGTTTCTGCCTCGCTTCTCTGCTCGTAATCGTAGTCTCTGCTGGTGCTTGCTGCGAGGCACGTGCACACGCTGTCAGTTGTGACGGCGACTGTGGCGGAAATTCGGTAAATTTCATCCGGTGAGCGCGCCCACCATTTCATTTCTGCGGGAGTTCCCAGCACGCCGGCTGGCTATCCCCAGTTAACGTTGGTGCGCGTGCCTGCTGTGCCGACTGGCTGCCGTTTGACGGAAAAGTTTCTGCCTCGCTTCTCTGCTCGTAATATTATTCTCTGCTGGCTGCTTGCTGCGAGGCACATGCACACGCTGTCAGTTGTGACGGCGACTGCTGCGGGAATTCGGTAACTTTCGTCCGGTGAGCGCACCCTCCATTTAATTTCTACGAGAGTTCCAAGCACGCCGGCTGGATATCCCCAGTTAACGTTGGTGCGCGTACGTGCTGTGTCGGCTGGCTGCCGTTTGACGGAAAAGTTTCTGCCTCGCTTCTCTGCTCGTAATAGTAGCCTCTGCTGGTGCTCGCTGCGAGGCACATACACACGCAGGCAGTTGTGACGGCGATTGCTGCTGGAATTCGGTAACTTTCGTCCGGTGAGCGCGGCCTCCATTTCATTTCTTCGAGAGTTCCCAGCCCGACAGCTGACTATCCCCAGTTAACGTTGGTGCGCGTGCGTGCTGTGCCGACTATCTGGCGCTTGACGGAAAAGTTTCTGCCTCACTTCTCTGCTCGTAATAGTAGTCTCTGCTGGTGCTCGCTGCGAGGCACATGCACACGCAGGCAGTTGTGACGGCGACTGCTGCGGGAATTCGGTTTCTTTCGTCCGGTGAGTGCGCCCACCATTTCATTTCTACTGGAGTTCCCAGCACGCCGGCTGGCTATCCCCAGTTAACGTTGGTGCGCGTACGTGCTCTGCCGGCTGGCTGTCGTTTGAAGGAAAAGTTTCTGCCACGCTTCTCTGCTCGTAATAGTAGTCTCTGCTTGTGCTCGCTGCGAGGCACATGCACACGCTGTCAGTTGTGACGGCGACTGCTGCGGCAATTCGGTAACTTTCGTCCGGTGAGCGCGCCCACCATTTTGATTTCAACGGGAGTTCCCAGCACGCCGGCTGGCTATCCCCAGTTAACGTTGGTGCGCGTGCGTGTTGTGCCGGCTGGCTGCCGTTTGACGGAAAAGTTTCTGCCTCGCTTCTCTGCTCGTAATAGTAGTCTCTGCTGGTGCTCGCTGCGAGGCACATGCACACACTGTCAGTTGTGACGGCGACTGCTGCTGGAATTCGGTAACTTTCGTCCGGTGAGCGCGCCCACCATTTCATTTCTACGGGAGTTCCCTTTACGCCGACTGGCTATCCCCAGTTAACGTTGGTGCACGTGCGTGCTGTGCCGGCCGGCTGCCGTTTGACGGAAAAGTTTCTGCCTCGCTTCTCTGCTCGTAATAGTAGTCTCTGCTGGTGCTCGAATCGACTCACATGCAAACGCTATCAGTTGTGACGGCGACTGCTGCGAGAATTCGGTAACCTTTTTCCGGTGACCGCGCCCTCCATTTTATTTCTTGGAGAGTTCCCATTACGCCGGCTGGCTATCCCCAGTTAACGTTGGTGCGAGTACGTGCTGTGCCGGCTGGCTGTCGTTTTAAGGAAAAGTTTCTGCCTCGCTTCTCTGCTCGTAATCGTAGTCTCTGCTGGTGCTTGCTGCGAGGCACATGCACACGCTTTCAGTTGTGACGGCGACTGCAGCGGGAATTCGGTATATATCGTCCGGTGAGCGCGCCCGCCATTTCTTTAATTCGAGAGTTCCCAGCACGCCGGCTGGTTAACCCCAGTTAACGTTGGTGCGCGTGCGTGCTGTGCCGACTGGCTGCCGTTTGACGGAAAAGATTCTGCCTCGATTCTCTGATCGTAATATTAGCAGATGTTGGCTGCTCGCCGCGAGGCACATGCACACGCAGGCAGCTGTGACGGCGACTGCTGCGGGAATTCGGTTTCTTTCGTCCGGTGAGCGCGCCCAACATTTTATTTATACGGGAGTTCCCTGCACGCCGGCTGGCAATCCCCAGTTAACGTTGGTGCGCGTACGGGCTGTGTCGGCTGGCTGCCGTTTGACGGAAAAGTTTCTGCCTCGCTTCTCTGCTCGCAATATTAGTCTCTGCTGGTGCTCGCTGCGAGGCACATGCACACGCTGTCAGTTGTGACGGCGAATTCTGCGGGAATTCATTAACTTTCGTCCGGTGAGCGCGCCCTCCATTTCATTTCTTGGAGAGTTCCCTTTACGCCGACTGGCTATCCGCAGTTAACGTTGGTGCGCGTACGTGCTGTTCCGGCTGGCTGCCGTATGACGGAAAAGTTTCTGCCTCGCTTCTCTGCTCGTAATCGTAGTCTCTGCTGGTGCTTGCTGCGAGGCACGTGCACACGCTGTCAGTTGTGACGGCGACTGTGGCGGGAATTCGGTAAATTTCATCCGGTGAGCGCGCCCACCATTTCATTTCTGCGGGAGTTCCCAGCACGCCGGCTGGCTATCCCCAGTTAACGTTGGTGCGCGTGCCTGCTGTGCCGACTGGCTGCCGTTTGACGGAAAAGTTTCTGCCTCGCTTCTCTGCTCGTAATATTATTCTCTGCTGGCTGCTTGCTGCGAGGCACATGCACACGCTGTCAGTTGTGACGGCGACTGCTGCGGGAATTCGGTAACTTTCGTCCGGTGAGCGCACCCACCATTTAATTTCTACGAGAGTTCCAAGCACGCCGGCTGGATATCCCCAGTTAACGTTGGTGCGCGTACGTGCTGTGTCGGCTGGCTGCCGTTTGACGGAAAAGTTTCTGCCTCGCTTCTCTGCTCGTAATAGTAGCCTCTGCTGGTGCTCGCTGCGAGGCACATACACACGCAGGCAGTTGTGACGGCGATTGCTGCTGGAATTCGGTAACTTTCGTCCGGTGAGCGCGGCCTCCATTTCATTTCTTCGAGAGTTCCCAGCCCGACAGCTGACTATCCCCAGTTAACATTGGTGCGCGTGCGTGCTGTGCCGACTATCTGGCGCTTGACGGAAAAGTTTCTGCCTCACTTCTCTGCTCGTAATAGTAGTCTCTGCTGGTGCTCGCTGCGAGGCACATGCACACGCAGGCAGTTGTGACGGCGACTGCTGCGGGAATTCGGTAACTTTCGTCCGGTGAGCGCGCCCACCATTTTGATTTCAACGGGAGTTCCCAGCACGCCGGCTGGCTATCCCCAGTTAACGTTGGTGCGCGTGCGTGTTGTGCCGGCTGGCTGCCGTTTGACGGAAAAGTTTCTGCCTCGCTTCTCTGCCCGTAATAGTAGTCTCTGCTGGTGCTCGCTGCGAGGCACATGCACACGCTGTCAGTTGTGACGGCGACTGCTGCTGGAATTCGGTAACTTTCGTCCGGTGAGCGCGCCCACCATTTCATTTCTACGGGAGTTCCCTTTACGCCGACTGGCTATCCCCAGTTAACGTTGGTGCACGTGCGTGCTGTGCCGGCCGGCTGCCGTTTGACGGAAAAGTTTCTGCCTCGCTTCTCTGCTCGTAATAGTAGTCTCTGCTGGTGCTCGAATCGACTCACATGCAAACGCTATCAGTTGTGACGGCGACTGCTGCGAGAATTCGGTAACTTTTTTCCGGTGACCGCGCCCTCCATTTTATTTCTTGGAGAGTTCCCATTACGCCGGCTGGCTATCCCCAGTTAACGTTGGTGCGCGTACGTGCTGTGCCGGCTGGCTGTCGTTTGAAGGAAAAGTTTCTGCCTCGCTTCTCTGCTCGTAATCGTAGTCCCTGCTGGTGCTTGCTGCCAGGCACATGCACACGCTGTCAGTTGTGACGGCGACTGAGGCGGGAAATCGGTAAATTTCGTCCGGTGAGCGCGCCCACCATTTCATTTCTACGGGAGTTAGCAGCACGCCGGCTGGCTATCCACAGTTAACGTTGGTGCGCGTGCGTGCTGCGCCGGCTGGCTGCCGTTTGACAGAAAAGTTTCTGCCTCGCTTCTCTGCTCGTAATAGAAGCCTCTGCTGGTGCTCGCTGCGAGGCACATACACACGCAGGCAGTTGTGACGGCGACTGCTGCTGCAATTCGGTAACTCTCGTCCGGTGAGCGCGCCATCTATTTCATTTCTTGGAGAGTTCCCATTACGCCGGCTGGCTATCCCCAGTTAACGTTGGTGCGAGTACGTGCTGTGCCGGCTGGCTGTCGTTTTAAGGAAAAGTTTCTGCCTCGCTTCTCTGCTCGTAATCGTAGTCTCTGCTGGTGCTTGCTGCGAGGCACATGCACACGCTGTCAGTTGTGACGGCGACTGCAGCGGGAATTCGGTATATATCGTCCGGTGAGCGCGCCCGCCATTTCTTTAATTCGAGAGTTCCCAGCACGCCGGCTGGTTATCCCCAGTTAACGTTGGTGCGCGTGCCTGCTGTGCCGACTGGCTGCCGTTTGACGGAAAAGTTTCTGCCTCGCTTCTCTGCTCGTAATATTATTCTCTGCTGGCTGCTTGCTGCGAGGCACATGCACACGCTGTCAGTTGTGACGGCGACTGCTGCGGGAATTCGGTAACTTTCGTCCGGTGAGCGCACCCACCATTTCATTTATACGGGAGTTCCCTGCCCGCCGGCTGGCAATCCCCAGTTAACGTTGGTGCGCGTGCGTGCTTTGTCGGCTGGCTGCCGTTTGACGGAAAAGTTTCTGCCTCGCTTTTCTGCTCGTAATAGTAGTGTCTGCTGGTGCTCGCTTCGAGGCACATGCACACGCTGTCAGTTGTGACGGCGACTTCTGCGGGAATTCGGTAACGTTCGTCCGGTGAGCGCGCCCTCCATTTCATTTCTTGGAGAGTTCCCATTACGCCGACTGGCTATCCGCAGTTAACGTTGGTGCGCGTACGTGCTGTTCCGGCTGGCTGTCGTTTGAAGGAAAAGTTTCTGCCTCGCTTCTCTGCACGTAAACGTAGTCTCTGCTGGTGCTTGCTGCGAGGCACATGCACACGCTGTCAGTTGCGACGGCGACTGCGGCGGGAATTCGGTAATATTCATCCGGTGAGCGCGCCCACCATTTCATTTCTACGGGATTTCCAGCACGCCGGCTGGCTATCCCCAGTTAACGTTGGTGCGCGTGCGTGCTGTGTCGGCTGGCTGCCATTTGACGGAAAACTTTCTGCCTCGCTTCTCTGCTCGTATAAGTAGTCTCTGCTGGTGCTCGCTTCGAGGCACATGCACACGCTGTCAGTTCTGACGGCGACTTCAGCGGGAATTCGGTAACTTCTTCCGGTGAGCGCGCCCGCCATTTCATTTCTTGGAGAGTTCCCATTACGCCGGCTGGCTATCCCCAGTTAACGTTGGTGCGCGTACGTGCTCTGCCGGCTGGCTGTCGTTTGAAGGAAAAGTTTCTGCCTCGCTTCTCTGCTCGTAATAGTAGTCTCTGCTGGTGCTCGCCTCGAGGCACATGCACACGCTGTCAGTTGTGACGACGACTGCTGCGGGAATTCGGTAACTTTCGTCCGGTGAGCGCGCCCACCATTTCATTTATTTGAGAGTTCCCAGCACGCCGGCTGGCTATCCCAATTTAACATTGGGGCGCGTACGTGCTCTGCCGGCTGGCTGTCGTTTGAAGGAAAAGTTTCTGCCTCGCTTCTCTGCTCGTAATAGTAGAGTCTGCTGGCTGCTTGCTGCGAGGCACATGCACACGCTCTCAGTTGTGACGGCAACAGCTGCGGGCATTCGGTAACTTTCGTCCGGTGAGCGCGCCCACCATTTCATTTCTTTGAGAGTTCCCAGCACGCCGGCTGGCTATCCCCAGTTAACGTTGGTGCGCGTACGTGCTCTGCCGGCTGGCTGTCGTTTGAAGGAAAAGTTTCTGCCTCGCTTCTCTGCTCGTAATCGTAGTTTCTGCTGGTGCTTGCTGCAAGGCACCTGCACACGCTGTCAGTTGTGACGGCGACTGCAGCGGGAATTCGGTAAATTTCGGCCGGTGAGTGCGCCCGCCATTTCTGTTATTCGAGAGTTCCCAGCATGCCGGCTGGTTATCCCCAGTTAACGTTGGTGCGCGTGCGTGCATTGCCGACTGGCTGCCGTTTGACGGAAAAGTTTCTGCCTCTCTTCTCTGCTCGTAATATTATTCTCTGCTGGCTGCTTGCTGCGAGGCACATGCACACGCTGTCAGTTGTGACGGCGACTGCTGCGGAAATTCGGTAACTTTCGTCCGGTGAGCGCGCCCACCATTTCATTTTTTCGAGAGTCCCAGCACGCCAGCTGGATCTCCCCAGTTAACGTTTGTGCGTGTGTGCACTGTGCCGGCTGGCTGCCGTTTGACAGAAAAGTTTCTGCCTCGCTTCTCTGCCCGTAATAGTAGTCTCTGCTGGCTGCTTGCTGCGAGGCACATGCACACGCTGTCAGTTCTGGCGGCGACTGCTGCGGGAATTCGGTAACTTTCGCCCGGTGAGCGCATCCACCATTTAATTTCTACGAAAGTTCCCAGCACGCCAGCTGGATATCCCCAGTTAACGTTGGTGCGCGTACGTGCAGTGTCGGCTGGCTGCCGTTTGACGGAAAAGTTTCTGCCTCGTTTCTCTGCTCGTAATAGTAGTCGCTGCTAGTACTCGCTGCGAGGCACATGCACACGCTGTCAGTTGTGACGGCGACTTCTGCGGGAATTCGGTAACTTTCGTCCGGTGAGCGCGCCCTCCATTTCATTTCTTGGAGAGTTTTCATTACGCCGGCTGGCTATCCCCAGTTAACGTTGGTGTGCGTATGTGCTGTGCCGGCTGGCTGTCGTTTGAAGGAAAAGTTTCTGCCTCGCTTCTCTGCTCGTAATCGTAGTCTCTGCTGGTGCTTGCTGCGAGGCACATGCACACGCTGACAGTGTTGACGGAGACTGCTGCGGTATTTCGGTAACTTTCGTCCGGTGAGCGCGCCCACCATTTCATTTCTACGGGAGTTAGCAGCACGCCGGCTGGCTATCCACAGTTAACGTTGGTGCGCGTGCGTGCTGCGTCGGCTGGCTGCCGTTTGACAGAAAAGTTTCTACCTCGCTTCTCTGCTCGTATTAGAAGCCTCTGCTGGTGCTCGCTGCGAGGCACATACACACGCAGGCAGTTGTGACGGCGACTGCTGCTGCAATTCGGTAACTTTCGTCCGATGAGCGCGGCCTCCATTTCATTTCTTGGAGCGTTCCCATTACGCCGGCTGGCTATCCCCAGTTAACATTGGTGCGCGTACGTGCTGTGCCGGCTGGCTGTTGTTTGAAGGAAAAGTTTCTGCCTCGCTTCTCTGCTCGTAATCGTAGTCTCTGCTGGTGCTTGCTGCGAGGCACATGCGCACGCTGTCAGTTGTGACGGCGAATGCTGAGGCAATTCGGTAACTTTCGTCCGGTGAGCGCGCCCACCATTTCATTTCTAAGGGAGTTACCAGCACGCCGGCTGGCTATCCACAGTTAGCGTTGGTGCGCGTGCGTGCTGCGCCGGCTGGCTGCCGTTGGACTAAAAAGTTTCTGCCTCACTTCTCTGCTCGTAATAGTAGCCTCTGCTGGTGCTCGCTGCGAGGCACATACACACGCAGGCAGTTGTGACGGCGACTGCTGCGGGAATTCGGTTTCTTTCGTCCGGTGAGCGCGCCCACCATCTCATGTCTACGGAAGTTCCCAGCACGCCGGCTGGCTATCCCCAGTTAACGTTGGTGCGCGTGCGTGCTGTGTCGGCTGGCTGCCGTTTGGCGGAAAAGTTTCTGCCTCACTTATCTGCTCGTAATAGTAGCCTCTGCTGGTGCTTGCTGCGAGGCACATACACACGGAGGCAGTTGTGACGGCGACTGCTGCGGGAATTCGGTTTCTTTCGTCCGGTGAGCGCGCCCACCATTTCATTTCTACGGAAGTTCCCAGCACGCCGGCTGGCTATCCTCAGTTAACGTTGGTGCGCGTGTGTGCTGTGTCGGCTGGCTGCCGTTTGACGGAAAAGTTTCTTCCTCACTTCTCTGCTCGTAATAGTAGTCTCTGCTGGCTGCTTGCTGCGAGGCACATGCACACGCTGTCAGTTGTGACGGCGACTGCTGCGGGAATTCGGTAACTTTCGTCCGGTGAGCGCGCCCTCCATTTCATTTCTTGGAGAGTTTTCATTACGCCGGCTGGCTATCCCCAGTTAACGTTGGTTTGCGTACGTGCTGTGCCGGCTGGCTGTCGTTTGAAGGAAAAGTTTCTGCCTCGCATCTCTGCTCGTAATCGTAGTCTCTGCTGGTGCTTGCTGCGAGGCACATGCACACGCTGTCAGTTGTGACGGCGACTGCTGCTGGAATTCGGTAACTTTCGTACGGTGAGCGCGGCCTCCATTTCATTTCTTGGAGCGTTCCCATTACGCCGGCTGGCTATCCTCAGTTAACGTTGGTGCGCGTGCGTGCTGTGCCGGCTGGCTGTTGTTTGAAGGAAAAGTTTCTGCCTCGCTTCTCTGCTCGTAATCGTGGTCTCTGCTGGTGCTTGCTGCGAGGCACATGCGCACGCTGTCAGTTGTGACGGCGAATGCTGCGGCAATTCGGTAACTTTCGTCGGTGAGCACGCCCTCCATTTCATTTCTTTGGAGAGTTTCCATTACGCCGGCTGGCTATCCCCAGTTAACGTTGGTGTGCGTACGTGCTGTGCCGGCTGGCTGTCGTTTGAAGGAAAAGTGTCTACCTCGCTTCCCTGCTCGTAATCGTAGTCTCTGCTGGTGCTTGCTGCGAGGGACGTGCACACGCTGTCAGTTGTGACGGCGACTGAGGCGGGAAATCGGTAAATTTCGTCCGGTGAGCGCGCCCACCATTTCATTTCTACGGGAGTTAGCAGCACGCCGGCTGGCTATCCACAGTTAACGTTGGTGCGCGTGCGTGCTGCGCCGGCTGGCTGCCGTTTGACAGAAAAGTTTCTGCCTCGCTTCTCTGCTCGTAATAGAAGCCTCTGCTGGGGCTCGCTGCGAGGCACATACACACGCAGGCAGTTGTGACGGCGACTGCTGCTGCAATTCGGTAAATCTCGTCCGGTGAGCGCGCCATCTATTTCATTTCTTGGAGAGTTCCCATTACGCCGGCTGGCTATCCCCAGTTAACGTTGGTGCGAGTACGTGCTGTGCCGGCTGGCTGTCGTTTTAAGGAAAAGTTTCTGCCTCGCTTCTCTGCTCGTAATCGTAGTCTCTGCTGGTGCTTGCTGCGAGGCACATGCACACGCTGTCAGTTGTGACGGCGACTGCAGCGGGAATTCGGTAAATTTCGGCCGGTGAGTGCGCCCGCCATTTCTGTTATTCGAGAGTTCCCAGCATGCCGGCTGGTTATCCCCAGTTAACGTTGGTGCGCGTGCGTGCTGTGCCGACTGGCTGCCGTTTGACGAAAAAGTTTCTGCCTCTCTTCTCTGCTCGTAATATTATTCTCTGCTGGCTGCTTGCTGCGAGGCACATGCACACGCTGTCAGTTGTGACGGCGACTGCTGCGGAAATTCGGTAACTTTCGTCCGGTGAGCGCGCCCACCATTTCATTTTTTCGAGAGTTCCCAGCACGCCAGCTGGATCTCCCCAGTTAACGTTTGTGCGTGTGTGCACTGTGCCGGCTGGCTGCCGTTTGAAGGAAAAGTTTCTGCCTCGCTTCTCTGCTCGTAATCGTAGTTTCTGCTGGTGCTTGCTGCAAGGCACCTGCACACGCTGTCAGTTGTGACGGCGACTGCAGCGGGAATTCGGTAAATTTCGGCCGGTGAGTGCGCCCGCCATTTCTGTTATTCGAGAGTTCCCAGCATGCCGGCTGGTTATCCCCAGTTAACGTTGGTGCGCGTGCGTGCTGTGCCGACTGGCTGCCGTTTGACGAAAAAGTTTCTGCCTCTCTTCTCTGCTCGTAATATTATTCTCTGCTGGCTGCTTGCTGCGAGGCACATGCACACGCTGTCAGTTGTGACGGCGACTGCTGCGGAAATTCGGTAACTTTCGTCCGGTGAGCGCGCCCACCATTTCATTTTTTCGAGAGTCCCAGCACGCCAGCTGGATCTCCCCAGTTAACGTTTGTGCGTGTGTGCACTGTGCCGGCTGGCTGCCGTTGGACTAAAAAGTTTCTGCCTCGCTTCTCTGCTCGTAATAGTAGCCTCTGCTGGTGCTCGCTGCGAGGCACATACACACGGAGGCAGTTGTGACGGCGACTGCTGCGGGAATTCGGTTTCTTTCGTCCGGTGAGCGCGCCCACCATCTCATGTCTACGGAAGTTCCCAGCACGCCGGCTGGCTATCCCCAGTTAACGTTGGTGCGCGTGCGTGCTGTGTCGGCTGGCTGCCGTTTGGCGGAAAAGTTTCTGCCTCACTTCTCTGCTCGTAATAGTAGCCTCTGCTGGTGCTTGCTGCGAGGCACATACACACGGAGGCAGTTGTGACGGCGACTGCTGCGGGAATTCGGTTTCTTTCGTCCGGTGAGCGCGCCCACCATTTCATTTCTACGGAAGTTCCCAGCACGCCGGCTGGCTATCCTCAGTTAACGTTGGTGCGCGTGTGTGCTGTGTCGGCTGGCTGCCGTTTGACGGAAAAGTTTCTGCCTCACTTCTCTGCTCGTAATAGTAGTCTCTGCTGGCTGCTTGCTGCGAGGCACATGCACACGCTGTCAGTTGTGACGGCGACTGCTGCGGGAATTCGGTAACTTTCGTCCGGTGAGCGCGCCCTCCATTTCATTTCTTGGAGAGTTTTTATTACGCCGGCTGGCTATCCCCAGTTAACGTTGGTTTGCGTACGTGCTGTGCCGGCTGGCTGTCGTTTGAAGGAAAAGTTTCTGCCTCGCATCTCTGCTCGTAATCGTAGTCTCTGCTGGTGCTTGCTGCGAGGCACATGCACACGCTGTCAGTTGTGACGGCGACTGCTGCTGGAATTCGGTAACTTTCGTCCGGTGTGCGCGGCCTCCATTTCATTTCTTGGAGCGTTCCCATTACGCCGGCTGGCTTTCCTCAGTTAACGTTGGTGCGCGTGCGTGCTGTGCCGGCTGGCTGTTGTTTGAAGGAAAAGTTTCTGCCTCGCTTCTCTGCTCGTAATCGTGGTCTCTGCTGGTGCTTGCTGCGAGGCACATGCGCACGCTGTCAGTTGTGACGGCGAATGCTGCGGCAATTCGGTAACTTTCGTCGGTGAGCACGCCCTCCATTTCATTTCTTTGGAGAGTTTCCATTACGCCGGCTGGCTATCCCCAGTTAACGTTGGTGTGCGTACGTGCTGTGCCGGCTGGCTGTCCTTTGAAGGAAAAGTTTCTGCCTCGCTTCTCTGCTCGTAATTGTAGTCTCTGCTGGTGCTTGCTGCGAGGCACATGCAGATTCTGGCAGTGTTGACGCCGACTGCTGCGGGAATTCGATAACTTTCGTCCGGTGAGCGCACCCACCATTTCATTTGTACGAGAGTTCCCAGCACGCCGGCTGGCTATCCCCACTGAACGTTTGTGCGCGTGCGTGCTGTGCCGGCTGGCTGCCGTTTGACGGAAAAGTTTCTGCCTCGCTTCTCTTCTCGTAATAGTAGTCTCTGCTGGTGCTCGCTTCGAGGCACATGCACACGCTGCCAGTTGTGACGGTGACTTCTGCGGGTATTCGGTAACTTTCGTCCGGTGAGTGCGCCCTCCATTTCATTTCTTGGAGAGTTCCCATTACGCCGGCTGGCTATCCCCAGTTAACGTTGGTGCGCGTACGTGCTGTGCCGGCTGGCTGTCGTTTGAAGGAAAAGTGTCTACCTCGCTTCCCTGCTCGTAATCGTAGTCTCTGCTGGTGCTTGCTGCGAGGGACGTGCACACGCTGTCAGTTGTGACGGCGACTGCGGCGGGAATTCGGTAAATTTCGTCCGCTGAGCTTGCCCACCATTTCTTTTATTCGATAGTTCTCAGCACGCCGGCTGGTTATCCCCAGTTAACATTGGTGCGCGCGCGTGCTGTGCCGGCTGGCTGCCGTTTTACGGAAAAGTTTCTGCCTCGCTTCTCTGCTCGTAATAGTAGTCTCTGCTGGTGCTCGCTTCGAGGCACATGCACACGCTGCCAGTTGTGACGGCGACTTCTGCGGGAATTCGGTAACTTTCGTCCGGTGAGCGCGCCCGCCATTTCATTTCTTGGAGAGTTCTCATTACGCCGGCTGGCTATCCCCAGTTAACCTTGGTGCACGTGCGTGCTGTGCCGGCTGGCTGTCGTTTGACGGAAAAGTTTCTGCCTCGCTTCTCTGCTCGTAATAGTAGTCTCTGCTGGCTGCTTGCTGCGAGGCACATGCACACGCTGTCAGTTGTGACGGCGACTGCTGCGGAAATTCGGTAACTTTCGTTCGGTGAGCGCGCCCACCATTTCATTTTTTCGAGAGTCCCAGCACGCCAGCTGGCTCTCCCCAGTTAACTTTGGTGCGTGTGCGCACTGTGCCGACTGGCTGCCGTTTGACGGAAAAGTTTCTGCCTCGCTTCTCTGCTCGTAATAGTAGTCTCTGCTGGCTGCTTGCTGCGAGGCACATGCACACGCTGTCAGTTGTGACGGCGACTGCTGCGGGAATTCGGTAACTTTCGTCCAGTGAGCGCACCCACAATTTAATTTCTATTAGAGTTCCCAGCACGCCGGCTGGCTATCCCCAGTTAACGTTGGTGCGCGTACGTGCTGTGTCGGCTGGCTGCCGTTTGACGGAAAAGTTTCTGCCTCGTTTCTCTGCTCGTAATAGTAGTCTCTGCTAGTACTCGCTGCGAGGCACATGCACACGCTGTCAGTTGTGACGGCGACTTCTGCGGGAATTCGGTAACTTTCGTCCGGTGAGCGCGCCCTCCATTTCATTTCTTGGAGAGTTTCCATTACGCCGGCTGGCTATCCCCAGTTAACGTTGGTGTGCGTAGGTGCTGTGCCGGCTGGTTGGCGTTTGAAGGAAAAGATTCTGCCCCGCTTCTCTGCTCGTAATCGTAGTCTCTGCTGGTGCTTTCTGCGAGGAACATGCACAGGCTGGCAGTGTTGATGGCGACTGCTGCGGGAATTCGGTAACTTTCGTCCGGGGAGTGCACCCACCATTTCATTTCTACGAGAGTTCCCAGCACGCCGGCTGGCTATCCCCAGTTAACGTTTGTGCGCGTGCGTGCTGTGCCGCCTGGCTGCCGTATGACGGAAAAGTTTCTGCCTCGCTTCTCAGCTCGTAATAGTAGTCTCTGCTGGTGCTCTGCGAGGCACATGCACAAGCCGGCAGTGTTGACGGCGACAGCTGCGGGAATTCGGTAACTTTAGTCTGGTGAGCGCGCCCACCATTTCATTTCTTAGAGAGTTCCCATTACGCCGGCTGGCTATCCCCAGTTAACGTTGGTGCGCGTACATGCTGTGCCGGCTGGCTGTCGTTTGAAGGAAAACTTTTTGCCTCGCTTCTCTGCTCGTAATCGTAGTCTCTGCTGGTGCTTGCTGCGAGGGACGTGCACACGCTGTCAGTTGTGACGGCGACTGCGGCGGGAATTCGGTAAATTTCGTCCGCTGAGCTTGCCCATTATTTCTTTTATTCGATAGTTCTCAGCACGCCGGCTGGTTATCCCCAGTTAACGTTTGTGCGCGTGCGTGCTGTGCCGCCTGGCTGCCGTATGACGGAAAAGTTTCTGCCTCGCTTCTCAGCTCGTAATAGTAGTCTCTGCTGGTGCTCTGCGAGGCACATGCACAAGCCGGCAGTGTTGACGGCGACAGCTGCGGGAATTCGGTAACTTTAGTCTGGTGAGCGCGCCCACCATTTCATTTCTTAGAGAGTTTCCAGCACGCCGGCTGGCTATCCCCAGTTAACGTTGGTGCGCGTACATGCTGTGCCGGCTGCCTGTCGTTTGAAGAAAAACTTTTTGCCTCGCTTCTCTGCTCGTAATCGTAGTCTCTGCTGGTGCTTGCTGCGAGGGACGTGCACACGCTGTCAGTTGTGACGGCGACTGCGGCGGGAATTCGGTAAATTTCGTCCACTGAGCTTGCCCATTATTTCTTTTATTCGATAGTTCTCAGCACGCCGGCTGGCTATCCCCAGTTAACGTTGGTGCGCGTGCGTGCTGCGCCGGCTGGCTGCCGTTTGACGGAAAAATTTCTTTCTCGCTTCTCTGCTCGTAATAGTAGTCTCTGCTGGTGCTCGCCTCGAGGCACATGCACACGCTGTCAGTTGTGACGGCGACTGCTGCGGGAATTCGGTAACTTTCGTCCGGTGAGCGCGCCCACCATTTCATTTCTACGGGAGTTACCTGCACGCCGGCTGGCTATCCACAGTTAACGTTGGTGCGCGTGCGTGCTGCGCCGGCTGGCTGCCGTTTGACGGAAAAGTTTCTGCCTCGCTTCTCTGCTCGTAATAGTAGTCTCTGCTGGTGCTCGCTGCGAGGCACATGCACACGCTGTCAGTTGTGACGGCGACTTCTGCGGCAATTCGGTAACTTTCTTCCGGTAAGCGCGCCCTCCATTTCATTTCTACGGAAGTTCCCAGCGCGCCGGCTGGCTATCCCCAGTTAACGTTGGTGCGCGTGCGTGCTGTGTCGGCTGGCTGCCGTTTGACGGAAAAGTTTCTGCCTCACTTCTCTGCTCGTAATAGTAGTCTCTGCTGGTGCTCGCGTTGAGGCACATGCACACGCAGGCAGTTGTGACGGCGACTGCTGCGGGAATTCGGTTTCTTTCCTCCGGTGAGCGCGCCCATCATTTCATTTCTACGGGAGTTCCCAGCACGCCGGCTGGCTATCCCCAGTTAACGTTGGTGCGCGTGCGTGCTGTGCCGGCTGGCTGCCGTATGACGGAAAAGTTTCTGCCTCGCTTCTCAGCTTGTAATAGTAGTCTCTGCTGGCTGCTTGCTGCGAGGCACATGCACACGCTGGCAGTGTTGGCGGCGACTGCTGCGGGAATTCGGTAACTTTCGTCCGGTGAGCGCACCCACCATTTCATTTCTACGAGAGTTACCAGCACGCCGGCTGGCTATCCCATGTTAACGTTTGTGCGCGTGCGTGCTGTGCCGGCTGGCTGCCGTTTGACGGAAAAGTTTCTGCCTCGCTTCTCTGCTCGTAATAGTAGTCTCTGCTGGTGCTCGCTGCGACGCACGTGCACACGCTGTCAGTTGTGACGGCGACTGCTGCTGGAATTCGGTAACTCGTCCGGTGAACGCGGCCTCCATTTCATTTCTTGGAGCGTTCCCATTACGCCGGCTGGCTATCCCCAGTTATCGTTGGTGCGCGTGCGTGCTGTGCCGGCTGGCTTCTGTTTGACGGAAAAGTTTCTGCCTCGCCTCTCTGCTCGTAATAGTAGTCTCTGCTGGTGCTCGCCTAGAGGCACATGCACACGCTGTCAGTTGTGACAGCGACTGCTGCGGGAATTCGGTAACTTTCGTCCAGTGAGCGCGCCCACCATTTCATTTCTTCGAGAGTTTTCAGCACGCCGGCTGGCTATCCCCAGTTAACGTTGATGCGCGTGCGCGCTTTGCCGGCTGGCTGGCGTTTGAAGGAAAAGTGTCTACCTCGCTTCTCTGCTCGTAATCGTAGTCTCTGCTGGTGCTTGCTGCGAGGCACATGCACACGTTGTCAGTTGTGACGACGACATTTGCGGGAATTCCGTAACTTTCGTCCGGTGAGCGCACCCACTATTTCATTTCTACGAGAGTTCCCAGCACGCCGGCTGGCTATCCCATGTTAACGTTTGTGCGCGTGTGTGCTGTGCCGGCTGGCTGCCGTATGACGGAAAAGTTTCTGCCTCGCTTTTCTGCTCGTAATTGTAGTCTCTGCTGGTGCTTGCTGCGAGGCACATGCACACGCCGTCAGTGTTGACGGCGACTGCTGCGGGAATTCGATAACTTTCGTCCGGTGAGCGTGCCCACCATTTCATTTCAACGGAGTTACCAGCACGCCGGCTGGCTATCCACAGTTAACGTTGGTGCGCGTGCGTGCTGTGCCGGCTGGCTGCCGTTTGACGGAAAAGTTTCTGCCTCGCTTCTCTGCTCGTAATAGTAGCCTCTGCTGGTGCTCGCTGCGAGGCACATACACACTCTTTCAGTTGTGACGGCGACTGCTGCGGGAATTCGGTAACTTTCGCCGGTGAGCGCGCCCACCATTTCATTTCTTCGAGAGTTTTCAGCACGCCGGCTGGCTATCCCCAGTTAACGTTGGTGCGCGTGCGCGCTTTGCCGGCTGGCTGGCGTTTGAAGGAAAAGTGTCTACCTCGCTTCTCTGCTCGTAATCGTAGTCTCTGCAGGCTGCTTGCTGCGAGGCACATGCACACGCCGTCAGTTGTGACGGCGACTGCTGTGGGAATTCGGTCACTTTCGTCCGGTGAGCGCACCCACCATTTCATTTCTACGAGAGTTCCCAGCACGCCGGCTGGTTATCCCCAGTTATCGTTGGTGCGCGTACGTGTTGTGTCGGCTGGCTGCCGTTTGACGGAAACGTTTCTGCCTCACTTCTCTGCTCGTAATAGTAGTCTCTGCTTGTGCTCGCTGCGAGGCACATGCACACGTTGTCAGTTGTGAAGGCGACATCTGCGGGAATTCGGTAACTTTCGTCCTGTGAGCGCGGCCTCCATTTCATTTCTTGGAACGTTCCCATTACGCCGGCTGGCTTTCCTCAGTTATCGTTGGTGCGCGTGCGTGCTGTGCCGGCTGGCTTCTGTTTGACGGAAAAGTTTCTGCCTCGCTTCTCTGCTCGTAATAGTAGTCTCTGCTGGTGCTCGCTTCGAGGCACATGCACACGCTGTCAGTTGTGACGGCGACTGCTGCGGGAATTCGGTAACTTTCTTCCGGTGAGAGCGCCCACCATTTCATTTCTACGGGAGTTACCAGCACCCCGGCTGGCTGTCCCCAGTTAACGTTGGTGCGCGTGGGTGCTGTGCCGGCTGGCTGCAGTTTGACGGAAAAGATTCTGCCTCGCTTCTCTGCTCGTAATAGTAGTCTCTGCTGGTGCTCGCTCCGAGACACATACACACGCAGGCAGTTGTGACGGCGACTGCTGCGGGAATTCGGTTTCTTTCGTCCGGTGAGCGCGCCCACCATTTCATTTCTACGGGAGTTCCCAGCACGCCGGCTGGCTATCCCCAGATAACGTTGGTGCGCGTGCGTGCTGTGTCGGCTGGCTGCCGTTTGACGGAAAAGTTTCTGCCTCGCTTCTCTGCTCGTAATAGTAGTCTCTCGCTTCTCTGCTCGTAATAGTAGTCTCTCGCATCTCTGCTCGTAATAGTAGTCTCTGCTGGTGCTCGCTGCGAGGCACATGCACACGCTGTCAGTTGTGACGGCGACTTCTGCGGGAATTCGGTAACTTTCGTCCGGTGAGCGCGACCTCCATTTCGTTTCTTGCAGAGTTCCCATTACGCCGGATGGCTATCCCTAGTTAACGTTGGTGCGCCTACGTGTTGTGCCGGCTGGCTGCCGTTTGACGGAAAAGTTTCTGCCTCGCTTCTCTGCTCGTAATCGTAGCCTCTGCTGGTGCTTGCTGCGAGGCACATGCGCACGCTGTCAGTTGTGACGTTGACAGCTGTGGCATTTTGGTAACTTTCTTCCGGTGAGCGCGCCCACTATTTCATTTCTTAGAGAGTGTCGAGCACGCCGGCTGGCTATCCCCAGTTAACGTTGGTGCGCGTGCGTGCTGTGCCGGCTGGCTGCCGTTTGACGGAAAAATTTCTGTCTCGCTTCTCTGCTCGTAATAGTAGTCTCTGCTGGCTGCTTGCTGCGCGGCACATGCACACGCTGGCAGTTGTGACGGCGGCGGCTGCGGGAATTCGGTAACTTTCGTCCGGTGAGCGCGCCCACCATTTCATTTCTTCGAGAGTACCCAGCACGCCGGCTGGCTATCCCCAGTTTACGTTGGTGCGCGTGCGTGCTGTGCCGGCTGGCTGCCGTTTGACGGAAAAGTTTCTGCCTCGCTTCTCTGCTCGTAATAGAAGTCTCTGCTGGTGCTCGCTCTGAGGCACGTGCACACGCTGTCAGTTGTGACGGCGACTGCTGCTGGAATTCGGTAACTTTCGTCCTGTGAGCGCGGTCTCAATTTCATTTCTTGGAGCCCTCCCATTACGCCGGCTGCCTATCCCCAGTTAACGTTGGTGCGCGTACATGCTGTACCGGCTGGCTGTTTTTTGATGGAAAAGTTTCTGCCTCGCTTCTCTGCTCTTAATAGTAGTTTCTGCTGGCTGCTTGCTGCGAGGCACATGCACACGCAGGCAGTTGTAACGGCGACTGCTGCGCGAAATCGGTAATTTTCATCCGGTGAGCGCGCCCACCATTTCATTTCTTCGAGAGTTCCCAGCAGGCCGGCTGCCTATCCCCAGTTAACGTTGGTGCGAGTGCGTGCTTTACCGGCTGGCTGCCGTTTGACGGAGAGGTTTCTGCCTCGCTCCTCTGCTCGTAATCGTAGTCTCTGCTGGTGCTTGCTGCGAGGCACATGCGCACGCTGTCAGTTGTGACGTCGACAGCTGCGGCAATTCGGTAACTTTCGTCCGGTGAACGCGCCCACCATTTCATTTCTTCGAGAGTACCCAGCACGCCGGCTGGCTATCCCCAGTTTACGTTGGTGCGCGTGCGTGCTGTGCCGGCTGGCTGCCGTTTGACGGAAAAGTTTCTGCCTCGCTTCTCTGCTCGTAATAGAAGTCTCTGCTGGTGCTCGCTGTGAGGCACGTGCACACGCTGTCAGTTGTGACGGCGACTGCTGCTGGAATTCGGTAACTTTCGTCCTGTGAGCGCGGTCTCAATTTCATTTCTTGGAGCCCTCCCATTACGCCGGCTGCCTATCCCCAGTTAACGTTGGTGCGCGTACATGCTGTACCGGCTGGCTGTTTTTTGATGGAAAAGTTTCTGCCTCGCTTCTCTGCTCTTAATAGTAGTTTCTGCTGGCTGCTTGCTGCGAGGCACATGCACACGCAGGCAGTTGTAACGGCGACTGCTGCGCGAAATCGGTAATTTTCATCCGGTGAGCGCGCCCACCATTTCATTTCTTCGAGAGTTCCCAGCAGGCCGGCTGCCTATCCCCAGTTAACGTTGGTGCGAGTGCGTGCCTTACCGGCTGGCTGCCGTTTGACGGAGAGGTTTCTGCCTCGCTCCTCTGCTCGTAATCGTAGTCTCTGCTGGTGCTTGCTGCGAGGCACATGCGCACGCTGTCAGTTGTGACGTCGAAAGCTGCGGCAATTCGGTAACTTTCGTCCGGTGAACGCGCCCACCATTTCATTTCTTCGAGAGTTCCCAGAACGCCGGCTGGCTATCCCCAGTTAACGTTGGTGCGCGTACGTGCTGTACCTGCTGGCTGCCGTTTGACGGAAATAGTAGTCTCTTCTGGCTGCTTGCTGCGAGGCACATGCACACGCCGGCAGTGTTGACGGCGACTGCTGCCGGAATTCGGTAACTTTAGTCTGGTGAGCGCGCCCACCATTTCATTTCTTAGAGAGTTTCCAGCACGCTGGCAGGCTATCCTCAGTTAACGTTGGTGCGCGTGCGTGCTGTGCCGGCTGGCTGCCGTTTTACGGAAAAGTTTCTGCCTCGCTTCTCTGCTCGTAATAGTAGTCTCTGCTGGTGCTCGCTGCGAGGCACATGCACACGCTGTCAGTTGTGACGGCGACTTCTGCAGGAATTCGGTAAATATCGTCCGGTGAGTGCGCCCGCCATTTCTTTTATTCTAGAGTTCCCAGCATGCCGGCTGGTTATCCCCAGTTAACGTTGGTGCGCGTGCGTGCTGTGCCGACTGGCTGCCGTTCGACGGAAAAGTTTCTGCCTGGCCTCTCTGCTCGTAATATTAGTCTCTGCTGGCTGCTTGCTGCGAGGCACATGCACACGCTGTCAGTTGTGACGGCGACTGCTGCGGAAATTCGGTAACTTTCGTCCGGTGAGCGCGCCCACCATTTCATTTCTTCGAGAGTCCCAGCACGCCAGCTGGCTCTCCCCAGTTAACGTTGGTGCGCGTGCGTGCGGTGCCGGCTGGCTGCCGTTTGAAGGAAAGGTTTCTGCCTCGCTTCTCTGCCCGTAATCGTAGCCTCTGCTGGTGCTTGCTGCGAGGCACATGCGCACGCTGTCAGTTGTGACGTCGACAGCTGTGGCAATTCGGTAACATTCTTCCGGTGAGCGCGCCCACCATTTCATTTCTTCGAGAGTCAGCGCGCCCACCATTTCATTTCTTCGAGAGTCCCAGCACGCCAGCTGGCTATCCCCAGCTAACGTTGGTGCGTGTGCGCACTGTGCCGGCTGGCTGCCGTTTGACGGAAAAGTTTCTGCCTCGCTTCTCTGGTCGTAATAGTAGTCTTTGCTGGTGCTTGCTGCGAGGCACATGCGCACGCTGTGAGTCGTGACGGCGACTGCTGCGGCAATTCGGTAACTTTCGCGCGGTGAGCGCGCCCACCATTTCATTTCTTCGAGTGTAAACAGCACGCCGGCTGGCTATCCCCAGTAAACGTTGGTGCGCGTGCGTGCTGTGCCGGCTGGCTGCCGTTTGACAGAAAAGATTCTGCCTCGCTTCTCTGTTCGTAATAGTAGTCTCTGCTGGTGCTCGCTGCTAGGCACGTGCACACGCTGTCAGTTGTGACGGCGACTGCTGCTGGAATTCGGTAACTTTCGTCAGGTGAGCGCGCCCACCATTTCATTTCTTCGAGAGTTCAAAGCATCCGGTTGTCTATCCCCAGTTAAAGTTGGTGCGCGTGCGTGCTGTGCCGGCTGGCTGCCGTTTGACGGAAAAGTTTCTGCCTCGCTTCTCTGCTCGTAATAGTAGTCTCTGCTGGTGCTTGCTGTGAGGCAAATGCACAGCTTTCAACTGTGACGGCGACTGCTGCAGAAATTCGGTAACTTTCGTCCGGTGAGCGCGCCCACCATTTCATTTCTTCGAGAGTTCCCAGCGCGCCGTTTGGCTATCCCCAGTTAAAGTTGGTGCAAGTGCGTGCTGTGCCGGCTGGCTGCCGTTTGACGGAAAAGTTTCTGCCTCGCTTCTCTGCTCGTAATAGTAGTCTCTGCTGGTGCTTGCTGCGAGGCACATGCACACGCAGTCAGATGTGACGACGACTGCTGCGGGAATTGGGTAACTTTCTTCCGGTGAGCGCGCCCACCATTTCATTTCTTCGAGAGTTCCCAGCGCGCCGGCTGGCTATCCCCAGTTAACGTTGGTGCGCGTGCGTGCTGTGCCGGCTGGCTGCCGTTTGATGGAAAAGTTTCTGCCTCGCTCCTCTGCTCGTAATAGTAGTCTCTGGTGGTGCTTGCTGCGAGGCAAATGCACAGCTGTCAGTTGTGACGACGACTGCTGCAGAAATTCGGTAACTTTCGTCCGGTGAGCGCGCCCACCATTTCATTACTTCGAGAGTTCCCAGCGCGCCGGCTGGCTATCCCCAGTTAAAGTTGGTGCCCGTGCGTGCTGTGCCGGCTGGCTGCCGTTTGACGGAAAAGTTTCTGCCTCGCTTCTCTGCTCGTAATAGTAGTCTCTGCTGGTGCTTGCTGCGAGGCACATGCACACGCAGTCAGATGTGACGGCGACTGCTGCGGGAATTGGGTAACTTTCGTCCGGTGAGCGCGCCCACCATTTCATTTCTTCGAGAGTCCCAGCACGCCAGCTGGCTATCCCCAGCTAACGTTGGTGCGTGTGCGCACTGTGCCGGCTGGCTGCCGTTTGACGGAAACGTTTCTGCCTCACTTCTCTGGTAGTAATAGTAGTCTTTGCTGGTGCTTGCTGCGAGGCACATGCGCACGCTTTGAGGAGTGACGGCGACTGCTGCGGCAATTCGGTAACTTACGCCCGGTGAGCGCGCCCACCATTTCATATCTTCGAGGGTAAACAGCACGCCAGCTGGCTATCCCCAGTTAACGTTGGTGCGCGTGCGTGCTGTGCCGGCTGGGTGCCGTTTGACGGAAAAGTTTCTGCCACGCTTCTCTGCTCGTTATAGTAGTCTCTGCTGGTGCTTGCTGCGAGGCAAATGCACAGCTGTCAGTTGTGAGGGCGACTGCTGCACAAATTCGGTAACTTTCGTCCGGTGGGCGCGCCCACCATTTCATTTCTTCGAGAGTTCCCAGCGCGCCGGCTGGCTATCCCCAGGTAAAGTTGGTGCGCGTGCGTGCTGTGCCGGCTGGCTGCCGTTTGAGGGAAAAGTTTCTGCCTCGCTTCTCTGCTCATGATAGTAGTCTCTGCTGGTGCTTGCTGCGAGGCACATGCGCACGCTGTGAGATGTGACGGCGACTGCTGCGGCAATTCGGTAACTTTCGTCCGGTGAGCGCGCCCACCATTTCATTTCTTTGAGAGTTCCCAGCATGCCGGTTGGCTATGCCCAGTTAACGTTGGTGCGCGTACGTGCTGTGCCGGCTGGCTGACGTTTGACAGAAAATTTCTGCCTCGCTTCTCTCCTCGTAAAAGTAGTCTCTGCTGGTCCTTGCTTCGAGGCACATGCACACGCTGTCAGTTGTGACGGAGACTGCGGCGGGAAGTCGGTAAATTTCGTCCGGTGAGCGCGCCCACCATTTCTTTTATTCGAGAGTTCCCAGCACGCGGGCTGGTTATCCCCAGTTAACGTTGGTGCGCGTGCGTGCTGTGCCGGCTGGCTGCCGTTTGAAGGAAAGGTTCCTGCCTCGCTTCTCTGCCCGTAATCGTAGCCTCTTCTGGTGCTTGCTGCGAGGCACATGCGCACGCTGTCAGTTGTGACGTCGACAGCTGTGGCAATTCGGTAACTTTCTTCCGGTGAGCGCGCCCACCATTTCATTTCTTAGAGAGTGTCCAGCACGCCGGCTGGCTATCCCCAGTTAACGTTGGTGCGCGTGCGTGCTGTGCCGGCTGGCTGCCGTTTGACGGAAAAATTTCTGTCTCCCTTCTCTGCTCGTAATAGTAGTCTCTGCTGGCTGCTTGCTGCGCGGCACATGCACACGCTGGCAGTTGTGACGGCGGCGGCTGCTGGAATTCGGTAACTTTCGTCCGGTGAGCGCGCCCACCATTTCATTTCTTCGAGAGTACCCAGCACGCCGGCTGGCTATCCCCAGTTAACGTTGGTGCGCGTGCGTGCTGTGCCGGCTGGCTGCCGTTTGACGGAAAAGTTTCTGCCTCGCTTCTCTGCTCGTAATAGAAGTCTCTGCTGGTGCTCGCTGCGAGGCACGTGCACACGCTGTCAGTTGTGACGGCGACTGCTGCTGGAACTCGGTAACTTTCGTCCTGTGAGCGCGGCCTCAATTTCATTTCTTGGAACGCTCCCATTACGCCGGCTGCCTATCCCCAGTTAACGTTGGTGCGCGTAGGTGCTGTACCGGCTGGCTGTTGTTTGATGGAAAAGTTTCTGCCTCGCTTCTCTGCTCGTAATAGTAGTTTCTGCTGGCTGCTTGCTGCGAGGCACATGCACACGCAGGCAGTTGTGACGGCGACTGCTGCGCGAAATCGGTAATTTTCATCCGGTGAGCGCGCCCACCATTTCATTTCTTCGAGAGTTCCCAGCAGGCCGGCTGCCTATCCCCAGTTAACGTTGGTGCGCGTGCGTGCTTTACCGGCTGTCTGCCGTTTGACGGAAAGGTTTCTGCCTCGCTCCTCTGCTCGTAATCGTAGTCTCTGCTGGTGCTTGCTGCGAGGCACATGCGCACGCTGTCAGTTGTGACGTCGACAGCTGCGGCAATTCGGTAACTTTCGGCCGGTGAACGCGCCCACCATTTCATTTCTTCGAGAGCTCCCAGCACGCCGGCTGGCTTTCCCCAGTTAGAGTTGGTGGGCGATCGTGCTGTACCGGCTGGCTGCCGTTTGACGGAAATGTTTCTGACTCTCTTCTCTGCTCGTAATAGTAGTCTCTTCTGGCTGCTTGCTGCGAGGCACATGCACACGCCGGCAGTGTTGACGGCGACTGCTGCCGGAATTCGGTAACTTTAGTCTGGTGAGCGCGCCCACCATTTCATTTCTTAGAGAGTTTCCAGCACGCTGGCAGGCTATCCTCAGTTAACGTTGGTGCGCGTGCGTGCTGTGGCGGTTGGCTGCCGTTTGACGAAAAAATTTCTGTCTCGCTTCTCTGCTCGTAATAGTAGTCTCTGCTGGCTGCTTGCTGCGCGGCACATGCACACGCCGGCAGTGTTGACGGCGACTGCTGCGGAAATTCGGTACCTTTCGTCCGGTGAGCGCGCCCACCATTTCATTTCTTTGAGAGTTCCCAGCATGCCGGTTGGCTATCCCCAGTTAACATTGGTGCACGTGCGTGCTGTGCAGGCTGGCTACCGTTTTACGGAAAAGTTTCTGTCTCGCTTCTCTGCTCGTAATAGTAGTCTCTGCTGGTGCTTGCTGCGAGGCACATGCACACGCAATAAGGTGTGACGGCGAATGCTGCGGGAATTCGGTAACTTTCGTCCGGTGAGCGCGCCCACCATTTCATTTCTTCGAGAGTCCCAGCACACCGGCTGGCTCTCCCCAGTTACCGTTGGTGCGTGTGCGCGCTGTGCCGGCTGGCTGCCGTTTGACGGAAAAGTTTCTGCCTCGCTCCTCTGCTCGTAATAGTAGTCTCTGCTGGTGCTTGCTGCGAGCAAATGCACAGCTGTCAGTTGTGACGGCGACTGCTGCAGAAATTCGGTAACTTTTGTCCGGTGAGCGCGCCCACCATTTCATTACTTCGAGAGTCCCCAGCGCGCCGGCTGGCTATCCCCAGTTAAAGTTGGTGCGCGTGCGTGCTGTGCCGGCTGGCTGCCGTTTGACGGAAAAGTTTCTGCCTCGCTTCTCTGCTCATGATAGTAGTCTCTGCTGGTGCTTGCTGCGAGGCACATGCACACGCAGTCAGATGTGACGGTGAGTGCTGCGGGAATTGGGTAACTTTCGTCCGGTGAGCGCTCCCACCATTTCACTTCTTCGAGAGTCCCAGCACGCCAGCTGGCTATCCACAGCTAACGTTGGTGCGTGTGCGCACTGTGCCGGCTGGCTGCCGTTTAACGGAAAAGTTTCTGCCTCGCTTCTCTGGTCGTAATAGTAGTCTTTGCTGGTGCTTGCTGCGAGGAAGATGCGCACGCTGTCAGTTGTGACGGCTACTGCAGCGGGAATTCGGTAAATTTCGTCCGGTGAGCGCGACCGCCATTTCTTTTATTCGAGAGTTCCCAGCGCGCCGGCTGGCTATCTCCAGTTAAAGTTGGTGCGCGTGCGTGCTGTGCCGGCTGGCTGCCGTTTGACGGAAAAGATTCTGCCTCACTTCTCTGCTCGTAATAGTAGTCTCTGCTGACTGCTTGCTGCGAGGCACATGCACACGCTGTCAGTTGTGACGGCGACTTTTGCGGGAATTCGGTAACTTTCGTCCGGTGAGCGCGCCCTCCATTCCATTTCTTGGAGAGTTCCCACTACGCCGGCTGGCTATCCCCAGTTATCGTTGGTGTGCGTACGTGCTGTGCCGGCTGGCTGTCGCTTGAAGGAAATGTTTCTGCCTTGCTTCTCTGCTCGTAATCGTAGTGTCTGCTGGTGCTTGCTGCGAGGCACATGCACACGCTGGCAGTGTTGACGGCGACTGCTGCGCGAAGTCGGTAACTTTCGTCCGGTGAGCGCACCCACCATTTCATTTCTACGAGAGTTCCCAGCACGCCGGCTGGCTATCCCCAGTTAACGTTGGTGCGCGTACGCGCTGTGCCGGCTGGCTGTGGTTTGAAGGAATAGTTTCTGCCTCGCTTCTCTGCTCGTAATCGTAGTCTCTGCTGGTGCTTGCTGCGAGGCACATGCACACGCAGGCAGTTGTGACGGCGACTGCTGTGGGAATTCGGTAATTTTCGTCCGGTGAGCGCGTCCACCATTTCATTTCTTCTAGAGTTCCTAGCACGCCGGCTGGCTATCCCAGTTAAAGTTGGTGCGTGTGCGTGCTGTGCCAGCTGGCTGCCGTTTAACGGAAAAAGATTCTGCCTCGCTTCTCTGCTCGTAATAGTAGTTTCTGCTGGCTGCTTGCTGCGAGGAACAAGCACACGCCGGCAGTTGTGATCTTTCGTGCGGTGATCGCGCCCACCATTTCATTTCTTCGAGAGTTCCCAGCACGCCGGGTGGCTATCCCCAGTTAACGTTGGTGCGTGTGCGTGCTGTGCCGGCTGGCTGCCATTTGACGGAAAAAGTTTTTGCCTCGCTTCTCTGCTCGTAACAGTAGTTTCTGCTGGCTGCTTGCTGCGAGGCACATGCACACGCTGTCAGTTGTGACCTTTTGTGCTGTGAGCGCGGCCACCATTTCATTTCTTCGAGAGTTCCCAGCGCGCCGGCTGGCTATCCCCAGTTATCGTTGGTGCGCGTGCGTGCTGTGCCGGCTGGCTGCCTATAAACGAAAAAGTTTCTGCCTCGCTTCTCTGCCCGTAATAGTAGTCTCTGCTGGTTGCTTACTCCTATGAACATGCACACGCTGGCAGTTGTGTCCTTTCGATCGGTGAGCGCGACCACCATTTCATTTCTTCGAGAGTTCCCAGCACGCCGGCTGCTTATCCCCAGTTGACGTTGGTGCGCGCGCGCTGCCGGCTGGCTGCCGTTGAACAGAAAAGTTTCTGCCTCACTTCTCTGCTCGCAATAGTAGTCTCTGCTGGCTGCTTGCTGCGAGGAACATGCACAAGCTTGCATTTGTGACCTTTCGTCCGGTGAGCGCGCCCACCACTTCATTTCTTCGAGAGTTCCCAGCCCGCCGGTTGGCTATCACCAGTTAACTTTGGTGCGAGTGCGTGCTGTGCCGGCTGGCTGCCGTTGAGCGGAAAGGTTTCTGCCTCGCTTCTCTGCTCGTAATAGTTGTCTCTGCTGGCTCCTTGCTACGAGGAACATGCACACGCTGGCAGTTGTGACCTTTCGTCCGGTGAACGCGCTCACCATTTCACTTCTTCGAGAGTTCCCAGCACGCCGGCTGGCTATCCCCAGTTAACGTTGGTGCGCGTGGTTGCTGTTCCGGCTGGCTGCCGTTTAACGGCAAACTTTCTGCCTCGCTTCTCTGCTCGTAATAAATGTCTCAGCTGGCTGCTTGCTGCGAGGCACATGAACACGCTGGCAGTTGTGGCGGCGACTGCTGCGGGAATTCGGTAACTTTCGTCCGGTGAGCGCGCCCACCATTTCATTTCATCTAGAGTTCCCAGCACGGCGGCTGGCTATCCCCAGTAAAGGTTGGTGCGCGTGCGTGCTGTGCCGGCTGGCTGCCGCTAGACGGAAAAGTATCTGCCTCGCTTCGCGGCTCGTAACAGTAGTCTATACTGGCTGCTTGCTGCGAGGCACATGCCCACGTTGGCAGTTGTGACGGCGATTGCTGCGGGAATTCGGTAACTTTCGTCCGGTGACGCCGCCCACCCAGTTAACGTTGGTGCCCGTGCGTGCTGTGCCGGCTGGTTGCCGTTTAACGGAAAATGTTTCTGCCTTGCTTCTCTGCTCATAATAGTTATCTCTGCTGGCTGCTTGCTGCGAATAACAAGCACATGCTGGCAGTTGCGACCTTTCGTCCAGTGAGCGCGCCCACCATTTCATTTCTTCGAGACTTCCCAGCACACCTCCTGGTTATCCCCAGTTAACGTTGGTGCGCTTGCGTGCTGTGCTCGCTGGCTGCCATTTAACGGAAAATGATTCTGCGTCGCATCTCTCCTCGTAATAGTAGTCTCTGCTGGCTGCTTGCTGCGAATAACAAGCACATGCTGGCAGTTGCGACCTTTCGTCCAGTGAGCGCGCCCACCATTTCATTTCTTCGAGACTTCCCAGCACACCTCCTGGTTATCCCCAGTTAACGTTGGTGCGCTTGCGTGCTGTGCTCGCTGGCTGCCATTTAACGGAAAATGATTCTGCCTCGCTTCTCTGTTCGTAATAGTAGTTTCTGCTGGCCGCTTGCTGCGAGGAACAAGCACACGCTGGCAATTGTGACCTTTCGTCCGGTGAGCGCGCCCACCACTTCATTTCTTCGAAGGTTTCCAGCACGCCGTGTGGCTATCCCCAGTTAACGTTGGTGCGTGTGCGTGCTGTGCCGGCTGGCTGCCGTTTGACGGAAAACGTTTCTGCCTCGCTTCTCTGTTCGTAATAGTAGTTTATGCTGGCTGCTTGCTGCGAAGAACATGCACACGCTGGCAGTTGTGACCTTTCGTGCGCTGAGGGCGCCCACCATTTCATTTATTCGAGAGTTACCAGCACGCCGGCTGGCTATCCCCAGTTAACGTTGGTGTGCGTGCATGCTGTGCCGGATGGCTGCCATTTAACGGAAAAGATTCTGCCTCGCTTCTCTGTTCGTAATAGTAGTCTCTGCTGGCTGCTTGCTGCGAAGAACATGCACACGCTGGCAGTTGTGTCATTTCGTCCGGTGGGCGCGACCACCACTTCATTTCTTCGAGTGTTCCCAGCACACCGGCTGGCTATCTCCAGTAAACGTTGGTGTGCGTGCGCTGCCGGCTGGCTGCCGTTGGACGGAAATGTTTCTGCCTCGCTTCTCTGCTCGCAATAGTAGTCTCTGCTGGCTGCTTGCTGCGAGGAACATGCACACGCTGGCAGTTGTGTCCTTTCGTCCGGTGAGCGCGCCCACCACTTCATTTCTTCAAACGTTCCCAGCACGCCGGCTGCTTATGCCCAAATAACGTTGGTGCGCGTGCGTGCAGTGCCGGCTGGCTGCCATTTAACGAAAAAAATTCTGCCTCGATCCTCCGCTCGTAATAAATAGTCTCTGCTGGCTGCTTGCTGCGAGGCACATGCACACGCTGGCAGTTGTGACCATTCGTCCGGTGAGCGCGCCCACCATTGCATTTCTTCGAGAGTTCCCAGCATGCCGGCTGGCTATCCCCAGTTAACGTTGGTGCGCGCGCGTGCTGTGCCTGTTTGCTGCCGTTTGCCGGTAACGTTTCTGCCTCTCTTCTCTGCTCGTAATACCAGTCTCTGCTAGCTGCTTTCTGCAAGGCACATGCACACGCTGGCACTTGTGACGGCGACTGCTGCGGGAATTCGGTCACTCGTCCGGTAAGCTCGCCCACCATTTCATTTCTTCAAGAGTTCCCAGCACCCCGGCTCGCTATCTCCTGTTAACGTTGGTGGGCGTGCGCTGCCGGCTGGCTGCCGTTGAACGGAAAAGTTTCTGCCTCGCTTCTCTGCTCGTAATAGTTGTCTCTGCTTGCTGCTTGCTGCAAGGAACATGCAGACGCTGGCAGTTGTGACCTTTCGTCCGGTGAGCGCGCCCACCATTTCATTTCTTCAAGAGTTCCCAGCACGCCGGCTGGCTATTCCCAGTGAACGATGGTGAGCGCACGTGCTGTGCCTGTTTGCTGCCGTTTGGCGGTAAAGTTTCTGCCTCGCTTCTCTGCTCGTAATAGCAATCTCTGCTGTTGCTTGCTGCGAGGCACATGCACACGCTGGCACTTGTGACGGCGAGTGCTGCGGGAATTCGGTCACTTTGGTCCGGTGAGCGCGCCCACCATTTCATTTCTTCGAGAGTTCCCAGCATGCCGGCTGGCTATCCCCGGTTAACGTTGGTGCGCGTGCGCTGCCGGCTGGCTGCCGTTGAATGGAAAAGTTTCTGCTTCGCTTCTCTGCTCGTAATAGTAGTTTCAGCTGGCTGCTTGCTGCGAGGAACAAGCACACGCTGGCAGTTGTGACCTTTCGTGCGGTGATCGCGCCCACCATTTCATTTCTTCGAGAGTTCCCAGCACGCCGGGTGGCTATCCCCTGTTAACGTTGGTGCGTGTGCGTGCTGTGCCGGCTGGCTGCCATTTGACGGAAAAAGTTTCTGCCTCGCTTCTCTGCTCGTAATAGTAGTTTCTGCTGGCTGCTTGCTGCGAGGCACATGCACACGCTGCCAGTTGTGACCTTTTGTGCTGTGAGCGCGGCCAACATTTCATTTCTTCGAGAGTTCCCAGCGCGCCGGCTGGCTATCCCCAGTTATCGTTGGTGCGCGTGCGTACTGTGCCGGCTGGCTGCCTATAAACGAAAAAGTTTCTGCCTCGTTTCTCTGCCCGTAATAGTAGTCTCTGCTGGTTGCTTACTCCTATGAACATGCACACGCTGGCAGTTGTGTCCTCTCGTCCGGTGAGCGCGCCCAGCACTTCATTTCTTCGAGAGTTCCCAGCACGCCGGCTGGCTATCCCTAGTTAACATTGGTGTGCGTGCGCTGCCGGCTGGCTGCCTTTGAAAGGAAAAGTTTCTGCCTCGCTTCTCTGCTCAAAATAGTAGTCTCTGCTGGCTGCTTGCTGCGAGGAACATGCACAAGCTTGCATTTGTGACCTTTCGTCCGGTGAGCGCGCCCACCACTTCATTTCTTCGAGAGTTCCCAGCACGCCGGTTGGCTATCACCAGTTAACTTTTGTGCGAGTGCGTGCTGTGCCGGCTGGCTGCCGTTGAGCGGAAAAGTTTCTGCCTCGCTTCTCTGCTCGTAATAGTTGTCTCTGCTGGCTGCTTGCTGCGAGGAACATGCACACGCTGGCAGTTGTGACCTTTCGTCCGGTGAACGCGCTCACCATTTCACTTCTTCGAGAGTTCCCAGCACGCCGGCTGGCTATCCCCAGTTAACGTTGGTGCGCGTGGGTGCTGTTCCGGCTGGCTGCCGTTTAACGGCAAACTTTCTGCCTCGCTTCTCTGCTCGTAATAAATGTCTCAGCTGGCTGCTTGCTGCGAGGCACATGAACACGCTGGCAGTTGTGGCGGCGACTGCTGCGGGAATTCGGTAACTTTCGTCCGGTGAGCGCGCCCACCATTTCATTTCGTCTAGAGTTTCTAGCACGCCGGCTGGCTATCCCCAGTTACGGTTGGTGAGAGTGCGTGCTATGCCGGCTGGCTGCCGTTGAGCAGAAAAGTTTCCGCCTCGCTTCTCTGCTCGTATAAGTTGTCTCTGCTGGCTGCCTGCTGCGAATAACATGCACACGCTGGCAGTTGCGACCTTTCGTCCAATGAGCGCGCTCACCATTTCATTTCTACGACACTTCCCAGCACAGCTCCTGGCTATCCCCAGTTAACGTTGGTGCGCTTGCGTGCTGTGCTCGCTGGCTGCCATTTAACGAAAAATGATTCTGCCTCGCATCTCTCCTCGTAATAGTAGTCTCTGCTGGCTGCTTGCTGCGAGGAACATGCACACGCTGGCAGTAGTGACCTTTCGTCCGGTGAGCGCGCCCACCGTTTTATTTCTTCGAGAGTTCCCAACACGCCGGCTGGCTATCCCCAGTTAACGTTGGTTCGCGTGCGTGCTGTGCCGGCTGGCTGCCGCTAAACGGAAAAGTATCTGCCTCGCTTCGCGCCTCGTAACAGTAGTCTCTACTGGCTGCTTGCTGCGAGGCACATGCCCACGCTGGCAGTAGTGAGGGCGATTGCTGCGGGAATTCGGTAACTTTTGTCCGGTGAAGCCGCCCACCATTTCCTTTCTCCGAGAGTTCCCAGCACGATGGCTGGCGATCCCCAGTTAATGTTGGTGCGCGTGCGTCCTGTGCCGGCTGGTTGCCGTTTAACAGAAAAAGTTTCTCCCTTGCTTCTCTGCTCGTAATAGTAATCTCTACTGGCTGCTTGCTGCGAGGCACGTGCACACGCTGGCAGTTGTGACCTTTCGTCCGGGGAGCGCGCTCACCATTTCATTTCTTCGAGAGTTCCCAACACGCCGGCTGGCTATCCCCAGTTAACGTTGGTTCGCGTGCGTGCTGTGCCGGCTGGCTGCCGTTCAACGGCAAAATTTATGCCTCACTTCTCTGCTCGTAATAAATGTCAGCTGGCTTCTTGTTGCGAGGCACATGCACACGCTGGCAGTTGTGGCGGCGACTGCTGTGGGAATTCAGTAACTTTCCTCCGGTGAGCGCGCCCACCATTTCATTTCATCTAGAGTTCCCAGCACGATGGCTGGCGATCCCCAGGTAATGTTGGTGCGCGTGCGTCCTGTGCCGGCTGGTTGCCGTTTAACGGAAAATGTTTCTCCCTTGCTTCTCTGCTCGTAATAGGAATCTCTACTGGCTGCTTGCTGCGAGGCACGTGCACACGTGACCTTTCGTCCGGGGAGCGCGCCCACCATTTCATTCATTCGAGAGTTCCCAGCACGCCGGCTGGCTATCCCCAGTTAACGTTGGTGTGCGTGGGTGCTGTTCCGGCTGGCTGCCGTTTAACGGCAAACTTTCTGCCTCGCTTCTCTGCTCGTAATAAATGTCTCAGCTGGCTGCTTGCTGCGAGGCACATGAACACGCTGGCAGTTGTGGCAGCGACAGCTGTGGGAATTCAGTAACTTTCCTCCGGTGAGCGCACCCACCATCTCATTTCATCTAGAGTTCCCAGCACGGCGGCTGGCTATCCCCAGTAAAGGTTGGTGCGCGTGCGTGCTGTGCCGGCCGGCTGCCGCTAAACGGAAAAGTATCTGCCTCGCTTCGCGGCTGGTAACAGTAGTCTATACTGGCTGCTTGCTGCGAGGAACATGCCCACGTTGGCAGTTGTGACGGCGATTGCTGCGGGAATTCGGTAACTTTCGTCCGGTGACGCCGCCCACCCAGTTAACGTTGGTGCCCGTGCGTGCTGTGCCGGCTGGTTGCCGTTTAACGGAAAATGTTTCTGCCTTGCTTCTCTGCTCGTAATAGTTATCTCTGCTGGCTGCTTGCTGCGAATAACAAGCATATGCTGGCAGTTGCAACCTTTCGTCCAGTGAGCGCGCCCACCATTTCATTTCTTCGAGACTTCCCAGCACACCTCCTGGTTATCCCCAGTTAACGTTGGTGCGCTTGCGTGCTGTGCTCGCTGGCTGCCATTTAACGGAAAATGATTCTGCCTCGCATCTCTCCTCGTAATAGTAGTCTCTGCTGGCTGCTTGCTGCGAGGAACATGCACACGCTGGCAGTTGTGACCTTTCGTGTGGTGAGCGCGTCTACCATTTCATTTCTTCGAGAGTTCCCAGCACGCCGGCTGGCTGCCGTTTAACGGAAAAAGGTTGCCTCGCTTCTCTGTTCGTAATAGTAGTTTCTGCTGGCCGCTTGCTGCGAGGAACAAGCACACGCTGGCAATTGTGACCTTTCGTCCGGTGAGCGCGCCCACCATTTCATTTATTCGAGAGTTACCAGCACGCCGGCTGGCTATCCCCAGTTAACGTTGGTGTGCGTGCATTCTGTGCCGGATGGCTGCCATTTAACGGAAAAGATTCTGCCTCGCTTCTCTGTTCGTAATAGTAGTCTCTGCTGGCTGCTTGCTGCGAAGAACATGCACACGCTGGCAGTTGTGTCATTTCGTCCGGTGGGCGCGCCCACCACTTCATTTCTTCGAGTGTTCCCAGCACACCGGCTGGCTATCTCCAGTAAACGTTGGTGTGCGTGCGCTGCCGGCTGGCTGCCGTTGAACGGAAATGTTTCTGCCTCGCTTCTCTGCTCGCAATAGTAGTCTCTGTTGGCTGCTTGCTGCGAGGAACATGCACACGCTGGCAGTTGTGTCCTTTCGTCCGGTGAGCGCGCCCACCACTTCATTTCTTCAAACGTTCCCAGCACGCCGGCTGCTTATGCCCAGTTAACGTTGGAGCGCGTGCGTGCAGTGCCGGCTGGCTGCCATTTAACGAAAAAGATTCTGCCTCGTTCCTCCGCTCGTAATAAATAGTCTCTGCTGGCTGCTTGCTGCGAGGCACATGCACACGCTGGCAGTTGTGACCATTCGTCCGGTGAGCGCGCCCACCATTGCATTTCTTCGAGAGTTCTCAGCATGCCGGCTGGCTATCCCCAGTTAACGTTGGTGCGCGCGCGTGCTGTGCCTGTTTGCTGCCGTTTGCCGGTAACGTTTCTGCCTCTCTTCTCTGCTCGTAATACCAGTCTCTGCTAGCTGCTTTCTGCAAGGCACATGCACACGCTGGCACTTGTGACGGCGACTGCTGCGGGAATTCGGTCACTCGTCCGGTAAGCTCGCCCACCATTTCATTTCTTCAAGAGTTCCCGGCACCCCGGCTCGCTATCTCCTGTTAACGTTGGTGGGCGTGCGCTGCCGGCTGGCTGCCGTTGAACGGAAAAGTTTCTGCCTCGCTTCTCTGCTCGTAATAGTTGTCTCTGCTGGCTGCTTGCTGCAAGGAACATGCAGACGCTGGCAGTTGTGACCTTTCGTCCGGTGAGCACGCCCACCATTTCATTTCTTCAAGAGTTCCCAGCACGCCGGCTGGCTATTCCCAGTGAACGATGGTGAGCGCACGTGCTGTGCCTGTTTGCTGCCGTTTGGCGGTAAAGTTTCTGCCTCGCTTCTCTGCTGGTAATAGCAATCTCTGCTGTTGCTTGCTGCGAGGCACATGCACACGCTGGCACTTGTGACGGCGAGTGCTGCGGGAATTCGGTCACTTTGGTCCGGTGAGCGCGCCCACCATTTCATTTCTTCGAGAGTTCCCAGCATGCCGGCTGGCTATCCCCGGTTAACGTTGGTGCGCGTGCGCTGCCGGCTGGCTGCCGTTGAATGGAAAAGTTTCTGCTTCGCTTCTCTGCTCGTAATAGTAGTTTCAGCTGGCTGCTTGCTGCGAGGAACAAGCACACGCTGGCAGTTGTGACCTTTCGTGCGGTGATCGCGCCCACCATTTCATTTCTTCGAGAGTTCCCAGCACGCCGGGTGGCTATCCCCTGTTAACGTTGGTGCGTGTGCGTGCTGTGCCGGCTGGCTGCCATTTGACGGAAAAAGTTTCTGCCTCGCTTCTCTGCTCGTAATAGTAGTTTCTGCTGGCTGCTTGCTGCGAGGCACATGCACACGCTGTCAGTTGTGACCTTTTGTGCTGTGAGCGCGGCCACCATTTCATTTCTTCGAGAGTTCCCAGCGCGCCGGCTGGCTATCCCCAGTTAACGTTGGTGCGCGTGGGTGCTGTTCCGGCTGGCTGCCGTTTAACGGCAAACTTTCTGCCTCGCTTCTCTGCTCGTAATAAATGTCTCAGCTGGATGCTTGCTGCGAGGAAAATGCACACACTGGCAGTTGTGACCTTTCCCCGGTGAGCGCGACCACCATTTCATTTCTTCAAGAGTTCCCAGCACGCCGGCTGCTTATCCCCAGTTGACGTTGGTGCGCGCGTGCTGCCGGCTGGCTGCCGTTGAACAGAAAAGTTTCTGCCTCACTTCTCTGCTCGCAATAGTAGTCTCTGCTGGCTGCTTGCTGCGAGGAACATGCACAAGCTTGCATTTGTGACCTTTCGTCCGGTGAGCGCGCCCACCACTTCATTTCTTCGAGAGTTCCCAGCACGCCGGTTGGCTATCACCAGTTAACTTTTGTGCGAGTGCGTGCTGTGCCGGCTGGCTGCCGTTGAGCGGAAAAGTTTCTGCCTCGCTTCTCTGCTCGTAATAGTTGTCTCTGCTGGCTGCTTGCTGCGAGGAACATGCACACGCTGGCAGTTGTGACCTTTCGTCCGGTGAACGCGCTCACCATTTCACTTCTTCGAGAGTTCCCAGCACGCCGGCTGGCTATCCCCAGTTAACGTTGGTGCGCGTGGGTGCTGTTCCGGCTGGCTGCCGTTTAACGGCAAACTTTCTGCCTCGCTTCTCTGCTCGTAATAAATGTCTCAGCTGGATGCTTGCTGCGAGGCACATGAACACGCTGGCAGTTGTGGCGGCGACTGCTGCGGGAATTCGGTAACTTTCGTCCGGTGAGCGCGCCCACCATTTCATTTCATCTAGAGTTTCTAGCACGCCGGCTGGCTATCCCCAGTTACGGTTGGTGAGAGTGCGTGCTATGCCGGCTGGCTGCCGTTGAGCAGAAAAGTTTCCGCCTCGCTTCTCTGCTCGTATAAGTTGTCTCTGCTGGCTGCCTGCTGCGAATAACATGCACACGCTGGCAGTTGCGACCTTTCGTCCAATGAGCGCGCTCACCATTTCATTTCTACGACACTTCCCAGCACAGCTCCTGGCTATCCCCAGTTAACGTTGGTGCGCTTGCGTGCTGTGCTCGCTGGCTGCCATTTAACGAAAAATGATTCTGCCTCGCATCTCTCCTCGTAATAGTAGTCTCTGCTGGCTGCTTGCTGCGAGGAACATGCACACGCTGGCAGTAGTGACCTTTCGTCCGGTGAGCGCGCCCACCGTTTTATTTCTTCGAGAGTTCCCAACACGCCGGCTGGCTATCCCCAGTTAACGTTGGTTCGCGTGCGTGCTGTGCCGGCTGGCTGCCGCTAAACGGAAAAGTATCTGCCTCGCTTCGCGCCTCGTAACAGTAGTCTCTACTGGCTGCTTGCTGCGAGGCACATGCCCACGCTGGCAGTAGTGAGGGCGATTGCTGCGGGAATTCGGTAACTTTTGTCCGGTGAAGCCGCCCACCATTTCCTTTCTCCGAGAGTTCCCAGCACGATGGCTGGCGATCCCCAGTTAATGTTGGTGCGCGTGCGTCCTGTGCCGGCTGGTTGCCGTTTAACAGAAAAAGTTTCTCCCTTGCTTCTCTGCTCGTAATAGTAATCTCTACTGGCTGCTTGCTGCGAGGTACGTGCACACGCTGGCAGTTGTGACCTTTCGTCCGGGGAGCGCGCCCACCATTTCATTTCTTCGAGAGTTCCCAACACGCCGGCTGGCTATCCCCAGTTAACGTTGGTTCGCGTGCGTGCTGTGCCGGCTGGCTGCCGTTCAACGGCAAAATTTATGCCTCACTTCTCTGCTCGTAATAAATGTCAGCTGGCTTCTTGTTGCGAGGCACATGCACACGCTGGCAGTTGTGGCGGCGACTGCTGTGGGAATTCAGTAACTTTCCTCCGGTGAGCGCGCCCACCATTTCATTTCATCTAGAGTTCCCAGCACGATGGCTGGCGATCCCCAGGTAATGTTGGTGCGCGGGCGTCCTGTGCCGGCTGGTTGCCGTTTAACGGAAAATGTTTCTCCCTTGCTTCTCTGCTCGTAATAGTAATCTCTACTGGCTGCTTGCTGCGAGGCACGTGCACACGTGACCTTTCGTCCGGGGAGCGCGCCCACCATTTCATTCATTCGAGAGTTCCCAGCACGCCGGCTGGCTATCCCCAGTTAACGTTGGTGTGCGTGGGTGCTGTTCCGGCTGGCTGCCGTTTAACGGCAAACATTCTGCCTCGCTTCTCTGCTCGTAATAAATGTCTCAGCTGGCTGCTTGCTGCGAGGCACATGAACACGCTGGCAGTTGTGGCGGCGACTGCTGCGGGAATTCGGTAACTTTCGTCCGGTGAGCGCGCCCACCATTTCATTTCATCTAGAGTTTCCAGCACGCCGGCTGGCTATCCCCAGTTACGGTTGGTGAGAGAGCGTGCTATGCCGGCTGGCTGCCGCTAATCAGAAAAGTATCTGCCTCGCTTCTCTGCTCGTAATAGTAGTCTCTACTGGCTGCTTGCTGCGAGGCGCATGCACGCGCTAACAGTTGTGGCAGCGACAGCTGTGGGAATTCAGTAACTTTCCTCCGGTGAGCGCACATACCATCTCATTTCATCTAGAGTTCCCAGCACGGCGGCTGGCTATCCCCAGTAAAGGTTGGTGCGCGTGCGTGCTGTGCCGGCTGGCTGCCGCTAAACGGAAAAGTATCTGCCTCGCTTCGCGGCTCGTAACAGTAGTCTATACTGGCTGCTTGCTGCGAGGAACATGCCCACGTTGGCAGTTGTGACGGCGATTGCTGCGGGAATTCGGTAACTTTCGTCCGGTGACGCCGCCCACCCAGTTAACGTTGGTGCCCGTGCGTGCTGTGCCGGCTGGTTGCCGTTTAACGGAAAATGTTTCTGCCTTGCTTCTCTGCTCGTAATAGTTATATCTGCTGGCTGCTTGCTGCGAATAACAAGCATATGCTGGCAGTTGCAACCTTTCGTCCAGTGAGCGCGCCCACCATTTCATTTCTTCGAGACTTCCCAGCACACCTCCTGGTTATCCCCAGTTAACGTTGGTGCGCTTGCGTGCTGTGCTCGCTGGCTGCCATTTAACGGAAAATGATTCTGCCTCGCATCTCTCCTCGTAATAGTAGTCTCTGCTGGCTGCTTGCTGCGAGGAACATGCACACGCTGGCAGTTGTGACCTTTCGTGTGGTGAGCGCGTCTACCATTTCATTTCTTCGAGAGTTCCCAGCACGCCGGCTGGCTGCCGTTTAACGGAAAAAGTTTGCCTCGCTTCTCTGTTCGTAATAGTAGTTTCTGCTGGCCGCTTGCTGCGAGGAACAAGCACACGCTGGCAATTGTGACCTTTCGTCCGGTGAGCGCGCCCACCATTTCATTTCTTCGAAGGTTTCCAGCACGCCGTGTGGCTATCCCCAGTTAACGTTGGTGCGTGTGCGTGCTGTGCCGGCTGGCTGCCGTTTGACGGAAAACGTTTCTGCCTCGCTTCTCTGTTAAAATAGTAGTTTATGCTGGCTGCTTGCTGCGAAGAACATGCACACGCTGGCAGTTGTGACCTTTCGTGCGCTGAGGGCGCCCACCATTTCATTTATTCGAGAGTTACCAGCACGCCGGCTGGCTATCCCCAGTTAACGTTGGTGTGCGTGCATTCTGTGCCGGATGGCTGCCATTTAACGGAAAAGATTCTGCCTCGCTTCTCTGTTCGTAATAGTAGTCTCTGCTGGCTGCTTGCTGCGAAGAACATGCACACGCTGGCAGTTGTGTCATTTCGTCCGGTGGGCGCGCCCACCACTTCATTTCTTCGAGTGTTCCCAGCACACCGGCTGGCTATCTCCAGTAAACGTTGGTGTGCGTGCGCTGCCGGCTGGCTGCCGTTGAACGGAAATGTTTCTGCCTCGCTTCTCTGCTCGCAATAGTAGTCTCTGCTGGCTGCTTGCTGCGAGGAACATGCACACGCTGGCAGTTGTGTCCTTTCGTCCGGTGAGCGCGCCCACCACTTCATTTCTTCAAACGTTCCCAGCACGCCGGCTGCTTATGCCCAGGTAACGTTGGTGCGCGTGCGTGCAGTGCCGGCTGGCTGCCATTTAACGAAAAAGATTCTGCCTCGATCCTCCGCTCGTAATAAATAGTCTCTGCTGGCTGCTTGCTGCGAGGCACATGCACACGCTGGCAGTTGTGACCATTCGTCCGGTGAGCGCGCCCACCATTGCATTTCTTCGAGAGTTCCCAGCATGCCGGCTGGCTATCCCCAGTTAACGTTGGTGCGCGCGCGTGCTGTGCCTGTTTGCTGCCGTTTGCCGGTAACGTTTCTGCCTCTCTTCTCTGCTCGTAATACCAGTCTCTGCTAGCTGCTTTCTGCAAGGCACATGCACACGCTGGCACTTGTGACGGCGACTGCTGCGAGAATTCGGTCACTCGTCCGGTAAGCTCGCCCACCATTTCATTTCTTCAAGAGTTCCCGGCACCCCGGCTCGCTATCTCCTGTTAACGTTGGTGGGCGTGCGCTGCCGGCTGGCTGCCGTTGAACGGAAAAGTTTCTGCCTCGCTTCTCTGCTCGTAATAGTTGTCTCTGCTGGCTGCTTGCTGCAAGGAACATGCAGACGCTGGCAGTTGTGACCTTTCGTCCGGTGAGCGCGCCCACCATTTCATTTCTTCAAGAGTTCCCAGCACGCCGGCTGGCTATTCCCAGTGAACGATGGTGAGCGCACGTGCTGTGCCTGTTTGCTGCCGTTTGGCGGTAAAGTTTCTGCCTCGCTTCTCTGCTCGTAATAGCAATCTCTGCTGTTGCTTGCTGCGAGGCACATGCACACGCTGCCACTTGTGACGGCGAGTGCTGCGGGAATTCGGTCACTTTGGTCCGGTAAGCGCGCCCACCATTTCATTTCTTCGAGAGTTCCCAGCATGCCGGCTGGCTATCCCCGGTTAACGTTGGTGCGCGTGCGCTGCCGGCTGGCTGCCGTTGCATGGAAAAGTTTCCGCTTCGCTTCTCTGCTCGTAATAGTTTATCTGCTGGCTGCTTGCTGCGCGGAACATGCACACGCTGGCAGTTGTGACCTTTCGTCCGGTGAGCGAGCCCACCATTTCATTTCTTCAAGAGTTTCCAGCACGCCGGCTGGCTATCCCCAGTGAACGTTGGTGCGCGCGCGTGCTGTGCCTGTTTGCTGCCGTTTGCCGGTAAAGTTTTGCCTCGCTTCTCTGCTCGTAATAGGAATCTCTGCTGTTGCTTGCTCCGAGGCACACACTCACGTTGGCAGGTGTGACGGCGACTGCTGCGGAAATTCGGTAACTTTCGTCCGGTGAGGACGCCCACCATTTCATTTCCTCGAGAGTAGCCAGCACACCGGCTGGCTATCCCCAGTTAACGTTGGTGCGCGTGTGTGCTGTGGCGGCTGGCTGCAAATAAACGGAAAAGTTTCTGCCTCGCTTCTCTGCTCGTAATAGCAGTCTCTGCTGGCTGCTTGCTGTGAGGCACATGCACACGCTGACAGTTGTGACCTTTCGTCCGGTAAGCGCGCCCATCATTTCATATCTTCGAGAGTTTCCAGCACGCCGGCTGGCTATCCCCAGTTAAATGTGGTGCGTGTGCGTGCTGTGCCGGCTGGCTGCCGCGGAACGCAAAACTTTCTGCCTCGCTTCTCAGCTCGTAAATGTAGTCTCTGCTGGCTGCTTGCTCCGACGCACATCCCCACGCGGGCAGTTGTGACCTTTCGTCCGGTGTGCGCGCCCACCATTTCATTTCTTCGAGAGTTCCCAGCACGCCGGCTGGCTATTCCCAGTTAAAGTTGCTGCGTGTGCGAGCTGTGCCAGCTGGCTGCCGTTTAACGGAAAAAGTTTCTGCCTCGCTTCTCTCCTCGTAATAGTAGTTTCTACCGGCTGCTTGCTGCGAGGAACATGCACACGCTGGCAGTTGTGACCTTTCGTGCGGTGAGCGCGCCCACCATTTCGTTTCTTCGAGAGTTCTCAGCACGCCGGCTGGCTATCCCCAGTTAAATTTGGTGCGTGTGCGTGCTGTCCCAGCTGGCTGCCGTTTAACGGAAAAAGTTTCTGCCTCGCTTCTCTGCTAGTAATAGTAGTTTCTGCTGGCTGCTTGCTGCGAGGAACATGCACACGCTGGCAGTTGTGACCTTTCGCGCGGTGAGCGCGCCCACAATTTCATTTCTTGAAGAGTTCTCAGCACGCCGGCTGGCTATCCCCAGTTAATGTTGGTGCGCGTGCGCTGCCGGCTGGCTGCAGTTGAACGGAAAAGTTTCTGCATCGCTTCTCTGCTCGTAATCGTTGTCTCTGCTGGATGCTTGCTGCGAGGAACATGCACACGCTGGTAGTTGTGACCTTTCGTCCGTTGAGCACGCCCACCATTTCATTTCCTCGAGAGTAGCCAGCACACCGGCTGGCTCTCCCCAGTTAACGATGGTGCGCGTGTGTGCTCTGCCGGCAGGCTGGTGCTAAACGGAAAAGTATCTGCCTCGCTTCTCTGCTCGTAATAGTAGTCTCTACTGGCTGCTTGCTGCGAGGAACATGCACACGCTGGAAGTTGTGACCATTCGTGCGGTGAGCGCGCCCACCATTTCATTTCTTCGAGAGTTCCCAGCACGCCGGGTGGCTATCCCCAGTTAACGTTGGTGCGTGTGCATGATGTGCCGGCTGGCTGCCGTTTGACGGAAAATGTTTCTGCCTCGCTTCTCTGCCCGTAATAGTAGTTTCTACTGGCTGCTTGCTGCGAAGAACATGCACACGCTGGCAGTTGTGTCCTTTCGTCCGGTGAATGCGCCCACCACTTCATTGCTTCGAGAATTCCCAGCACACCGGCTGGGTATCCCCAGTTAACGTTGGTGTGCGTGCGCCGCCGGCTAGCTGCTGCTGAACGGAAAAGTTTCTGCCTCGCTTCTCTGCTCGTAATAGTAGTCTCTGCTGGCTGCTTTCTGCGAAGATCATGCACACGCTGGCAGTTGTGACCTTTCTTCCGGTGAGTGCGCCCACCATTTCATTTCTTCGAGAGTTCCCAGCACGCCTCCTGGCTCTTCCCCGTTAACGTTGCTGCGCGTGCGAGCTGTGCCGGCTGGCTGCCGTTGAACGGAAAAGATTGTGCCTCGCTTCTCTGCTCGTAATAGCAGTCTCTGCTGGCTGCTTGCTGCGAGGCACATGCACACGCTGACAGTTGGGACCTTTCGTCCGGTTAGCGCGCCCATCATTTCATATCTTCGAGAGTTCCCAGCACGCCGGCTGGCTATCCCCAGTTAAATGTGGTGCGTTTGCGTGCTGTGCCGGCTGGCTGCCGCGGAACGCAAAACTTTCTGCCTCGCTTCTCTGCTCGTAAATGTAGTCTCTGCTGGCTGCTTGCTCCGACGCACATCCCCACCCGGGCAGTTGTGACCTTTCGTCCGGTGTGCGCGGCCACCATTTCATTTCTTCGAGAGTTCCCAGCACGCCGGCTGGCTATTCCCAGTTAAAGTTGCTGCGTCTGCGAGCTGTGCCAGCTGGCTGTCGTTTAACGGAAAAAGTTTCTGCCTCGCTTCTCTCCTCGTAATAGTAGTTTCTACTGGCTGCTTTCTGCGAGGAACATGCACACGCTGGCAGTTGTGACCTTTCGTGCGGTGAGCGCGCCCACCATTTCGTTTCTTCGAGAGTTCCCAGCACGCCGGCTGGCTATCCCCAGCTAAATTTGGTGCGTGTGCGTGCTGTGCCTGCTGGCTGCCGTTTAACGGAAAAAGTTTCTGCCAGGCTTCTCTGCTAGTAATATTAGTTTCTGCTGGCTGCTTGCTGCGAGGAACATGCACACGCTGGCAGTTGTGACCTTTCGCGCGGTGAGCGCGCCCACCATTTTATTTCTTCGAGAGTTCCCAGCACGCCGGCTGGCTATCCCCAGTTAACGTTGGTGCGTGTGCATGCTGTTCCGGGTGGCTGCCGTTTAGCAGAAAAAGTTTCTGCCTCGCTTCTCTGCACGTAATAGTAGTTTCTGCTGGCTGTTTTTTGCTAGCAATATGCACACGCGGCAGTTGTGATCTTTCGTGCGGTGAGCGCGCCCACAATTTCATTTCTTGAAGAGTTTTCAGCACGCCGGCTGGCTATCCCCAGTTAATGTTGGTGCGCGTGCGCTGCCGGCTGGCTGCAGTTGAACGGAAAAGTTTCTGCATCGCTTCTCTGCTCGTAATCGTTGTCTCTGCTGGATGCTTGCTGCGAGGAACATGCACACGCTGGCAGTTGTGACCTTTCGTCCGGTGAGCACGCCCACCATTTCATTTCCTCGAGAGTAGCCAGCACACCGGCTGGCTCTCTCCAGTTAACGATGGTGCGCGTGTGTGCTCTGCCGGCAGGCTGGCGCTAAACGGAAAAGTATCTGCCTCGCTTCTCTGCTCGTATTAGTAGTCTCTACTGGCTGCTTGCTGCGAGGAACATGCACACGCTGGCAGTTGTGACCATTCGTGCGGTAAGCGCGCCCACCATTTCATTTCTGCGAGAGTTCCCAGCACGCCGGGTGGCTATGCTCAGTTAAAGGTGCTGCGTGTGCGTGCTGTACCGGCTGGCTGCCGCTAAACGGAAAAGTTTCTGCCTCGCTTCTCTGCTCGTAATAGTCGTCTCTGTTGGCTGCTTGCTGCGAGGCACATGCACACGCTGGCAGTTGTGACGGCGACTGCTGCGGAAATTCGGTAACTTCCGTCCGGTGAGCGCGCCCACCATTTCATTCCTTCGAGAGTTCCCAGCACGCCTGCTGGTTATCACCAGTTAACGTTGGTGCGCGTGCGTGCTGTGCCGGCTGGCTGCCATTTAATGGAAAAGATTCTGCCTCGCTTCTCTGTTCGTAATAGTAGTCTCTGCTGGCTGCTTGCTGCGAAGAACATGCACACGCTGGCAGTTGTGACCTTTCGTCCGTTGAGCGCGCCCACCATTTCATTTCTTCAAGAGTTCCCAGCACGCCGGCTGGCTATTCCCAGTGAACGATGGTGAGCGCACGTGCTGTGCCTGTTTGCTGCCGTTTGGCGGCAGTTTCTGCCTCGCTTCTCTGCTCGTAATAGCAATCTCTGCTGTTGCTTGCTGCGAGGCACATGCACACGCTGGCACTTGTGACGGCGAGTGCTGCGGGAATTCGGTCACTTTGGTCCGGTGAGCGCGCCCACCATTTCATTTCTTCGAGAGTTCCCAGCATGCCGGCTGGCTATCCCCGGTTAACGTTGGTGCGCGTGCGCTGCCGGCTGGCTGCCGTTGAATGGAAAAGTTTCTGCTTCGCTTCTCTGCTCGTAATAGTTTCTCTGCTGGCTGCTTGCTGCGCGGAACATGCACACGCTGGCAGTTGTGACCTTTCGTCCGGTGAGCGCGCCCACGATTTCATTTCTTCAAGAGTTCCCAGCACGCCGGCTGGCTATCCCCAGTGAACGTTGGTGCGCGCGCGTGCTGTGCCTGTTTGCTGACGTTTGCCGGTAAAGTTTTGCCTCGCTTCTCTGCTCGTAATAGTAGTTTCTGCTGGCTGTTTGTTGCTAGCAATATGCACACGCGGCAGTTGTGATCTTTCATGCGGTGAGCGCGCCCACAATTTCATTTCTTGAAGAGTTCTCAGCACACCGGCTGGGTATCCACAGTTAACGTTGGTGTGCGTGCGCCGCCGGCTAGCTGCTGTTGAACGGAAAACTTTCTGCCTCGCTTCTCTGCTCATAATAGTAGTCTCTGCTGGCTGCTTGCTCCGACGCACATCCCCACGCGGGCAGTTGTGACCTTTCGTCCGGCGTGCGCGCCCACCATTTCATTTCTTCGAGAGTTCCCAGCACGCCGGCTGGCTATTCCCACCTAATGTTGCTGCGTGTGCGAGCTGTGCCAGCTGGCTGCCGTTTAACGGAAAAAGTTTCTGCCTCGCTTCTCTGCTAGTAATAGTAGTTTCTGATGGCTGCTTGCTGCGAGGAACATGCACACGCTGGCAGTTGTGACCTTTCGCGCGGTGAGCGCGCCCACCATTTCATTTCTTTGAGAGTTCCCAGCACGCCGGCTGGCTATCCCCAGTTAACGTTGGTGCGTGTGCATGCTGTGCCGGCTGGCTGCCGTTTAGCAGAAAAAGTTTCTGCCTCGCTTCTCTGCACGTAATAGTAGTTTCTGCTGGCTGTTTGTTGCTAGCAATATGCACACGCGGCAGTTGTGATCTTTCATGCGGTGAGGGCGCCCACAATTTCATTTCTTGAAGAGTTCTCAGCACGCCGGCTGGCTATCCCCAGTTAATGTTGGTGCGCGTGCGCTGCCGGCTGGCTGCAGTTGAACGGAAAAGTTTCTGCATCCCTTCTCTGCTCGTAATCGTTGTCTCTGCTGGATGCTTGCTGCGAGGAACATGCACACGCTGGCAGTTGTGACCTTTCGTCCGGTGAGCACGCCCACCATTTCATTTCCTCGAGAGTAGCCAGCACACCGGCTGGCTCTCCCCAGTTAACGATGGTGCGCGTGTGTGCTCTGCCGGCAGGCTGGCGCTAAACGGAAAAGTATCTGCCTCGCTTCTCTGCTCGTAATAGTAGTCTCTACTGGCTGCTTGCTGCGAGGAACATGCACACGCTGGCATTTGTGACCTTTCGTACGGTGAGCGCGCCCACCATTTCGTTTCTTCGAGAGTTACCAGCACGCCGGCTGGCTATCCCCAGTTAAATTTGATGCGTGTGCGTGCTGTGCCGGCTGGCTGCCGTTTAGCAGAAAAAGTTTCTGCCTCGCTTCTCTGCACGTAATAGTAGTTTCTGCTGGCTGTTTGTTGCTAGCAATATGCACACGCGGCAGTTGTGATCTTTCATGCGGTGAGCGCGCCCACAATTTCATTTCTTGAAGAGTTCTCAGCACACCGGCTGGGTATCCACAGTTAACGTTGGTGTGCGTGCGCCGCCGGCTAGCTGCTGTTGAACGGAAAACTTTCTGCCTCGCTTCTCTGCTCATAATAGTAGTCTCTGCTGGCTGCTTTCTGCGAGGCGCATGCACACGCTGGCAGTTGTGACCTTTCGTCCGGAAAGCGCGCCCACCATTTCATTTCTTCGAAAGTTCCCAGCACGCCGGCTGGCTATCCCCAGTTAACGTTGGTGTGCGTGCATGCTGTGCCGAATGGCTGCCATTTAACGGAAAAAATTCTGCCTCGTTTCTCTGCTCCTAATAGTAGTCTCTGCTGGCTGCTTGCTGCGAGGCACATGCACACGCTGGCAGATGTGTCCTTTCTTCCAGTGAGCGCGCCCACCATTTCATTTCTTCGATAGTTCCCAACACGCCGGCTGCCTATCCCCAGTTAACGTTGGTGCGCGTGCGAGCTGTGCCGGCTGGCTGCCGTTGAACGGAAAAGATTCTGCCTCGCTTCTCTGCCCGTAATAGTTGTCTCTGCTGGATGCTTGCTGCGAGGAACGTACACACGCTGGCAGTTGTGACCTTTCGTCCAGAGAGCGCGCCCACTATTTCATTTCTTCGAGAGTTCCCAGCACGCCAGCTGGCTATGCTCAGTTAAAGGTGCTGCGTGTGCGTGCTGTACCGGCTGGCTGCCGCTAAAGGGAAAAGTTTCTGCCTCGCTTCTCTGCTCGTAATAGTCGTCTCTGTTGGCTGCTTGCTGCGAGGCACATGCACACGCTGGCAGTTGTGACGGCGACTGCTGCGGAAATTCGGTAACTTCCGTCCGGTGAGCGCGCCCACCATTTCATTCCTTCGAGAGTTCCCAGCACGCCTGCTGGTTATCCCCAGTTAACGTTGGTGCGCGTGTGTGCTGTGCCGGCTGGCTGCAACTAAACGGAAAAGTTTCTGCCTCGCTTCTCTGCTCGTAATAGCAGTCTCTGCTGGCTGCTTGCTGCGAGGCACATGCACACGCTGACAGTTGTGACCTTTCGTCCGGTTAGCGCGCCCATCATTTCATATCTTCGAGAGTTCCCAGCACGCCGGCTGGCTATAACCAGTTAAATGTGGTGCGTGTGCGTGCTGTGCCGGCTGGCTGCCGCGGAACGCAAAACTTTCTGCCTCGCTTCTCTGCTCGTAAATGTAGTCTCTGCTGGCTGCTTGCTCCGACGCACATCCCCACGCGGGCAGTTGTGACTTTTCGTCCGGTGTGCGCGCCCACCATTTCATTTCTTCGAGAGTTCCCAGCACGCCGGCTGGCTATTCCCACTTAATGTTGCTGCGTGTGCGAGCTGTGCCAGCTGGCTGCCGTTTAACGGAAAAAGTTTCTGCCTCGCTTCTCTGCTAGTAATAGTAGTTTCTGATGGCTGCTTGCTGCGAGGAACATGCACACGCTGGCAGTTGTGACCTTTCGCGCGGTGAGCGCGCCCACCATTTCATTTCTTTGAGAGTTCCCAGCACGCCGGCTCGCTATCCCCAGTTAACGTTGGTGCGTGTGCATGCTGTGCCGGCTGGCTGCCGTTTAGCAGAAAAAGTTTCTGCCTTGCTTCTCTGCACGTAATAGTAGTTTCTGCTGGCTGTTTGTTGCTAGCAATATGCACACGCGGCAGTTGTGATCTTTCATGCGGTGAGCGCGCCCACAATTTCATTTCTTGAAGAGTTCTCAGCACGCCGGCTGGCTATCCCCAGTTAATGTTGGTGCGCGTGCGCTGCCGGCTGGCTGCAGTTGAACGGAAAAGTTTCTGCATCGCTTCTCTGCTCGTAATCGTTGTCTCTGCTGGATGCTTGCTGCGAGGAACATGCACACGCTGGCAGTTGTGACCTTTCGTCCGGTGAGCACGCCCACCATTTCATTTCCTCGAGAGTAGCCAGCACACCGGCTGGCTCTCCCCAGTTAACGATGGTGCGCGTGTGTGCTCTGCCGGCAGGCTGGCGCTAAACGGAAAAGTATCTGCCTCGCTTCGCGGCTCGTAAAAGTAGTCTCTACTGGCTCCTTGCTGCGAGGAACATGCACACGCTGGCATTTGTGACCTTTCGTGAGGTGAGCGCGCCCACCATTTCATTTCTTCGAGAGTTCCCAGCACGCCGGGTGGCTATCCCCAGTTAACGTTGGTGCGTGTGCATGATGTGCCGGATGGCTGCCATTTATCGGAAAAGATTCTGCCTCGCTTCTCTGCTCCTAATAGTAGTCTCTGCTGGCTGCTTGCTGCGAAGAACATGCACACGCTGGCAGTTGTGACCTTTCGTCTGGTGAATGCGCCCACCACTTCATTGCTTCGAGAATTCCCAGCACACCGGCTGGGTATCCCCAGTTAAGGTTGGTGTGCGTGCGCCGCCGGCTAGCTGCTGTTGAACGGAAAAGTTTCTGCCTCGCTTCTCTGCTCGTAATAGTAGTCTCTGCTGGCTGCTTTCTGCGAGGCGCATGCACACGCTGGCAGTTGTGACCTTTCGTCCGGAGAGCGCGCCCACCATTTCATTTCTTCGAAAGTTCCCAGCACGCCGGCTGGCTATCCCCAGTTAACGTTGGTGTGCGTGCATGCTGTGCCGGATGGCTGCCATTTAACGGAAAAGTTTCTGCCTCGCTTCTCTGCTCGTAATAGTAGTCTCTGCTGGCTGCTTTCTGCGAGGATCATGCACACGCTGGCAGTTGTGACCTTTCTTCCGGTGAGTGCGCCCACCATTTCATTTCTTCGAGAGTTCCCAGCACGCCGGCTGGCTCTTCCCCGTTAACGTTGCTGCGCGTGCGAGCTGTGCCGGCTGGCTGCCGTTGAACGGAAAAGATTGTGCCTCGCTTCTCTGCTCGTAATAGTAGTGTCTGCTGTCTGCTTGCTGCGAGGCACATGCACACGCTGGCAGTTGTGACCTTTCTTCCGGTGAGCGCGCCCACCATTTCATTTCTTCGAGAGTTCCCAGCACGCCGGCTGGCTATCCCCAGTTAACGTTGGTGCGCGTGCGAGCTGTGCCGGCTGGCTGCCGTTGAGCGGAAAAGATTCTGCCTCGCTTCTCTGCTCGTAATAGTTGTCTCTGCTGGATGCTTGCTGCGAGGAACATGCACACGCTGGCAGTTGTGACCTTTCTTCCAGTGAGCGCGCCCACTATTTCATTTCTTCGAGAGTTCCCAGCACGCCGGCTGGCTATGCTTAGTTAAAGGTGCTGCGTGTGCGTGCTGTACCGGCTGGCTGCCATTTAATGAAAAAGATTCTGCCTCGCTTCTTTGCTCGTAATAGTAGTCTCTTCTGGCTGCTTGCTGCGAGGCACATGCACACGCTGGCAGCTGTAACCTTTCGTCCTGAGAGCGCACCCACCATTTCATTTCTTCGAGCGTTCCCAGCACGGCGGCTGGCTATCCCCAGTAAACGTTGGTGCGCGTGCGTGCTGTGCCGGCTGGCTGCCGTTTAACGAAAAAAGTTTCTGCCTCGCTTGTCTGCTCGTAATAGTAGTTTCTGCTGGCTGCTTGCTGCGAGGAACATGCACACGCTGGCAGTTGTGACCTTTCGTGCGGTGAGAGCGCCCACCTTTTCATTTTTTCGATAGTTCCCAGCACGCCGGCTGGCTATCCCCAGTTAAAGTTGGTGCGCGTGCGTGCTGTGCCGGCCGGCTGCTTCTAAATGAAAAAGTTTCTGCCTCGCTTCTCTGCTTGTGATATTAGTTTCTGCTGGCTGCTTGCTGCGAAGAATATGCACACGCTGGAAGTTGTAACCTTTCGTGCGGTGAGCGCGCCCACCATTTCATTTCTTCGAGAGTTCCTAGCACGGCGGCTGGCTATCCCAGTTAAAGTTGGTGCGTGTGCGTGCTGTGCCAGCTGGCTGCCGTTTAACGGAAAAAGTTTCTGCCTTGCTTCTCTGCTCGTAATAGTAGTTTCTGTTGGCTGCTTGCTGCGAGGAACATGCACACGCTGGCAGTTGTGACCTTTCGTCCGGTGAGCGCGCCCATCATTTCATTTCTTCGAGGGTTCCCAGCACGCCGTGTGGCTATCCCCAGTTAACGTTGGTGCCTGTGCGTGCTGTGCCGGCTGGCTGTCGTTTGACGGAAAAAGTTTCTGCCTCGCTTCTCTGCTCGTAATAGTAGTGTCTGCTCGCTGCTAGCTGCGAGGCACATGCACACGCTGTCAGTTGTGACCTTTCGTGCGGTGAGCGCGCCCACCATTTCATTTATTCGAGAGTTCCCAGCGCGCCAGCTGGCTATCCCCAGTTAATGTTGGTGGGCGTGCGTGCTGTGCCGGCTGGCTGCCTATAAACGAAAAAGTTTCTGCCTCGCTTCTCTGCTCGTAATAGTAGTTTCTGCTGGCGGCTTGCTGCGAGGCACAAGCACACACTGGCAGTTGTGACCTTTCGCCCGGAGTGCGCGCCCACCATTTCATTTCTTCGAGAGTTACCAGCACACCGGCTGGCTATCCCCAGTTAACGTTGGTGTGCGTGCATGCTGTGCCGCATGGCTGCCATTTAACGGAAAAGATTCTGCCTCGCTTCTCTGTTCGTAATAGTAGTCTCTGCTGGCTGCTTGCTGCGAAGAACATGCACACGCTGGCAGTTGTGTCCTTTCGTCCGGTGGGCGCGCCCACCACTTCATTTCTTCGAGAGTTCCCAGCACACCGGCTGGCTATCCCCAGTAAACATTGGTGTGCGTGCGCTGCCGGCTGGCTGCCGTTGAACGGAAATGTTTCTGCCTCGCTTCTCTGCTCGCAATAGTAGTCTCTGCTGGCTGCTTGCTGCGAGGAACATGCACACGCTGGCAGTTGTGACCTTTCGTCCGGTGAGCGCGCCCACCACTTCATTTCTTCAAAAGATCCCAGCACGCCGGCTGCTTATCCCCAGTTAACGTTGGTGCGCGTGCGTGCAGTGCTGGCTGGCTGCCATTTAACGAAAAAGATTCTGCCTCGATCCTCCGCTCGTAATAGTTGTCTCTGCTGGCTGCTTGCGGCAAGGAACATGCACACGCTGGCAGTTCTGACCTTTCGTCCGGTGAGCGTGCCCACCATTTCATTTCTTCAAGAGTTCCCAGCACGCCGGCTGGCTATTCCCAGTGAACGGTGGTGCGCGCACGTGCTGTGCCTGTTTGCTGCCGTTTGGCGGTAAAGTTTCTGCATCGCTTCTCTGCACGTAATAGCAATCTCTGCTGTTGCTTGCTGCGAGGCACATGCACACGCTGGCACTTGTGACGGTGAGTGCTGCGGGAATTCGGTCACTTTGGTCCGGTGAGCGTGCCCACCATTTCATTTCTTCGAGAGTTCCCAGCATGCCGGCTGGCTATCCCCGGTTAACGTTGGTGCGCGTGCGCTGCCGGCTGGCTTCCCTTGAACGGAAAAGTTTCTGCTTCGCTTCTCTGCTCGTAATAGTTTCTCTGCTGGCTGCTTGCTGCGCGGAACATGCACACGCTGGCAGTTGTGGCCTTTCGTCCGGTGAGCGCGCCCACCATTTCATTTCTTCAAGAGTTCCCAGCACGCCGGCTGGATATCCCCAGTGAACGTTGGGGCCCGCGCGTGCTGTGCCTGTTTGCTACCGTTTGCCGGTAAAGTTTCTGCCTCGCTTCTCTGCTCGTAATAACAGTCTCTGCTGGCTGCTTGCTGCGAGGCACATGCACACGCTGACAGTTGTGACCTTTCGTCCGGTTAGCGCGCCCATCGTTTCATATCTTCGAGAGTTCCCAGCACGTCGGCTGGCTATTCCCAGTTAAAGTTGCTGCGTGTGCGAGCTGTGCCAGCTGGCTGCCGTTTAACGAAAAAAGCTTCTGCCTCGCTTCTCTCCTCGTAATAGTAGTTTCTGCTGGCTGCTTGCTGCGAGGAACATGCACACGCTGGCAGTTGTGACCTTTCGTGCGGTGAGCGCGCCCACCATTTCGTTTCTTCGAGAGTTCCCAGCACGCCGGCTGGCTATCCCCAGTTAAAGTTTGTGCGTATGAGTGCTGTGCCAGCTGGCTGCCGTTTAACGGGAAAAGTTTCTGCCTCGCTTCTCTGCTAGTAATAGTAGTTTCTGCTGGCAGCTTGCTGCGAGGAACATGCACACGCTGGCATTAGTGACCTTTCGCGCGGTGAGCGCGCCCACCATTTCATTTCTTCGAGAGTTCCCAGCACGCCGGCTGGCTATCCCCAGTGAAAGTTGATGCGCGTGCGTGCTGTGCCGGCTGGCTACCGTTTAGCAGAAAAAGTTTCTGCCTCGCTTCTCTGCACGTAATAGTAGTTTCTACTGGCTGTTTGTTGCTAGCAACATGCACACGCGGCAGTTGTGATCTTTCGTGCGGTGAGCGCGCCAACCATTTCATTTCTTCGAGAGTTCCCAGCACGCCTGCTGCCTATCCCCAGTTAACGTTGGTGCGCGTGTGTGCTGTACTGGCTGGCTGCCATTAACCGGAAACAGATTCTGCCTCGCTTCTCTCCTCGTAATAGTAGTCTCTGCTGGCTGCTTGCTGCGAGGCACATGCACACGCTGGCAGTTGTGACCTTTCGTCCGGTGAGTGCGAACACCGTTTTATTTCTTCCAGAGTTCCCAACACGCCGGCTGGCTATCCCCAGTTAACGTTGGTGCGCGTGCGTGCTGTTCCGGCTGGCTGCCGTTTAACGGCAATCTTTCTGCCTTGCTTCTCTGCTCGTAATAAATGTCTCAGCTGGCTGCTTGCTGCGAGGCACATGAACACGCTGGCAGTTGTGGCGGCGACTGCTGCGGGAATTCGGTAACTTTCGTCCGGTGAGCGCGCCCACCATTTCATTTCATCTAGAGTTTCCAGCACGCCGGCTGGCTATCCCCAGTGACGGTTGGTGAGAGTGCGTGCTATGCCGGCTGGCTGCCGCTAATCAGAAAAGCATCTGCCTCGCTTATCTGCTCGTAATAGTAGTCTCTACTGGCTGCTTGCTGCGAGGCATATGCCCACGCTGGCAGTTGTGACGGCGACTGCTGTGGGAATTCGGTAACTTTCGTCCGGTGAGCGCGCCCACCATTTCATTTCTTCGAGAGTTCCCAACACGCCGGCTGGCTATACCCAGTTAACGTTGGTGTTCGTGCGAGCTGTGCCGGCTGGCTGCCGTTGAACGGAAAAGATTGTGCCTCGCTTCTCTGCTCGTAATAGTAGTGTCTGCTGTCTGCTTGCTGCGAGGCACATGCACACGCTGGCAGTTGTGACCTTTCTTCCGGTGAGCGCGCCCACCATTTCATTTCTTCGAGAGTTCCCAGCACGCCGGCTGGCTATCCCCAGTTAACGTTGGTGCGCGTGCGAGCTGTGCCGGCTGGCTGCCGTTGAGCGGAAAAGATTCTGCCTCGCTTCTCTGCTCGTAATAGTTGTCTCTGCTGGATGCTTGCTGCGAGGAACATGCACACGCTGGCAGTTGTGACCTTTCTTCCAGTGAGCGCGCCCACTATTTCATTTCTTCGAGAGTTCCCAGCACGCCGGCTGGCTATGCTTAGTTAAAGGTGCTGCGTGTGCGTGCTGTACCGGCTGGCTGCCATTTAATGAAAAAGATTCTGCCTCGCTTCTTTGCTCGTAATAGTAGTCTCTTCTGGCTGCTTGCTGCGAGGCACATGCACACGCTGGCAGCTGTAACCTTTCGTCCTGAGAGCGCACCCACCATTTCATTTCTTCGAGCGTTCCCAGCACGGCGGCTGGCTATCCCCAGTAAACGTTGGTGCGCGTGCGTGCTGTGCCGGCTGGCTGCCGTTTAACGAAAAAAGTTTCTGCCTCGCTTGTCTGCTCGTAATAGTAGTTTCTGCTGGCTGCTTGCTGCGAGGAACATGCACACGCTGGCAGTTGTGACCTTTCGTGCGGTGAGAGCGCCCACCTTTTCATTTTTTCGATAGTTCCCAGCACGCCGGCTGGCTATCCCCAGTTAAAGTTGGTGCGCGTGCGTGCTGTGCCGGCCGGCTGCTTCTAAATGAAAAAGTTTCTGCCTCGCTTCTCTGCTTGTGATATTAGTTTCTGCTGGCTGCTTGCTGCGAAGAATATGCACACGCTGGAAGTTGTAACCTTTCGTGCGGTGAGCGCGCCCACCATTTCATTTCTTCGAGAGTTCCTAGCACGGCGGCTGGCTATCCCAGTTAAAGTTGGTGCGTGTGCGTGCTGTGCCAGCTGGCTGCCGTTTAACGGAAAAAGTTTCTGCCTTGCTTCTCTGCTCGTAATAGTAGTTTCTGTTGGCTGCTTGCTGCGAGGAACATGCACACGCTGGCAGTTGTGACCTTTCGTCCGGTGAGCGCGCCCATCATTTCATTTCTTCGAGGGTTCCCAGCACGCCGTGTGGCTATCCCCAGTTAACGTTGGTGCCTGTGCGTGCTGTGCCGGCTGGCTGTCGTTTGACGGAAAAAGTTTCTGCCTCGCTTCTCTGCTCGTAATAGTAGTGTCTGCTCGCTGCTAGCTGCGAGGCACATGCACACGCTGTCAGTTGTGACCTTTCGTGCGGTGAGCGCGCCCACCATTTCATTTATTCGAGAGTTCCCAGCGCGCCAGCTGGCTATCCCCAGTTAATGTTGGTGGGCGTGCGTGCTGTGCCGGCTGGCTGCCTATAAACGAAAAAGTTTCTGCCTCGCTTCTCTGCTCGTAATAGTAGTTTCTGCTGGCGGCTTGCTGCGAGGCACAAGCACACACTGGCAGTTGTGACCTTTCGCCCGGAGTGCGCGCCCACCATTTCATTTCTTCGAGAGTTACCAGCACACCGGCTGGCTATCCCCAGTTAACGTTGGTGTGCGTGCATGCTGTGCCGCATGGCTGCCATTTAACGGAAAAGATTCTGCCTCGCTTCTCTGTTCGTAATAGTAGTCTCTGCTGGCTGCTTGCTGCGAAGAACATGCACACGCTGGCAGTTGTGTCCTTTCGTCCGGTGGGCGCGCCCACCACTTCATTTCTTCGAGAGTTCCCAGCACACCGGCTGGCTATCCCCAGTAAACATTGGTGTGCGTGCGCTGCCGGCTGGCTGCCGTTGAACGGAAATGTTTCTGCCTCGCTTCTCTGCTCGCAATAGTAGTCTCTGCTGGCTGCTTGCTGCGAGGAACATGCACACGCTGGCAGTTGTGACCTTTCGTCCGGTGAGCGCGCCCACCACTTCATTTCTTCAAAAGATCCCAGCACGCCGGCTGCTTATCCCCAGTTAACGTTGGTGCGCGTGCGTGCAGTGCTGGCTGGCTGCCATTTAACGAAAAAGATTCTGCCTCGATCCTCCGCTCGTAATAGTTGTCTCTGCTGGCTGCTTGCGGCAAGGAACATGCACACGCTGGCAGTTCTGACCTTTCGTCCGGTGAGCGTGCCCACCATTTCATTTCTTCAAGAGTTCCCAGCACGCCGGCTGGCTATTCCCAGTGAACGGTGGTGCGCGCACGTGCTGTGCCTGTTTGCTGCCGTTTGGCGGTAAAGTTTCTGCATCGCTTCTCTGCACGTAATAGCAATCTCTGCTGTTGCTTGCTGCGAGGCACATGCACACGCTGGCACTTGTGACGGTGAGTGCTGCGGGAATTCGGTCACTTTGGTCCGGTGAGCGTGCCCACCATTTCATTTCTTCGAGAGTTCCCAGCATGCCGGCTGGCTATCCCCGGTTAACGTTGGTGCGCGTGCGCTGCCGGCTGGCTTCCCTTGAACGGAAAAGTTTCTGCTTCGCTTCTCTGCTCGTAATAGTTTCTCTGCTGGCTGCTTGCTGCGCGGAACATGCACACGCTGGCAGTTGTGGCCTTTCGTCCGGTGAGCGCGCCCACCATTTCATTTCTTCAAGAGTTCCCAGCACGCCGGCTGGATATCCCCAGTGAACGTTGGGGCCCGCGCGTGCTGTGCCTGTTTGCTACCGTTTGCCGGTAAAGTTTCTGCCTCGCTTCTCTGCTCGTAATAACAGTCTCTGCTGGCTGCTTGCTGCGAGGCACATGCACACGCTGACAGTTGTGACCTTTCGTCCGGTTAGCGCGCCCATCGTTTCATATCTTCGAGAGTTCCCAGCACGTCGGCTGGCTATTCCCAGTTAAAGTTGCTGCGTGTGCGAGCTGTGCCAGCTGGCTGCCGTTTAACGAAAAAAGCTTCTGCCTCGCTTCTCTCCTCGTAATAGTAGTTTCTGCTGGCTGCTTGCTGCGAGGAACATGCACACGCTGGCAGTTGTGACCTTTCGTGCGGTGAGCGCGCCCACCATTTCGTTTCTTCGAGAGTTCCCAGCACGCCGGCTGGCTATCCCCAGTTAAAGTTTGTGCGTATGAGTGCTGTGCCAGCTGGCTGCCGTTTAACGGGAAAAGTTTCTGCCTCGCTTCTCTGCTAGTAATAGTAGTTTCTGCTGGCAGCTTGCTGCGAGGAACATGCACACGCTGGCATTAGTGACCTTTCGCGCGGTGAGCGCGCCCACCATTTCATTTCTTCGAGAGTTCCCAGCACGCCGGCTGGCTATCCCCAGTGAAAGTTGATGCGCGTGCGTGCTGTGCCGGCTGGCTACCGTTTAGCAGAAAAAGTTTCTGCCTCGCTTCTCTGCACGTAATAGTAGTTTCTACTGGCTGTTTGTTGCTAGCAACATGCACACGCGGCAGTTGTGATCTTTCGTGCGGTGAGCGCGCCAACCATTTCATTTCTTCGAGAGTTCCCAGCACGCCTGCTGCCTATCCCCAGTTAACGTTGGTGCGCGTGTGTGCTGTACTGGCTGGCTGCCATTAACCGGAAACAGATTCTGCCTCGCTTCTCTCCTCGTAATAGTAGTCTCTGCTGGCTGCTTGCTGCGAGGCACATGCACACGCTGGCAGTTGTGACCTTTCGTCCGGTGAGTGCGAACACCGTTTTATTTCTTCCAGAGTTCCCAACACGCCGGCTGGCTATCCCCAGTTAACGTTGGTGCGCGTGCGTGCTGTTCCGGCTGGCTGCCGTTTAACGGCAATCTTTCTGCCTTGCTTCTCTGCTCGTAATAAATGTCTCAGCTGGCTGCTTGCTGCGAGGCACATGAACACGCTGGCAGTTGTGGCGGCGACTGCTGCGGGAATTCGGTAACTTTCGTCCGGTGAGCGCGCCCACCATTTCATTTCATCTAGAGTTTCCAGCACGCCGGCTGGCTATCCCCAGTGACGGTTGGTGAGAGTGCGTGCTATGCCGGCTGGCTGCCGCTAATCAGAAAAGCATCTGCCTCGCTTATCTGCTCGTAATAGTAGTCTCTACTGGCTGCTTGCTGCGAGGCATATGCCCACGCTGGCAGTTGTGACGGCGACTGCTGTGGGAATTCGGTAACTTTCGTCCGGTGAGCGCGCCCACCATTTCATTTCTTCGAGAGTTCCCAACACGCCGGCTGGCTATACCCAGTTAACGTTGGTGTTCGTGCGAGCTGTGCCGGCAGGCTGCCGTTGAGCAGAAAAGTTTCCGCCTCGCTTCTCTGCTCGTAATAGTTGTATCTGCTGGCTGCCTGCTGCGAATAACATGCACACGCTGGCAGTTGCGACCTTTCGTCCAATGAGCGCGCTCACCATTTCATTTCTACGAGACTTCCCAGCACACCTCCTGGCTATCCCCAGTTAACGTTGGTGCGCTTGCGTGCTGTGCTCGCTGGCTGCCATTTAACGGAAAATGATTCTGCCTCGCATCTCTCCTCGTAATAGTAGTCTCTGCTGTCTGCTTGCTGCGAGGCACATGCACACGCTGGCAGTAGTGACCTTTCGTCCGGTGAGCGCGCCCACCGTTTTATTTCTTCGAGAGTTCCCAGCGCGCCGGCAGGCTATACCCAGTTAACGTTGGTTTCCGTGCGAGCTGTGCCGGCTGGCTGCCGTTGAGCGGAAAAGTTCCCGCTTCCCTTCTCTGCTCGTAATAGTTGTCTCTGCTGGCTGCCTGCTGCGAATAACATGCACACCCTGGCAGTTGCGACCTTTCGTCCAATGAGCGCGCCCACCATTTCATTTCTACGAGACTTCCCAGCACACTTCCTGGTTATCCCCAGTTAACGTAGGTGCGAGTGCGTGCTGTGCCGGCAGGTTGCCGTTTAACGAAAAAGTTTCTGCCTTGCTTCTCTAGTAGTCTCTGCTGGCTGCTTGCTGCGAGGCACATGCACACGCTGGCAGTGGTGACCTTTCGTCCGGTGAGCGCGCCCACCATTTCATTTCTTCGAGTGTTCCCAACACGCCGGCTGGTTATCCCCAGTTAACCTTGGTTCGCGTGCGTGCTGTGCCGGCTGGCTGCCGCTAAACGGAAAAGTATCTGCCTCGCTTCGCGGCTCGTAACAGTAGTCTATACTGGCTGCTTGCTGCGAGGCACATGCCCACGCTGGCAGTTGTGACGGCGATTGCTGTGGGAATTCGGTAACTTTCGTCCGGTGAGAGTGCCCACCATTTGATTTCATCTAGAGTTTCCAGCACGCCGGCTGGCTATCCCCAGTTACGGTTGGAGAGCGTGCGTGCTATGCCGGCTGGCTGCCGCTAAAAAGAAAAGTATCTGCCTCGCTTCTCTGCTCGTAATAGTAGTCTTTACTGGCTGCTTGCTGCGAGGCACATGCACACGCTGGCAGTTGTGGCGGCGACTGCTGTGGGAATTCAGTAACTTTCCTCCGGTGAGCGCGCCCACCATTTCATTTCATCTAGAGTTCCCAGCACGGCCGCTGGCTATCCCCAGTAAAGGTTGGTGCGCGTGCGTGCTGTGCCAGCTGGCTGCCGCTAAACGGAAAAGTATCTGCCTCGCTTCGCGGCTCGTAACAGTAGTCTATACTGGCTGCTTGCTGCGAGGCACATGCTCACGCTGGCAGTTGTGACGGCGATTGCTGCGGGAATTCAGTAACTTTCGTCCGGTGACGCCGCCCACCATTTCCTTTCTCCAAGAGTTCCCAGCACGATGGCTGGCGATCCCCAGTTAACGTTGGTGCGCGTGCGTGCTGTGCCGGCTGGTTGCCGTTTAACGGAAAATGTTTCTGCCTCGCTTCTCTGCTCGTAATAGCAATCTCTGCTGTTGCTTTCTGCGAGGCACACACTCACGTTGGCAGTTGTGGCGGCGACTGCTGCGGGAATTCGGTAACTTTCGTCCGGTGAGGACGCCCACCATTTCATTTCCTCGAGAGTAGCCAGCACACCGGCTGGCTATCCCCAGTTAACGTTGGTGCGCGTGTGTGCTGTGCCGGCTGGCTGCCACTAAACGGAAAAGTTTCTGCCTCGCTTCTCTGCTCGTAATATCAGTCTCTGCTGGTGCTTGCTGCGAGCAAACGCACAGCTGTCAGTTGTGACGGCGACTGCTGCAGAAATTCGGTAACTTTTGTCCGGTGAGCGCGCCCACCATTTCATTACTTCGAGAGTCCCCAGCGCGCCGGCTGGCTATCCCCAGTTAAAGTTGGTGCGCGTGCGTGCTGTGCCGGCTGGCTGCCGTTTGACGGAAAAGTTTCTGCCTCGCTTCTCTGCTCATGATAGTAGTCTCTGCTGGTGCTTGCTGCGAGGCACATGCACACGCAGTCAGATGTGACGGTGAGTGCTGCGGGAATTGGGTAACTTTCGTCCGGTGAGCGCTCCCACCATTTCACTTCGAGAGTCCCAGCACGCCAGCTGGCTATCCACAGCTAACGTTGGTGCGTGTGCGCACTGTGCCGGCTGGCTGCCGTTTAACGGAAAAGTTTCTGCCTCGCTTCTCTGGTCGTAATAGTAGTCTTTGCTGGTGCTTGCTGCGAGGAAGATGCGCACGCTGTCAGTTGTGACGGCTACTGCAGCGGGAATTCGGTAAATATCGTCCGGTGAGCGCGACCGCCATTTCTTTTATTCGAGAGTTCCCAGCGCGCCGGCTGGCTATCTCCAGTTAAAGTTGGTGCGCGTGCGTGCTGTGCCGGCTGGCTGCCGTTTGACGGAAAAGATTCTGCCTCACTTCTCTGCTCGTAATAGTAGTCTCTGCTGACTGCTTGCTGCGAGGCACATGCACACGCTGTCAGTTGTGACGGCGACTTTTGCGGGAATTCGGTAACTTTCGTCCGGTGAGCGCGCCCTCCATTCCATTTCTTGGAGAGTTCCCACTACGCCGGCTGGCTATCCCCAGTTATCGTTGGTGTGCGTACGTGCTGTGCCGGCTGGCTGTCGCTTGAAGGAAATGTTTCTGCCTTGCTTCTCTGCTCGTAATCGTAGTGTCTGCTGGTGCTTGCTGCGAGGCACATGCACACGCTGGCAGTGTTGACGGCGACTGCTGCGCGAAGTCGGTAACTTTCGTCCGGTGAGCGCACCCACCATTTCATTTCTACGAGAGTTCCCAGCACGCCGGCTGGCTATCCCCAGTTAACGTTGGTGCGCGTACGCGCTGTGCCGGCTGGCTGTGGTTTGAAGGAATAGTTTCTGCCTCGCTTCTCTGCTCGTAATCGTAGTCTCTGCTGGTGCTTGCTGCGAGGCACATGCACACGCAGGCAGTTGTGACGGCGACTGCTGTGGGAATTCGGTAATTTTCGTCCGGTGAGCGCGTCCACCATTTCATTTCTTCTAGAGTTCCTAGCACGCCGGCTGGCTATCCCAGTTAAAGTTGGTGCGTGTGCGTGCTGTGCCAGCTGGCTGCCGTTTAACGGAAAAAGATTCTGCCTCGCTTCTCTGCTCGTAATAGTAGTTTCTGCTGGCTGCTTGCTGCGAATAACAAGCACATGCTGGCAGTTGCGACCTTTCGTCCAGTGAGCGCGCCCACCATTTCATTTCTTCGAGACTTCCCAGCACACCTCCTGGTTATCCCCAGTTAACGTTGGTGCGCTTGCGTGCTGTGCTCGCTGGCTGCCATTTAACGGAAAATGATTCTGCTTCGCATCTCTCCTCGTAATAGTAGTCTCTGCTGGCTGCTTGCTGCGAATAACAAGCACATGCTGGCAGTTGCGACCTTTCGTCCAGTGAGCGCGCCCACCATTTCATTTCTTCGAGACTTCCCAGCACACCTCCTGGTTATCCCCAGTTAACGTTGGTGCGCTTGCGTGCTGTGCTCGCTGGCTGCCATTTAACGGAAAATGATTCTGCCTCGCTTCTCTGTTCGTAATAGTAGTTTCTGCTGGCCGCTTGCTGCGAGGAACAAGCACACGCTGGCAATTGTGACCTTTCGTCCGGTGAGCGCGCCCACCACTTCATTTCTTCGAAGGTTTCCAGCACGCCGTGTGGCTATCCCCAGTTAACGTTGGTGCGTGTGCGTGCTGTGCCGGCTGGCTGCCGTTTGACGGAAAACGTTTCTGCCTCGCTTCTCTGTTCGTAATTGTAGTTTATGCTGGCTGCTTGCTGCGAAGAACATGCACACGCTGGCAGTTGTGACCTTTCGTGCGCTGAGGGCGCCCACCATTTCATTTATTCGAGAGTTACCAGCACGCCGGCTGGCTATCCCCAGTTAACGTTGGTGTGCGTGCATGCTGTGCCGGATGGCTGCCATTTAACGGAAAAGATTCTGCCTCGCTTCTCTGTTCGTAATAGTAGTCTCTGCTGGCTGCTTGCTGCGAAGAACATGCACACGCTGGCAGTTGTGTCATTTCGTCCGGTGGGCGCGCCCACCACTTCATTTCTTCGAGTGTTCCCAGCACACCGGCTGGCTATCTCCAGTAAACGTTGGTGTGCGTGCGCTGCCGGCTGGCTGCCGTTGGACGGAAATGTTTCTGCCTCGCTTCTCTGCTCGCAATAGTAGTCTCTGCTGGCTGCTTGCTGCGAGGAACATGCACACGCTGGCAGTTGTGTCCTTTCGTCCGGTGAGCGCGCCCACCACTTCATTTCTTCAAACGTTCCCAGCACGCCGGCTGCTTATGCCCAAATAACGTTGGTGCGCGTGCGTGCAGTGCCGGCTGGCTGCCATTTAACGAAAAAAATTCTGCCTCGATCCTCCGCTCGTAATAAATAGTCTCTGCTGGCTGCTTGCTGCGAGGCACATGCACACGCTGGCAGCTGTGACCATTCGTCCGGTGAGCGCGCCCACCATTGCATTTCTTCGAGAGTTCCCAGCATGCCGGCTGGCTATCCCCAGTTAACGTTGGTGCGCGCGCGTGCTGTGCCTGTTTGCTGCCGTTTGCCGGTAACGTTTCTGCCTCTCTTCTCTGCTCGTAATACCAGTCTCTGCTAGCTGCTTTCTGCAAGGCACATGCACACGCTGGCACTTGTGACGGCGACTGCTGCGGGAATTCGGTCACTCGTCCGGTAAGCTCGCCCACCATTTCATTTCTTCAAGAGTTCCCAGCACCCCGGCTCGCTATCTCCTGTTAACGTTGGTGGGCGTGCGCTGCCGGCTGGCTGCCGTTGAACGGAAAAGTTTCTGCCTCGCTTCTCTGCTCGTAATAGTTGTCTCTGCTTGCTGCTTGCTGCAAGGAACATGCAGACGCTGGCAGTTGTGACCTTTCGTCCGGTGAGCGCGCCCACCATTTCATTTCTTCAAGAGTTCCCAGCACGCCGGCTGGCTATTCCCAGTGAACGATGGTGAGCGCACGTGCTGTGCCTGTTTGCTGCCGTTTGGCGGTAAAGTTTCTGCCTCGCTTCTCTGCTCGTAATAGCAATCTCTGCTGTTGCTTGCTGCGAGGCACATGCACACGCTGGCACTTGTGACGGCGAGTGCTACGGGAATTCGGTCACTTTGGTCCGGTGAGCGCGCCCACCATTTCATTTCTTCGAGAGTTCCCAGCATGCCGGCTGGCTATCCCCGGTTAACGTTGGTGCGCGTGCGCTGCCGGCTGGCTGCCGTTGAATGGAAAAGTTTCTGCTTCGCTTCTCTGCTCGTAATAGTTGTTTCAGCTGGCTGCTTGCTGCGAGGAACAAGCACACGCTGGCAGTTGTGACCTTTCGTGCGGTGATCGCGCCCACCATTTCATTTCTTCGAGAGTTCCCAGCACGCCGGGTGGCTATCCCCTGTTAACGTTGGTGCGTGTGCGTGCTGTGCCGGCTGGCTGCCATTTGACGGAAAAAGTTTCTGCCTCGCTTCTCTGCTCGTAATAGTAGTTTCTGCTGGCTGCTTGCTGCGAGGCACATGCACACGCTGCCAGTTGTGACCTTTTGTGCTGTGAGCGCGGCCACCATTTCATTTCTTCGAGAGTTCCCAGCGCGCCGGCTGGCTATCCCCAGTTATCGTTGGTGCGCGTGCGTACTGTGCCGGCTGGCTGCCTATAAACGAAAAAGTTTCTGCCTCGTTTTTCTGCCCGTAATAGTAGTCTCTGCTGGTTGCTTACTCCTATGAACATGCACACGCTGGCAGTTGTGTCCTCTCGTCCGGTGAGCGCGCCCAGCACTTCATTTCTTCGAGAGTTCCCAGCACGCCGGCTGGCTATCCCTAGTTAACGTTGGTGTGCGTGCGCTGCCGGCTGGCTGCCTTTGAAAGGAAAAGTTTCTGCCTCGCTTCTCTGCTCAAAATAGTAGTCTCTGCTGGCTGCTTGCTGCGAGGAACATGCACAAGCTTGCATTTGTGACCTTTCGTCCGGTGAGCGCGCCCACCACTTCATTTCTTCGAGAGTTCCCAGCACGCCGGTTGGCTATCACCAGTTAACTTTTGTGCGAGTGCGTGCTGTGCCGGCTGGCTGTCGTTGAGTGGAAAAGTTTCTGCCTCGCTTCTCTGCTCGTAATAGTTGTCTCTGCTGGCTGCTTGCTGCGAGGAACATGCACACGCTGGCAGTTGTGACCTTTCGTCCGGTGAACGCGCTCACCATTTCACTTCTTCGAGAGTTCCCAGCACGCCGGCTGGCTATCCCCAGTTAACGTTGGTGCGCGTGGGTGCTGTTCCGGCTGGCTGCCGTTTAACGGCAAACTTTCTGCCTCGCTTCTCTGCTCGTAATAAATGTCTCAGCTGGCTGCTTGCTGCGAGGCACATGAACACGCTGGCAGTTGTGGCGGCGACTGCTGCGGGAATTCGGTAACTTTCGTCCGGTGAGCGCGCCCACCATTTCATTTCGTCTAGAGTTTCTAGCACGCTGGCTGGCTATCCCCAGTTACGGTTGGTGAGAGTGCGTGCTATGCCGGCTGGCTGCCGTTGAGCAGAAAAGTTTCCGCCTCGCTTCTCTGCTCGTATAAGTTGTCTCTGCTGGCTGCCTGCTGCGAATAACATGCACACGCTGGCAGTTGCGACCTTTCGTCCAATGAGCGCGCTCACCATTTCATTTCTACGACACTTCCCAGCACAGCTCCTGGCTATCCCCAGTTAACGTTGGTGCGCTTGCGTGCTGTGCTCGCTGGCTGCCATTTAACGAAAAATGATTCTGCCTCGCATCTCTCCTCGTAATAGTAGTCTCTGCTGGCTGCTTGCTGCGAGGAACATGCACACGCTGGCAGTAGTGACCTTTCGTCCGGTGAGCGCGCCCACCGTTTTATTTCTTCGAGAGTTCCCAACACGCCGGCTGGCTATCCCCAGTTAACGTTGGTTCGCGTGCGTGCTGTGCCGGCTGGTTGCCGCTAAACGGAAAAGTATCTGCCTCGCTTCGCGCCTCGTAACAGTAGTCTCTACTGGCTGCTTGCTGCGAGGCACATGCCCACGCTGGCAGTAGTGAGGGCGATTGCTGCGGGAATTCGGTAACTTTTGTCCGGTGAAGCCGCCCACCATTTCCTTTCTCCGAGAGTTCCCAGCACGATGGCTGGCGATCCCCAGTTAATGTTGGTGCGCGTGCGTCCTGTGCCGGCTGGTTGCCGTTTAACAGAAAAAGTTTCTCCCTTGCTTCTCTGCTCGTAATAGTAATCTCTACTGGCTGCTTGCTGCGAGGCACGTGCACACGCTGGCAGTTGTGACCTTTCGTCCGGGGAGCGCGCCCACCATTTCATTTCTTCGAGAGTTCCCAACACGCCGGCTGGCTATCCCCAGTTAACGTTGGTTCGCGTGCGTGCTGTGCCGGCTGGCTGCCGTTCAACGGCAAAATTTATGCCTCACTTCTCTGCTCGTAATAAATGTCAGCTGGCTTCTTGTTGCGAGGCACATGCACACGCTGGCAGTTGTGGCGGCGACTGCTGTGGGAATTCAGTAACTTTCCTACGGTGAGCGCGCCCACCATTTCATTTCATCTAGAGTTCCCAGCACGATGGCTGGCGATCCCCAGGTAATGTTGGTGCGCGTGCGTCCTGTGCCGGCTGGTTGCCGTTTAACGGAAAATGTTTCTCCCTTGCTTCTCTGCTCGTAATAGTAATCTCTACTGGCTGCTTGCTGCGAGACACGTGCACACGTGACCTTTCGTCCGGGGAGCGCGCCCACCATTTCATTCATTCGAGAGTTCCCAGCACGCCGGCTGGCTATCCCCAGTTAACGTTGGTGTGCGTGGGTGCTGTTCCGGCTGGCTGCCGTTTAACGGCAAACTTTCTGCCTCGCTTCTCTGCTCGTAATAAATGTCTCAGCTGGCTGCTTGCTGCGAGGCACATGAACACGCTGGCAGTTGTGGCGGCGACTGCTGCGGGAATTCGGTAACTTTCGTCCGGTGAGCGCGCCCACCATTTCATTTCATCTAGAGTTTCCAGCACGCCGGCTGGCTATCCCCAGTTACGGTTGGTGAGAGAGCGTGCTATGCCGGCTGGCTGCCGCTAATCAGAAAAGTATCTGCCTCGCTTCTCTGCTCGTAATAGTAGTCTCTACTGGCTGCTTGCTGCGAGGCGCATGCACGCGCTAACAGTTGTGGCAGCGACAGCTGTGGGAATTCAGTAACTTTCCTCCGGTGAGCGCACCCACCATCTCATTTCATCTAGAGTTCCCAGCACGGCGGCTGGCTATCCCCAGTAAAGGTTGGTGCGCGTGCGTGCTGTGCCGGCCGGCTGCCGCTAAACGGAAAAGTATCTGCCTCGCTTCGCGGCTCGTAACAGTAGTCTATACTGGCTGCTTGCTGCGAGGAACATGCCCACGTTGGCAGTTGTGACGGCGATTGCTGCGGGAATTCGGTAACTTTCGTCCGGTGACGCCGCCCACCCAGTTAACGTTGGTGCCCGTGCGTGCTGTGCCGGCTGGTTGCCGTTTAACGGAAAATGTTTCTGCCTTGCTTCTCTGCTCGTAATAGTTATCTCTGCTGGCTGCTTGCTGCGAATAACAAGCATATGCTGGCAGTTGCAACCTTTCGTCCAGTGAGCGCGCCCACCATTTCATTTCTTCGAGACTTCCCAGCACACCTCCTGGTTATCCCCAGTTAACGTTGGTGCGCTTGCGTGCTGTGCTCGCTGGCTGCCATTTAACGGAAAATGATTCTGCCTCGCATCTCTCCTCGTAATAGTAGTCTCTGCTGGCTGCTTGCTGCGAGGAACATGCACACGCTGGCAGTTGTGACCTTTCGTGTGGTGAGCGCGTCTACCATTTCATTTCTTCGAGAGTTCCCAGCACGCCGGCTGGCTGCCGTTTAACGGAAAAAGTTTGCCTCGCTTCTCTGTTCGTAATAGTAGTTTCTGCTGGCCGCTTGCTGCGAGGAACAAGCACACGCTGGCAATTGTGACCTTTCGTCCGGTGAGCGCGCCCACCATTTCATTTCTTCGAAGGTTTCCAGCACGCCGTGTGCCTATCCCCAGTTAACGTTGGTGCGTGTGCGTGCTGTGCCGGCTGGCTGCCGTTTGACGGAAAACGTTTCTGCCTCGCTTCTCTGTTAAAATAGTAGTTTATGCTGGCTGCTTGCTGCGAAGAACATGCACACGCTGGCAGTTGTGACCTTTCGTGCGCTGAGGGCGCCCACCATTTCATTTATTCGAGAGTTACCAGCACGCCGGCTGGCTATCCCCAGTTAACGTTGGTGTGCGTGCATTCTGTGCCGGATGGCTGCCATTTAACGGAAAAGATTCTGCCTCGCTTCTCTGTTCGTAATAGTAGTCTCTGCTGGCTGCTTGCTGCGAAGAACATGCACACGCTGGCAGTTGTGTCATTTCGTCCGGTGGGCGCGCCCACCACTTCATTTCTTCGAGTGTTCCCAGCACACCGGCTGGCTATCTCCAGTAAAAGTTGGTGTGCGTGCGCTGCCGGCTGGCTGCCGTTGAACGGAAATGTTTCTGCCTCGCTTCTCTGCTCGCAATAGTAGTCTCTGCTGGCTGCTTGCTGCGAGGAACATGCACACGCTGGCAGTTGTGTCCTTTCGTCCGGTGAGCGCGCCCACCACTTCATTTCTTCAAACTTTCCCAGCACGCCGGCTGCTTATGCCCAGGTAACGTTGGTGCGCGTGCGTGCAGTGCCGGCTGGCTGCCATTTAACGAAAAAGATTCTGCCTCGATCCTCCGCTCGTAATAAATAGTCTCTGCTGGCTGCTTGCTGCGAGGCACATGCACACGCTGGCAGTTGTGACCATTCGTCCGGTGAGCGCGCCCACCATTGCATTTCTTCGAGAGTTCCCAGCATGCCGGCTGGCTATCCCCAGTTAACGTTGGTGCGCGCGCGTGCTGTGCCTGTTTGCTGCCGTTTGGCGGTAAAGTTTCTGCCTCGCTTCTCTGCTCGTAATAGCAATCTCTGCTGTTGCTTGCTGCGAGGCACATGCACACGCTGCCACTTGTGACGGCGAGTGCTGCGGGAATTCGGTCACTTTGGTCCGGTGAGCGCGCCCACCATTTCATTTCTTCGAGAGTTCCCAGCATGCCGGCTGGCTATCCCCGGTTAACGTTGGTGCGCGTGCGCTGCCGGCTGGCTGCCGTTGAATGGAAAAGTTTCCGCTTCGCTTCTCTGCTCGTAATAGTCTATCTGCTGGCTGCTTGCTGCGCGGAACATGCACACGCTGGCAGTTGTGACCTTTCGTCCGGTGAGCGAGCCCACCATTTCATTTCTTCAAGAGTTCCCAGCACGCCGGCTGGCTATCCCCAGTGAACGTTGGTGCGCGCGCGTGCTGTGCCTGTTTGCTGCCGTTTGCCGGTAAAGTTTTGCCTCGCTTCTCTGCTCGTAATAGGAATCTCTGCTGTTGCTTGCTGCGAGGCACACACTCACGTTGGCAGGTGTGACGGCGACTGCTGCGGAAATTCGGTAACTTTCGTCCGGTGAGGACGCCCACCATTTCATTTCCTCGAGAGTAGCCAGCACACCGGCTGGCTATCCCCAGTTAACGTTGGTGCGCGTGTGTGCTGTGCCGGCTGGCTGCAAATAAACGGAAAAGTTTCTGCCTCGCTTCTCTGCTCGTAATAGCAGTCTCTGCTGGCTGCTTGCTGTGAGGCACATGCACACGCTGACAGTTGTGACCTTTCGTCCGGTAAGCGCGCCCATCATTTCATATCTTCGAGAGTTTCCAGCACGCCGGCTGGCTATCCCCAGTTAAATGTGGTGCGTGTGCGTGCTGTGCCGGCTGGCTGCCGCGGAACGCAAAACTTTCTGCCTCGCTTCTCAGCTCGTAAATGTAGTCTCTGCTGGCTGCTTGCTCCGACGCACATCCCCACGCGGGCAGTTGTGACCTTTCGTCCGGTGTGCGCGCCCACCATTTCATTTCTTCGAGAGTTCCCAGCACGCCGGCTGGCTATTCCCAGTTAAAGTTGCTGCGTGTGCGAGCTGTGCCAGCTGGCTGCCGTTTAACGGAAAAAGTTTCTGCCTCGCTTCTCTCCTCGTAATAGTAGTTTCTACCGGCTGCTTGCTGCGAGGAACATGCACACGCTGGCAGTTGTGACCTTTCGTGCGGTGAGCGCGCCCACCATTTCGTTTCTTCGAGAGTTCTCAGCACGCCGGCTGGCTATCCCCAGTTAAATTTGGTGCGTGTGCGTGCTGTCCCAGCTGGCTGCCGTTTAACGGAAAAAGTTTCTGCCTCACTTCTCTGCTAGTAATAGTAGTTTCTGCTGGCTGCTTGCTGCGAGGAACATGCACACGCTGGCAGTTGTGACCTTTCGCGCGGTGAGCGCGCCCACAATTTCATTTCTTGAAGAGTTCTCAGCACGCCGGCTGGCTATCCCCAGTTAATGTTGGTGCGCGTGCGCTGCCGGCTGGCTGCAGTTGAACGGAAAAGTTTCTGCATCGCTTCTCTGCTCGTAATCGTTGTCTCTGCTGGATGCTTGCTGCGAGGAACATGCACACGCTGGTAGTTGTGACCTTTCGTCCGTTGAGCACGCCCACCATTTCATTTCCTCGAGAGTAGCCAGCACACCGGCTGGCTCTCCCCAGTTAACGATGGTGCGCGTGTGTGCTCTGCCGGCAGGCTGGTGCTAAACGGAAAAGTATCTGCCTCGCTTCTCTGCTCGTAATAGTAGTCTCTACTGGCTGCTTGCTGCGAGGAACATGCACACGCTGGAAGTTGTGACCATTCGTGCGGTGAGCGCGCCCACCATTTCATTTCTTCGAGAGTTCCCAGCACGCCGGGTGGCTATCCCCAGTTAACGTTGGTGCGTGTGCATGATGTGCCGGCTGGCTGCCGTTTGACGGAAAATGTTTCTGCCTCGCTTCTCTGCCCGTAATAGTAGTTTCTACTGGCTGCTTGCTGCGAAGAACATGCACACGCTGGCAGTTGTGTCCTTTCGTCCGGTGAATGCGCCCACCACTTCATTGCTTCGAGAATTCCCAGCACACCGGCTGGGTATCCCCAGTTAACGTTGGTGTGCGTGCGCCGCCGGCTAGCTGCTGTTGAACGGAAAAGTTTCTGCCTCGCTTCTCTGCTCGTAATAGTAGTCTCTGCTGGCTGCTTTCTGCGAAGATCATGCACACGCTGGCAGTTGTGACCTTTCTTCCGGTGAGTGCGCCCACCATTTCATTTCTTCGAGAGTTCCCAGCACGCCTCCTGGCTCTTCCCCGTTAACGTTGCTGCGCGTGCGAGCTGTGCCGGCTGGCTGCCGTTGAACGGAAAAGATTGTGCCTCGCTTCTCTGCTCGTAATAGCAGTCTCTGCTGGCTGCTTGCTGCGAGGCACATGCACACGCTGACAGTTGTGACCTTTCGTTCGGTTAGCGCGCCCATCATTTCATATCTTCGAGAGTTCCCAGCACGCCGGCTGGCTATCCCCAGTTAAATGTGGTGCGTTTGCGTGCTGTGCCGGCTGGCTGCCGCGGAACGCAAAACTTTCTGCCTCGCTTCTCTGCTCGTAAATGTAGTCTCTGCTGGCTGCTTGCTCCGACGCACATCCCCACCCGGGCAGTTGTGACCTTTCGTCCGGTGTGCGCGGCCACCATTTCATTTCTTCGAGAGTTCCCAGCACGCCGGCTGGCTATTCCCAGTTAAAGTTGCTGCGTCTGCGAGCTGTGCCAGCTGGCTGTCGTTTAACGGAAAAAGTTTCTGCCTCGCTTCTCTCCTCGTAATAGTAGTTTCTACTGGCTGCTTGCTGCGAGGAACATGCACACGCTGGCAGTTGTGACCTTTCGTGCGGTGAGCGCGCCCACCATTTCGTTTCTTCGAGAGTTCCCAGCACGCCGGCTGGCTATCCCCAGTTAAATTTGGTGCGTGTGCGTGCTGTGCCAGCTGGCTGCCGTTTAACGGAAAAAGTTTCTGCCAGGCTTCTCTGCTAGTAATATTAGTTTCTGCTGGCTGCTTGCTGCGAGGAACATGCACACGCTGGCAGTTGTGACCTTTCGCGCGGTGAGCGCGCCCACCATTTTATTTCTTCGAGAGTTCCCAGCACGCCGGCTGGCTATCCCCAGTTAACGTTGGTGCGTGTGCATGCTGTTCCGGGTGGCTGCCGTTTAGCAGAAAAAGTTTCTGCCTCGCTTCTCTGCACGTAATAGTAGTTTCTGCTGGCTGTTTTTTGCTAGCAATATGCACACGCGGCAGTTGTGATCTTTCGTGCGGTGAGCGCGCCCACAATTTCATTTCTTGAAGAGTTTTCAGCACGCCGGCTGGCTATCCCCAGTTAATGTTGGTGCGCGTGCGCTGCCGGCTGGCTGCAGTTGAACGGAAAAGTTTCTGCATCGCTTCTCTGCTCGTAATCGTTGTCTCTGCTGGATGCTTGCTGCGAGGAACATGCACACGCTGGCAGTTGTGACCTTTCGTCCGGTGAGCACGCCCACCATTTCATTTCCTCGAGAGTAGCCAGCACACCGGCTGGCTCTCTCCAGTTAACGATGGTGCGCGTGTGTGCTCTGCCGGCAGGCTGGCGCTAAACGGAAAAGTATCTGCCTCGCTTCTCTGCTCGTATTAGTAGTCTCTACTGGCTGCTTGCTGCGAGGAACATGCACACGCTGGCAGTTGTGACCATTCGTGCGGTAAGCGCGCCCACCATTTCATTTCTGCGAGAGTTCCCAGCACGCCGGGTGGCTATGCTCAGTTAAAGGTGCTGCGTGTGCGTGCTGTACCGGCTGGCTGCCGCTAAACGGAAAAGTTTCTGCCTCGCTTCTCTGTTCGTAATAGTAGTCTCTGCTGGCTGCTTGCTGCGAAGAACATGCACACGCTGGCAGTTGTGACCTTTCGTCCGTTGAGCGCGCCCACCATTTCATTTCTTCAAGAGTTCCCAGCACGCCGGCTGGCTATTCCCAGTGAACGATGGTGAGCGCACGTGCTGTGCCTGTTTGCTGCCGTTTGGCGGCAGTTTCTGCCTCGCTTCTCTGCTCGTAATAGCAATCTCTGCTGTTGCTTGCTGCGAGGCACATGCACACGCTGGCACTTGTGACGGCGAGTGCTGCGGGAATTCGGTCACTTTGGTCCGGTGAGCGCGCCCACCATTTCATTTCTTCGAGAGTTCCCAGCATGCCGGCTGGCTATCCCCGGTTAACGTTGGTGCGCGTGCGCTGCCGGCTGGCTGCCGTTGAATGGAAAAGTTTCTGCTTCGCTTCTCTGCTCGTAATAGTTTCTCTGCTGGCTGCTTGCTGCGCGGAACATGCACACGCTGGCAGTTGTGACCTTTCGTCCGGTGAGCGCGCCCACGATTTCATTTCTTCAAGAGTTCCCAGCACGCCGGCTGGCTATCCCCAGTGAACGTTGGTGCGCGCGCGTGCTGTGCCTGTTTGCTGACGTTTGCCGGTAAAGTTTTGCCTCGCTTCTCTGCTCGTAATAGTAGTTTCTGCTGGCTGTTTGTTGCTAGCAATATGCACACGCGGCAGTTGTGATCTTTCATGCGGTGAGCGCGCCCACAATTTCATTTCTTGAAGAGTTCTCAGCACACCGGCTGGGTATCCACAGTTAACGTTGGTGTGCGTGCGCCGCCGGCTAGCTGCTGTTGAACGGAAAACTTTCTGCCTCGCTTCTCTGCTCATAATAGTAGTCTCTGCTGGCTGCTTTCTGCGAGGCGCATGCACACGCTGGCAGTTGTGACCTTTCGTCCGGAGAGCGCGCCCACCATTTCATTTCTTCGAAAGTTCCCAGCACGCCGGCTGGCTATCCCCAGTTAACGTTGGTGTGCGTGCATGCTGTGCCGAATGGCTGCCATTTAACGGAAAAAATTCTGCCTCGTTTCTCTGCTCCTAATAGTAGTCTCTGCTGGCTGCTTGCTGCGAGGCACATGCACACGCTGGCAGATGTGACCTTTCTTCCAGTGAGCGCGCCCACCATTTCATTTCTTCGAGAGTTCCCAACACGCCGGCTGGCTATCCCCAGTTAACGTTGGTGCGCGTGCGAGCTGTGCCGGCTGGCTGCCGTTGAACGGAAAAGATTCTGCCTCGCTTATCTGCCCGTAATAGTTGTCTCTGCTGGATGCTTGCTGCGAGGAACATACACACGCTGGCAGTTGTGACCTTTCGTCCAGTGAGCGCGCCCACTATTTCATTTCTTCGAGAGTTCCCAGCACGCCTGCTGGTTATCCCCAGTTAACGTTGGTGCGCGTGTGTGCTGTGCCGGCTGGCTGCAACTAAACGGAAAAGTTTCTGCCTCGCTTCTCTGCTCGTAATAGCAGTCTCTGCTGACTGCTTGCTGCGAGGCACATGCACACGCTGACAGTTGTGACCTTTCGTCCGGTTAGCGCGCCCATCATTTCATATCTTCGAGAGTTCCCAGCACGCCGGCTGGCTATAACCAGTTAAATGTGGTGCGTGTGCGTGCTGTGCCGGCTGGCTGCCGCGGAACGCAAAACTTTCTGCCTCGCTTCTCTGCTCGTAAATGTAGTCTCTGCTGGCTGCTTGCTCCGACGCACATCCCCACGCGGGCAGTTGTGACCTTTCGTCCGGCGTGCGCGCCCACCATTTCATTTCTTCGAGAGTTCCCAGCACGCCGGCTGGCTATTCCCACCTAATGTTGCTGCGTGTGCGAGCTGTGCCAGCTGGCTGCCGTTTAACGGAAAAAGTTTCTGCCTCGCTTCTCTGCTAGTAATAGTAGTTTCTGATGGCTGCTTGCTGCGAGGAACATGCACACGCTGGCAGTTGTGACCTTTCGCGCGGTGAGCGCGCCCACCATTTCATTTCTTTGAGAGTTCCCAGCACGCCGGCTGGCTATCCCCAGTTAACGTTGGTGCGTGTGCATGCTGTGCCGGCTGGCTGCCGTTTAGCAGAAAAAGTTTCTGCCTCGCTTCTCTGCACGTAATAGTAGTTTCTGCTGGCTGTTTGTTGCTAGCAATATGCACACGCGGCAGTTGTGATCTTTCATGCGGTGAGGGCGCCCACAATTTCATTTCTTGAAGAGTTCTCAGCACGCCGGCTGGCTATCCCCAGTTAATGTTGGTGCGCGTGCGCTGCCGGCTGGCTGCAGTTGAACGGAAAAGTTTCTGAATCGCTTCTCTGCTCGTAATCGTTGTCTCTGCTGGATGCTTGCTGCGAGGAACATGCACACGCTGGCAGTTGTGACCTTTCGTCCGGTGAGCACGCCCACCATTTCATTTCCTCGAGAGTAGCCAGCACACCGGCTGGCTCTCCCCAGTTAACGATGGTGCGCGTGTGTGCTCTGCCGGCAGGCTGGCGCTAAACGGAAAAGTATCTGCCTCGCTTCTCTGCTCGTAATAGTAGTCTCTACTGGCTGCTTGCTGCGAGGAACATGCACACGCTGGCATTTGTGACCTTTCGTACGGTGAGCGCGCCCACCATTTCGTTTCTTCGAGAGTTACCAGCACGCCGGCTGGCTATCCCCAGTTAAATTTGATGCGTGTGCGTGCTGTGCCGGCTGGCTGCCGTTTAGCAGAAAAAGTTTCTGCCTCGCTTCTCTGCCCGTAATAGTAGTTTCTGCTGGCTGTTTGTTGCTAGCAATATGCACACGCGGCAGTTGTGATCTTTCATGCGGTGAGCGCGCCCACAATTTCATTTCTTGAAGAGTTCTCAGCACACCGGCTGGGTATCCACAGTTAACGTTGGTGTGCGTGCGCCGCCGGCTAGCTGCTGTTGAACGGAAAACTTTCTGCCTCGCTTCTCTGCTCATAATAGTAGTCTCTGCTGGCTGCTTTCTGCGAGGCGCATGCACACGCTGGCAGTTGTGACCTTTCGTCCGGAAAGCGCGCCCACCATTTCATTTCTTCGAAAGTTCCCAGCACGCCGGCTGGCTATCCCCAGTTAACGTTGGTGTGCGTGCATGCTGTGCCGAATGGCTGCCATTTAACGGAAAAAATTCTGCCTCGTTTCTCTGCTCCTAATAGTAGTCTCTGCTGGCTGCTTGCTGCGAGGCACATGCACACGCTGGCAGATGTGTCCTTTCTTCCAGTGAGCGCGCCCACCATTTCATTTCTTCGAGAGTTCCCAACACGCCGGCTGCCTATCCCCAGTTAACGTTGGTGCGCGTGCGAGCTGTGCCGGCTGGCTGCCGTTGAACGGAAAAGATTCTGCCTCGCTTCTCTGCCCGTAATAGTTGTCTCTGCTGGATGCTTGCTGCGAGGAACCTACACACGCTGGCAGTTGTGACCTTTCGTCCAGTGAGCGCGCCCACTATTTCATTTCTTCGAGAGTTCCCAGCACGCCAGCTGGCTATGCTCAGTTAAAGGTGCTGCGTGTTTGTGCTGTACCGGCTGGCTGCCGCTAAAGGGAAAAGTTTCTGCCTCGCTTCTCTGCTCGTAATAGTCGTCTCTGTTGGCTGCTTGCTGCGAGGCACATGCACACGCTGGCAGTTGTGACGGCGACTGCTGCGGAAATTCGGTAACTTCCGTCCGGTGAGCGCGCCCACCATTTCATTCCTTCGAGAGTTCCCAGCACGCCTGCTGGTTATCCCCAGTTAACGTTGGTGCGCGTGTGTGCTGTGCCGGCTGGCTGCAACTAAACGGAAAAGTTTCTGCCTCGCTTCTCTGCTCGTAATAGCAGTCTCTGCTGGCTGCTTGCTGCGAGGCACATGCACACGCTGACAGTTGTGACCTTTCGTCCGGTTAGCGCGCCCATCATTTCATATCTTCGAGAGTTCCCAGCACGCCGGCTGGCTATAACCAGTTAAATGTGGTGCGTGTGCGTGCTGTGCCGGCTGGCTGCCGCGGAACGCAAAACTTTCTGCCTCGCTTCTCTGCTCGTAAATGTAGTCTCTGCTGGCTGCTTGCTCCGACGCACATCCCCACGCGGGCAGTTGTGACTTTTCGTCCGGTGTGCGCGCCCACCATTTCATTTCTTCGAGAGTTCCCAGCACGCCGGCTGGCTATTCCCACTTAATGTTGCTGCGTGTGCGAGCTGTGCCAGCTGGCTGCCGTTTAACGGAAAAAGTTTCTGCCTCGCTTCTCTGCTAGTAATAGTAGTTTCTGATGGCTGCTTGCTGCGAGGAACATGCACACGCTGGCAGTTGTGACCTTTCGCGCGGTGAGCGCGCCCACCATTTCATTTCTTTGAGAGTTCCCAGCACGCCGGCTGGCTATCCCCAGTTAACGTTGGTGCGTGTGCATGCTGTGCCGGCTGGCTGCCGTTTAGCAGAAAAAGTTTCTGCCTTGCTTCTCTGCACGTAATAGTAGTTTCTGCTGGCTGTTTGTTGCTAGCAATATGCACACGCGGCAGTTGTGATCTTTCATGCGGTGAGCGCGCCCACAATTTCATTTCTTGAAGAGTTCTCAGCACGCCGGCTGGCTATCCCCAGTTAATGTTGGTGCGCGTGCGCTGCCGGCTGGCTGCAGTTGAACGGAAAAGTTTCTGCATCGCTTCTCTGCTCGTAATCGTTGTCTCTGCTGGATGCTTGCTGCGAGGAACATGCACACGCTGGCAGTTGTGACCTTTCGTCCGGTGAGCACGCCCACCATTTCATTTCCTCGAGAGTAGCCAGCACACCGGCTGGCTCTCCCCAGTTAACGATGGTGCGCGTGTGTGCTCTGCCGGCAGGCTGGCGCTAAACGGAAAAGTATCTGCCTCGCTTCGCGGCTCGTAAAAGTAGTCTCTACTGGCTCCTTGCTGCGAGGAACATGCACACGCTGGCATTTGTGACCTTTCGTGAGGTGAGCGCGCCCACCATTTCATTTCTTCGAGAGTTCCCAGCACGCCGGGTGGCTATCCCCAGTTAACGTTGGTGCGTGTGCATGATGTGCCGGATGGCTGCCATTTATCGGAAAAGATTCTGCCTCGCTTCTCTGCTCCTAATAGTAGTCTCTGCTGGCTGCTTGCTGCGAAGAACATGCACACGCTGGCAGTTGTGACCTTTCGTCTGGTGAATGCGCCCACCACTTCATTGCTTCGAGAATTCCCAGCACACCGGCTGGGTATCCCCAGTTAAGGTTGGTGTGCGTGCGCCGCCGGCTAGCTGCTGTTGAACGGAAAAGTTTCTGCCTCGCTTCTCTGCTCGTAATAGTAGTCTCTGCTGGCTGCTTTCTGCGAGGCGCATGCACACGCTGGCAGTTGTGACCTTTCGTCCGGAGAGCGCGCCCACCATTTCATTTCTTCGAAAGTTCCCAGCACGCCGGCTGGCTATCCCCAGTTAACGTTGGTGTGCGTGCATGCTGTGCCGGATGGCTGCCATTTAACGGAAAAGTTTCTGCCTCGCTTCTCTGCTCGTAATAGTAGTCTCTGCTGGCTGCTTTCTGCGAGGATCATGCACACGCTGGCAGTTGTGACCTTTCTTCCGGTGAGTGCGCCCACCATTTCATTTCTTCGAGAGTTCCCAGCACGCCGGCTGGCTCTTCCCCGTTAACGTTGCTGCGCGTGCGAGCTGTGCCGGCTGGCTGCCGTTGAACGGAAAAGATTGTGCCTCGCTTCTCTGCTCGTAATAGTAGTGTCTGCTGTCTGCTTGCTGCGAGGCACATGCACACGCTGGCAGTTGTGACCTTTCTTCCGGTGAGCGCGCCCACCATTTCATTTCTTCGAGAGTTCCCAGCACGCCGGCTGGCTATCCCCAGTTAACGTTGGTGCGCGTGCGAGCTGTGCCGGCTGGCTGCCGTTGAGCGGAAAAGATTCTGCCTCGCTTCTCTGCTCGTAATAGTTGTCTCTGCTGGATGCTTGCTGCGAGGAACATGCACACGCTGGCAGTTGTGACCTTTCTTCCAGTGAGCGCGCCCACTATTTCATTTCTTCGAGAGTTCCCAGCACGCCGGCTGGCTATGCTTAGTTAAAGGTGCTGCGTGTGCGTGCTGTACCGGCTGGCTGCCATTTAATGAAAAAGATTCTGCCTCGCTTCTTTGCTCGTAATAGTAGTCTCTTCTGGCTGCTTGCTGCGAGGCACATGCACACGCTGGCAGCTGTAACCTTTCGTCCTGAGAGCGCACCCACCATTTCATTTCTTCGAGCGTTCCCAGCACGGCGGCTGGCTATCCCCAGGTAACGTTGGTGCGCGTGCGTGCTGTGCCGGCTGGCTGCCGTTTAACGAAAAAAGTTTCTGCCTCGCTTGTCTGCTCGTAATAGTAGTTTCTGCTGGCTGCTTGCTGCGAGGAACATGCACACGCTGGCAGTTGTGACCTTTCGTGCGGTGAGAGCGCCCACCTTTTCATTTTTTCGATAGTTCCCAGCACGCCGGCTGGCTATCCCCAGTTAAAGTTGGTGCGCGTGCGTGCTGTGCCGGCCGGCTGCTTCTAAATGAAAAAGTTTCTGCCTCGCTTCTCTGCTTGTGATATTAGTTTCTGCTGGCTGCTTGCTGCGAAGAATATGCACACGCTGGAAGTTGTAACCTTTCGTGCGGTGAGCGCGCCCACCATTTCATTTCTTCGAGAGTTCCTAGCACGGCGGCTGGCTATCCCAGTTAAAGTTGGTGCGTGTGCGTGCTGTGCCAGCTGGCTGCCGTTTAACGGAAAAAGTTTCTGCCTTGCTTCTCTGCTCGTAATAGTAGTTTCTGTTGGCTGCTTGCTGCGAGGAACATGCACACGCTGGCAGTTGTGACCTTTCGTCCGGTGAGCGCGCCCATCATTTCATTTCTTCGAGGGTTCCCAGCACGCCGTGTGGCTATCCCCAGTTAACGTTGGTGCCTGTGCGTGCTGTGCCGGCTGGCTGTCGTTTGACGGAAAAAGTTTCTGCCTCGCTTCTCTGCTCGTAATAGTAGTTTCTGCTCGCTGCTAGCTGCGAGGCACATGCACACGCTGTCAGTTGTGACCTTTCGTGCGGTGAGCGCGCCCACCATTTCATTTATTCGAGAGTTCCCAGCGCGCCAGCTGGCTATCCCCAGTTAATGTTGGTGGGCGTGCGTGCTGTGCCGGCTGGCTGCCTATAAACGAAAAAGTTTCTGCCTCGCTTCTCTGCTCGTAATAGTAGTTTCTGCTGGCGGCTTGCTGCGAGGCACAAGCACACACTGGCAGTTGTGACCTTTCGCCCGGAGTGCGCGCCCACCATTTCATTTCTTCGAGAGTTACCAGCACACCGGCTGGCTATCCCCAGTTAACGTTGGTGTGCGTGCATGCTGTGCCGCATGGCTGCCATTTAACGGAAAAGATTCTGCCTCGCTTCTCTGTTCGTAATAGTAGTCTCTGCTGGCTGCTTGCTGCGAAGAACATGCACACGCTGGCAGTTGTGTCCTTTCGTCCGGTGGGCGCGCCCACCACTTCATTTCTTCGAGAGTTCCCAGCACACCGGCTGGCTATCCCCAGTAAACATTGGTGTGCGTGCGCTGCCGGCTGGCTGCCGTTGAACGGAAATGTTTCTGCCTCGCTTCTCTGCTCGCAATAGTAGTCTCTGCTGGCTGCTTGCTGCGAGGAACATGCACACGCTGGCAGTTGTGACCTTTCGTCCGGTGAGCGCGCCCACCACTTCATTTCTTCAAAAGATCCCAGCACGCCGGCTGCTTATCCCCAGTTAACGTTGGTGCGCGTGCGTGCAGTGCTGGCTGGCTGCCATTTAACGAAAAAGATTCTGCCTCGATCCTCCGCTCGTAATAGTTGTCTCTGCTGGCTGCTTGCGGCAAGGAACATGCACACGCTGGCAGTTCTGACCTTTCGTCCGGTGAGCGTGCCCACCATTTCATTTCTTCAAGAGTTCCCAGCACGCCGGCTGGCTATTCCCAGTGAACGATGGTGCGCGCACGTGCTGTGCCTGTTTGCTGCCGTTTGGCGGTAAAGTTTCTGCATCGCTTCTCTGCACGTAATAGCAATCTCTGCTGTTGCTTGCTGCGAGGCACATGCACACGCTGGCACTTGTGACGGTGAGTGCTGCGGGAATTCGGTCACTTTGGTCCGGTGAGCGTGCCCACCATTTCATTTCTTCGAGAGTTCCCAGCATGCCGGCTGGCTATCCCCGGTTAACGTTGGTGCGCGTGCGCTGCCGGCTGGCTTCCCTTGAACGGAAAAGTTTCTGCTTCGCTTCTCTGCTCGTAATAGTTTCTCTGCTGGCTGCTTGCTGCGCGGAACATGCACACGCTGGCAGTTGTGGCCTTTCGTCCGGTGAGCGCGCCCACCATTTCATTTCTTCAAGAGTTCCCAGCACGCCGGCTGGATATCCCCAGTGAACGTTGGGGCCCGCGCGTGCTGTGCCTGTTTGCTACCGTTTGCCGGTAAAGTTTCTGCCTCGCTTCTCTGCTCGTAATAACAGTCTCTGCTGGCTGCTTGCTGCGAGGCACATGCACACGCTGACAGTTGTGACCTTTCGTCCGGTTAGCGCGCCCATCGTTTCATATCTTCGAGAGTTCCCAGCACGCCGGCTGGCTATTCCCAGTTAAAGTTGCTGCGTGTGCGAGCTGTGCCAGCTGGCTGCCGTTTAACGAAAAAAGCTTCTGCCTCGCTTCTCTCCTCGTAATAGTAGTTTCTGCTGGCTGCTTGCTGCGAGGAACATGCACACGCTGGCAGTTGTGACCTTTCGTGCGGTGAGCGCGCCCACCATTTCGTTTCTTCGAGAGTTCCCAGCACGCCGGCTGGCTATCCCCAGTTAAAGTTTGTGCGTGTGAGTGCTGTGCCAGCTGGCTGCCGTTTAACGGGAAAAGTTTCTGCCTCGCTTCTCTGCTAGTAATAGTAGTTTCTGCTGGCAGCTTGCTGCGAGGAACATGCACACGCTGGCATTAGTGACCTTTCGCGCGGTGAGCGCGCCCACCATTTCATTTCTTCGAGAGTTCCCAGCACGCCGGCTGGCTATCCCCAGTGAAAGTTGATGCGCGTGCGTGCTGTGCCGGCTGGCTACCGTTTAGCAGAAAAAGTTTCTGCCTCGCTTCTCTGCACGTAATAGTAGTTTCTACTGGCTGTTTGTTGCTAGCAACATGCACACGCGGCAGTTGTGATCTTTCGTGCGGTGAGCGCGCCAACCATTTCATTTCTTCGAGAGTTCCCAGCACGCCTGCTGCCTATCCCCAGTTAACGTTGGTGCGCGTGTGTGCTGTACTGGCTGGCTGCCATTAACCGGAAACAGATTCTGCCTCGCTTCTCTCCTCGTAATAGTAGTCTCTGCTGGCTGCTTGCTGCGAGGCACATGCACACGCTGGCAGTTGTGACCTTTCGTCCGGTGAGTGCGAACACCGTTTTATTTCTTCCAGAGTTCCCAACACGCCGGCTGGCTATCCCCAGTTAACGTTGGTGCGCGTGCGTGCTGTTCCGGCTGGCTGCCGTTTAACGGCAAACTTTCTGCCTCGCTTCTCTGCTCGTAATAAATGCCTCAGCTGGCTGCTTGCTGCGAGGCACATGAACACGCTGGCAGTTGTGGCGGCGACTGCGGCGGGAATTCGGTAACTTTCGTCTGGTGAGCGCGCCCACCATTTCATTTCATCTAGAGTTTCCAGCACGCCGGCTGGCTATCCCCAGTTACGGTTGGTGAGAGTGCGTGCTATGCCGGCTGGCTGCCGCTAAACAGAAAAGCATCTGCCTCGCTTATCTGCTCGTAATAGTAGACTCTACTTGCTCCTTGCTGCGAGGCACATGCCCACGCTGGCCGTTGTGACGGCGACTGCTGTGGGAATTCGGTAACTTTCGTCCGGTGAGCGCGCAGCGCTGGCTGCTTGCTGCGAGGCACATGCCCACGCTGGAAGTTGTGACCTTTCGTCCAGTGAACGCGCTCACCATTTCACTTCTTCGAGAGTTCCCAGCACGCCGGCTGGCTATCCCCAGTTAACGTTAGTGCGCGTGGGTGCTGTTCCGGCTGGCTGCCGTTTAACGGCAAACTTTCTGCCTTGCTTCTCTGCTCGTAATAAATGTCTCAGCTGGCTGCTTGCTGCGAGGCACATGAACACGCTGGCAGTTGTGGCGGCGACTGCTGCGGGAATTCGGTAACTTTCGTCCGGTGAGCGCGCCCACCATTTCATTTCATCTAGAGTTTCCAGCACGCCGGCTGGCTATCCCCAGTGACGGTTGGTGAGAGTGCGTGCTATGCCGGCTGGCTGCCGCTAATCAGAAAAGCATCTGCCTCGCTTATCTGCTCGTAATAGTAGTCTCTACTGGCTGCTTGCTGCGAGGCATATGCCCACGCTGGCAGTTGTGACGGCGACTGCTGTGGGAATTCGGTAACTTTCGTCCGGTGAGCGCGCCCACCATTTCATTTCTTCGAGAGTTCCCAACACGCCGGCTGGCTATACCCAGTTAACGTTGGTGTTCGTGCGAGCTGTGCCGGCTGGCTGCCGTTGAGCAGAAAAGTTTCCGCCTCGCTTCTCTGCTCGTAATAGTTGTATCTGCTGGCTGCCTGCTGCGAATAACATGCACACGCTGGCAGTTGCGACCTTTCGTCCAATGAGCGCGCTCACCATTTCATTTCTACGAGACTTCCCAGCACACCTCCTGGCTATCCCCAGTTAACGTTGGTGCGCTTGCGTGCTGTGCTCGCTGGCTGCCATTTAACGGAAAATGATTCTGCCTCGCATCTCTCCTCGTAATAGTAGTCTCTGCTGTCTGCTTGCTGCGAGGCACATGCACACGCTGGCAGTAGTGACCTTTCGTCCGGTGAGCGCGCCCACCGTTTTATTTCTTCGAGAGTTCCCAGCGCGCCGGCAGGCTATACCCAGTTAACGTTGGTTTCCGTGCGAGCTGTGCCGGCTGGCTGCCGTTGAGCGGAAAAGTTCCCGCTTCCCTTCTCTGCTCGTAATAGTTGTCTCTGCTAGCTGCCTGCTGCGAATAACATGCACACCCTGGCAGTTGCGACCTTTCGTCCAATGAGCGCGCCCACCATTTCATTTCTACGAGACTTCCCAGCACACTTCCTGGTTATCCCCAGTTAACGTAGGTGCGAGTGCGTGCTGTGCCGGCAGGTTGCCGTTTAACGAAAAAGTTTCTGCCTTGCTTCTCTAGTAGTCTCTGCTGGCTGCTTGCTGCGAGGCACATGCACACGCTGGCAGTGGTGACCTTTCGTCCGGTGAGCGCGCCCACCATTTTATTTCTTCGAGAGTTCCCAACACGCCGGCTGGCTATCCCTAGTTATCGTTGGTTCGCGTGCGTGCTGTGCCGGCTGGCTGCCGCTAAACTGAAAAGTATCTGCCTCGCTTCGTGGCTCGTAAAAGTAGTCTCTACTGGCTGCTTGCTGCGAGGCACATGCCCACGCTTGCAGTTGTGACGGCGATTGCTGCGGGTATTCGGTAACTTTCGTCCAGTGAAGCCGCCCACCATTTCCTTTCTCCGAGAGTTCCCAGCGCGATGGCTGGCGATCCCCAGTTATAGTTGGTGCGCGTGCGTCCTGTGCCGGCTGGTTGCCGTTTAACGCAAAATGTTTCTCCCTTGCTTCTCTGCTCGTAATTGTAATCTCTACTGGCTGCTTGCTGCGAGGCACGTGCACACGCTGGCAGTTGTGACCTTTCGTCCGGGGAGCGCGCCCACCATTTCATTTCTTCGAGTGTTCCCAACACGGCGGCTGGTTATCCCCAGTTAACCTTGGTTCGCGTGCGTGCTGTGCCGGCTGGCTGCCGCTAAACGGAAAAGTATCTGCCTCGCTTCGCGGCTCGTAACAGTAGTCTATACTGGCTGCTTGCTGCGAGGCACATGCCCACGCTGGCAGTTGTGACGGCGATTGCTGTGGGAATTCGGTAACTTTCGTCCGGTGAGAGTGCCCACCATTTGATTTCATCTAGAGTTTCCAGCACGCCGGCTGGCTGTCCCCAGTTACGGTTGGTGAGCGTGCGTGCTATGCCGGCTGGCTGCCGCTAAAAAGAAAAGTATCTGCCTCGCTTCTCTGCTCGTAATAGTAGTCTTTACTGGCTGCTTGCTGCGAGGCACATGCACACGCTGGCAGTTGTGGCGGCGACTGCTGTGGGAATTCAGTAACTTTCCTCCGGTGAGCGCGCCCACCATTTCATTTCATCTAGAGTTCCCAGCACGGCCGCTGGCTATCCCCAGTAAAGGTTGGTGCGCGTGCGTGCTGTGCCAGCTGGCTGCCGCTAAACGGAAAAGTATCTGCCTCGCTTCGCGGCTCGTAACAGTAGTCTATACTGGCTGCTTGCTGCGAGGCACATGCTCACGCTGGCAGTTGTGACGGCGATTGCTGCGGGAATTCAGTAACTTTCGTCCGGTGACGCCGCCCACCATTTCCTTTCTCCAAGAGTTCCCAGCACGATGGCTGGCGATCCCCAGTTAACGTTGGTGCGCGTGCGTGCTGTGCCGGCTGGTTGCCGTTTAACGGAAAATGTTTCTGCCTCGCTTCTCTGCTCGTAATAGCAATCTCTGCTGTTGCTTTCTGCGAGCCACACACTCACGTTGGCAGTTGTGGCGGCGACTGCTGCGGGAATTCGGTAACTTTCGTCCGGTGAGGACGCCCACCATTTCATTTCCTCGAGAGTAGCCAGCACACCGGCTGGCTATCCCCAGTTAACGTTGGTGCGCGTGTGTGCTGTGCCGGCTGGCTGCCACTAAACGGAAAAGTTTCTGCCTCGCTTCTCTGCTCGTAATATCAGTCTCTGCTGGCTGCTTGCTGCGAGGCACATGCACACGCTGACAGTTGTGACCTTTCGTCCGGTTAGCGCGCCCATCGTTTCATATCTTCGAGAGTTCCCAGCACGCCGGCTGGCTATCCCCAGTTAAATGTGGTGCGTGTGCGTGCTGTGCCGGCTGGCTGCCGCGGAAGGGAAAACTTTCTGCCTCGCTTCTCTGCTCGTAAATGTAGTGTCTGCTGGCTGCTTGCTCCGACCACATCCCCACGCGGGCAGTTGAGACCTTCCGTCCAGTGTGCGCACCCACCATTTCATTTCATCGAGAGTTCCCAGCACGCCGGCTGGCTATTCCCAGTTAAAGTTGCTGCGTGTGAGTGCTGTGCCTGCTGGCTGCCGTTTAACGAAAAAAGTTTCTGCCTCGCTTCTCTGCTAGTAATAGTAGTTTCTGCTGGCTGCTTGCTGCGAGGAACATGCACACGCTGGCATTTGTGACCTTTCGCGCGGTGAGCGCGCCCACCATTTCATTTCTTCGAGAGTTCCCAGCACGCCGGCTGGCTATCCCCAGTGAAAGTTGATGCGCGTGCGTGCTGTGCCGGCTGGCTACCGTTTAGCAGAAAAAGTTTCGGCCTCGCTTCTCTGCACGTAATAGTAGTTTCTGCTGGCTGTTTGTTGCTAGCAACATGCACACGCGGCAGTTGTGATCTTTCGTGCGGTGAGCGCGCCAACCATTTCATTTCTTCTGGAGTTCCCAACACGCCGGCTGGCTATCCCCAGTTACCGTTGGTGCGCGTGCGTGCTGTGCCGGCTGGGCACCATTTAACGGAAACAGATTCTGCCTCGCTTCTCTGCTCGAAATAGTAGACTCTGCTGCCTGCTTCCTGCGAGGCACATGCACAAGCTGGCAGTTGTGACCTTTCGTCCGGTGAGCGCGCCCACCATTTCATTTCTTCGAGACTTCCCAGCACACCTCCTGGTTATCCCCAGTTAACGTTGGTGCGAGTTCTTGCTGTGCCGGCTGGTTGCCGTTTAATAGAAAAGTTTGCCTTGCTTCTCTGCTCGTAATAGTAGTCTCTGCTGGCTGCTTGCTGCGAGGCACATGCGCACGCTGGCAGTTGTGACCTTTCGTCCGCTGATCGCGCTCACCATTTCATTTCTGCGAGAGTTCCCAGCACGCCGGCTGGCTATCCCCAGTTTACATTGGTGCGCGTGCGTGATTTGCCGGCTGGCTGCCATTTAACGTAAATGATTCTGCCTCGCTTCTCTGCTCGTAATAGTTGTATCTGCTCGAGGCACATGCATACGCTGGCAGTTGTGACCTTTCGTCCGGTGAGCGCGCCCACCATTCCATTTCTTCCAGAGTTCCCAGCACGCCGGCTGGCTATCCCCAGTTAACGTTGGTGCGCGTGCGAGCTGTGCCGGCTGGCTGCCGTTCAGCGGAAAAGTTTCCGCCTCGCTTCTCTGCTCGTAATAGTAGTCTCTGCTGTCTGCTTGCTGCGAGGCACATGCACACGCTGGCAGTAGTGACCTTTCGTACAGTGAGCGCGCCCACCGTTTTATTTCTTCCAGAATTCCCAGCACGCCGGCAGGCTATACCCAGTTAACGTTGGTTTCCGTGCGAGCTGTGCCGGCTGGCTGCCGTTCAGCGGAAAAGTTCCCGCTTCCCTTCTCTGCTCGTAATAGTTGTCTCTGCTGGCTGCCTGCTGCGAATAACATGCACACCCTGGAAGTTGCGACCTTTCGTCCAATTAGCGCGCCCACCATTTTATTTCTACGAGACTTCCCAGCACACCTCCTGGTTATCCCCAGTTAACGTAGGTGCGAGTGCGTGCTGTGCCGGCTGGTTGCCGTTTAACGAAAAAGTTTCTGCCTTGCTTCTCTGCTAATAGTAGTCTCTGCTGGCTGCTTGCTGTGAGGCACATGCACACGCTGGCAGTTGTGACCTTTCGTCCGGTGAGCGCGCCCACCGTTTTATTTCTTCGAGAGTTCCCAACGCGCCGGCTGGCTATCCCCAGTTAACGTTGGTTCCCGTGCGTGCTGTGCCGGCTGGCTGCCGCTAAACGGAAAAGTATCTGCCTCGCTTCGTGGCTCGTAAAAGTAGTCTCTACTGGCTGCTTGCTGCGAGGCACATGCCCACGCTGGCAGTTGTGACGGCGATTGCTGCGGGTATTCGGTAACTTTCGTCCAGTGAAGCCGCCCACCATTTCCTTTCTCCGAGAGTTCCCAGCGCGATGGCTGGCGATCCCCAGTTAATGTTGGTGCGCGTGCGTCCTGTGCCGGCTGGTTGCCGTTTAACGCAAAATGTTTCTCCCTTGCTTCTCTGCTCGTAATTGTAATCTCTACTGGCTGCTTGCTGCGAGGCACGTGCACACGCTGGCAGTTGTGACCTTTCGTCCGGGGAGCGCGCCCACCATTTCATTTCTTCGAGAGTTCCCAACACGCCGGCTGGTTATCCCCAGTTAACGTTGGTTCGCGTGCGTGCTGTGCCGGCTGGCTGCCGTTCAACGGCAAAATTTATGCCTCGCTTCTCTGCTCGTAATAAATGTCAGCTGGCTGCTTACTGCGAGGCACATTAACCCGCTGGCAGTTGTGGCGGCGACTGCTGTGGGAATTCGGTAACTTTCGTCCGGTGAGAGTGCCCACCATTTGATTTCATCTAGAGTTTCCAGCACGCCGGCTGGCTATCCCCAGTTACGGTTGGTGCGCGTGCGTGCTGTGCCGGCTGGCTCACGTCGAACAGAAAAACTTTTTGCCTCGCTTCTCTGCTCGTAATAAAAATCTCAGCTGGCTGCTTGCTGCCAGTCACATGAACACGCTGGCAGTTGTGACGGCGACTGCTGCGGGAATTCGGCCGATGAGCGCGCCCACCATTTCATTTCTTCGAGAGTTCCCAGCACGCCGGTTGGCGATCACCAGTTAACGTTGGTGTTCGTGCGAGCTGTGCCGGCTGGCTGCCGTTGAGCAGAAAAGTTTCCGCTTCGCTTCTCTGCTCGTAATAGTTGTATCTGCTGGCTGCCTGCTGCGAATAACATGCCCACGCTGGCAGTTGCGACCTTTCGTCCAATGAGCGCGCTCACCATTTCTTTTCTACGAGATTTCCCAGCACACCTCCTGGCTATCCCCAGTTAACGTTGGTGCGCTTGCGTGCTGTGCTCGCTGGCTGCCATTTAACGGAAAATGTTTCTGCCACGCATCTCTCCTCGTAATAGTAGTCTCTGCTGGCTGCTTGCTGCGAGGCACATGCACACGCTTGCAGTAGTGACCTTTCGTCCGGTGAGCGCGCCCACCGTTTTATTTCTTCTAGAGTTCCCAGCACGCCGGCAGGCTATACCCAGTTAACGTTGGTTTCCGTGCGAGCTGTGCCGGCTGGCTGCCGTTGAGCGGAAAAGTTCCCGCTTCCCTTCTCTGCTCGTAATAGTTGTCTCTGCTGGCTGCCTGCTGCGAATAACATGCACACCCTGGCAGTTGCGACCTTTCGTCCAATAAGCGCGCCCACCATTTCATTTCTACGAGACTTCCCAGCGCACCTCCTGGTTATCCCCAGTTAACGTAGGTGCGAGTGCGTGCTGTGCCGGCTGGTTGGCGTTTAAGGAAAAAGTTTCTGCCTTGCTTCTCTGCTAATACTAGTCTCTGCTGACTGCTTTCTGCGAGGCACATGCACACGCTGGCAGTTGTGACCTTTCGTCCGGTGAGCGCGCCCACCGTTTTATTTCTTCGAGAGTTCCCAACACGCCGGCTGGCTATCCCCAGTTAACGTTGGTTCGCGTGCGTCCTGTGCCGGCTGGCTGCCGCTAAACGGAAAAGTATCTGCCTCGCTTCGCGGCTCGTAAAAGTAGTCTCTACTGGCTGGTTTCTGCGAGGCACATGCCACGCTGGCAGTTGTGACGGCGATTGCTGCGGGAATTCGGTAGCTTTCGTCCAGTGAAGCCGCCCACCATTTCCTTTCTCCGAGAGTTCCCAGCACGATGGCTGGCGATCCCCAGTTAACGTTGGTGCGCGTGCGTGCTGTGCCGGCTGGTTGCCGTTTAACGGAAAATGTTTCTTGAGTGCTTCTCTGCTCGTAATAGTAATTTCTGCTGGCTGCTTGCTGCGAGGCACGTGCACACGCTGGCAGTTGTGACATTTCGTCCGGTGAGCGCGCCCACCATTTCATTTCTTCGAGAGTTCCCAACACGCCGGCTGGCTATTCCCAGTTAACGTTGGTTCGCGTGCGTGCTGTGCCGGCTGGCTGCAGTTCAACGGCAAATTTTCTGCCTCGCTTCTCTGCTCGTAATAAATGTCTCAGCTGGCTGCTTGCTGCGAGGCACATGCACACGCTGGCAGTTGTGGCGGCGACTGCTGTGGGAATTCAGTAACTCTCCTCCGGTGAGAGCGCCCACCATTTCATTTCATCTAGAGTTCCCAGCACGCCGGCTGGCTCTCCCCAGTAAAGGTTGGTGCGCGTGCGTGCTGTGCCAGCTGGCTGCCGCTAAACGGAAAAGTATCTGCCTCGCTTCGCGGCTCGTACCAGTAGTCTCTGCTGGCTGCATGCTGCGAGGCACATGAACACGCAGGCAGTTGTGACGGAACTGCTGCGGGAATTCGGCCGATGAGCGCGCCCACCATTTCATTTCTTCGAGAGTTCCCAGCACGCCGGCTGGCTATACCCAGTTAACGTTGGTGTTCGTGCGAGCTGTGCCGGCTGGCTGCCATTGAGCAGAAAACTTTCCGCCTCGCTTGTCTGCTCGTAATAGTTGTCTCTGCTGGCTGCCTGCTGCGAATAACATGCACACGCTGGCAGTTGCGACCTTTCGTCCAATGAGCGCGCTCACCATTTCATTCCTACGAGACTTCCCAGCACACCTCCTGGCTATCCCCAGTTAACGTTGGTGCTCTTGCGTGCTGTGCTCGCTGGCTGCCATTTAACGGAAAATGATTCTGCCTCGCATCTCTCCTCGTAATAGTAGTCTCTGCTGGCTGCTTGCTGCGAGGCACATGCACACGCTGGCAGTAGTGACGGCGATTGCTGCGGGTATTCGGTAACTTTCGTCCAGTGAAGCCGCCCACCATTTCCTTTATCCGAGAGTTCCCAGCGCGATGGCTGGCGATCCCCAGTTAATGTTGGTGCGCGTGCGTCCTGTGCCGGCTGGTTGCCGTTTAACGCAAAATGTTCCTCCCTTGCTTCTCTGCTCGTAATAGTAATCGCTACTGACTGCTTGCTGCGAGGCACGTGCACACGCTGGCAGTTGTGACCTTTCGTCCGGGGAGCGCGCCCACCATTTCATTTCTTCGAGAGTTCCCAACACGCCGGCTGGCTACCCCCAGTTAACGTTGGTTCGCGTGCGTGCTGTGCCGGCTGGCTGCCGTTCAAAGGCAAAATTTATGACTCGCTTCTCTGCTCGTAATAAATGTCAGCTGGCTGCTTGCTGCGAGGCACATGAACACGCTGGCAGTTGTGGCGGCGACTGCTGCGGGAATTCGGTAAATTTCGTCCGGTGAGAGTGCCCAATTCATTTCATCTAGAGTTTCCAGCACGCCGGCTGGCTATCCCCAGTTACGGTTGGTGAGCGTGCGTGCTATGCCGGCTGGCTGCCGCTAAAAGGAAAAGTGTCTGCCTCGCTTCTCTGCTCGTAATAGTAGTCTCTACTGGCTGCTTGCTGCGAGGCACATGCACACGCTGGCAGTTGTGGCGGCGACTGCTGTGGGAATTCAGTAACTCTCCTCCGGTGAGAGCGCCCACCATTTCATTTCATCTACAGTTCCCAGCACGCCGGCTGGCTATCCCCAGTAAAGGTTGGTGCGCGTGCGTGCTGTGCCAGCTGGCTGCCGCTAAACGGAAAAGTATCTGCCTCGCTTCGCGGCTCGTAACAGTAGTCTATACTGGCTGCTTGCTGCGAGGCACATGCCCACGCTGGCAGTTGTGACGCGATTGCTGCGGGAATTCGGTAACTTTCGTCCGGTGACGCCGCCCACCATTTCCTTTCTCCGAGAGTTCCCAGCACGATGGCTGGCGATCCCCAGTTAACGTTGGTGCGCGTGCGTGCTGTGCCGGCTGGTTGCCGTTTAACGGAAAATGTTTCTGCCTTGCTTCTCTGCTCGTAATAGTTATCTCTGCTGGCTGCTTGCTGCGAATAACAAGCACATGCTGGCAGTTGCGACCTTTCATCCAGTGAGCGCGCCCACCATTTCATTTCTTCGAGACTTCCCAGCACACCTCCTGGTTATCCCCAGTTAACGTTGGTGCGAGTGCGTGCTGTGCCGGCTGGTTGCCGTTACACGGAAAAGTTTCTGCCTTGCTTCTCTGCTCGTAATAGTAGTCTCTGCTGGCTGCTTGCTGCGAGGCACATGCACACGCTGGCAGTTGTGACCTTTCGGCCGGTGAGCACGCCCACCGTTTTATTTCTTCGAGAGTTCCCAACACGCCGGCTGGCTATCCCCAGTTAACGTTGGTGCGCGTGCGTGCTGTGCCGGCTGGCTCCCGTCTAACGGAAAAACTTTCTGCCTCGCTTCTCTGCTCGTAATAAAAATCTCAGCTGGCTGCTTGCTGCCAGGCACATGAACACGCTGGCAGTTGTGGCGGCGACATCTGCGGGAATTCGGTAACTTTCGTCCAGTGAGCGCGCCCACCATTTCATTTCATCTAGAGTTCCCAGCACGCCGGCTGGTTATCCTTAGTTAACGTTTGTTCGCGTGCGTGCTTTGCCGGCTGGCTGCCGTTCAACGGCAAAATTTATGCCTCGCTTCTCTGCTCGTAATAAATGTCAGCTGGCTGCTTGCTGCGAGGCACATTAACACGCTGGCAGTTGTGGCGGCGACTGCTGTGGGAATTCGTTACTTTCGTCCGGTGAGAGTGCCCACCATTTGATTTCATCTAGAGTTTCCAGCACGCCGGCTGGCTATCCCCAGTTACGTATGGTGAGCGTGCGTGCTACGCCGGCTGGCTGCCGCTAAAAAGAAAAGTATCTGCCTCGCTTCTCTGCTCGTAATAGTAGTCTCTGCTGGCTGCTTGCTGCGAGGCACATGCACACGCTGGCAGTTGTGGCGGCGACTGCTGTGGGAATTCAGTAACTTTCCTCCGGTGAGCGCGCCCACCATTTCATTTCATCTAGAGTTCCCAGCACGGCCGCTGGCTATCCCCAGTAAAGGTTGGTGCGCGTGCGTGCTGTGCCAGCTGGCTGCCGCTAAACGGAAAAGTATCTGCCTCGCTTCGCGGCTCGTAACAGTAGTCTATACTGGCTGCTTGCTGCGAGGCACATGCCCACGCTGGCAGTTGTGACGGCGATTGCTGTGGGAATTCAGTAACTTTCGTCCAGTGAGCGCGCCCACCATTTCATTTCTTCGAGAGTTCCCAACACGCCGGCTGGCTATCCCCAGTTAACGTTGGTGCGCGTGCGTGCTGTGCCGGCTGGCTCCCGTCGAACAGAAAAACTTTTTGCCTCGCTTCTCTGCTCGTAATAAAAATCTCAGCTGGCTGCTTGCTGCCAGTCACATGAAGACGCTGGCAGTTGTGACGGCGACTGCTGCGGGAATTCGGCCGATGAGCGCGCCCACCATTTCATTTCTTCGAGAGTTCCCAGCACGCCGGTTGGCGATCACCAGTTAACGTTGGTGTTCGTGCGAGCTGTGCCGGCTGGCTGCCGTTGAGCAGAAATGTTTCCGCCTCGCTTCTCTGCTCGTAATAGTTGTATCTGCAGGCTGCCTGCTGCAAATAACATGCACACGCTGGCAGTTGCGACCTTTCGTCCAATGAGCGCGCTCACCATTTCATTTCTACGAGATTTCCCAGCACACCTCCTGGCTATCCCCAGTTAACGTTGGTGCGCTTGCGTGCTGTGCTCGCTGGCTGCCATTTAACGGAAAATGATTCTGCCTCGCATCCCTCCTCGTAATAGTAGTCTCTGCTGGCTGCTTGCTGCGAGGCACATGCACACGCTGGCAGTAGTGACCTTTCGTCCGGTGAGCGCGCCCACCGTTTTATTTCTTCGAGAGTTCCCAGCACGCCGGCAGGCTATACCCAGTTAACGTTGGTTTCCGTGCGAGCTGTGCCGGCTGGCTGCCGTTGAGCGGAAAAGTTCCCGCTTCCCTTCTCTACTCGTAATAGTTGTCTCTGCTGGCTGCCTGCTGCGAATAACATGCACACCCTGGCAGTTGCGACCTTTCGTCCAATGAGCGCGCCCACCATTTCATTTCTACGAGACTTCCCAGCACACCTCCTGGTTATCCCCAGTTAACGTAGGTGCGAGTGCGTGCTGTGCCGGCTGGTTGCCGTTTAACGAAAAAGTTTCTGCCTTGCTTCTCTGCTAATAGTAGTCTCTGCTGGCTGCTTGCTGTGAGGCACATGCACACGCTGGCAGTTGTGACCTTTCGTCCGGTGAGCGCGCCCACCGTTTTATTTCTTCGAGAGTTCCCAACACGCCGGCTGGCTATCCCCAGTTAACGTTGGTTCGCGTGCGTGCTGTGCCGGCTGGCTGCCGCTAAACGGAAAAGTATCTGCCTCGCTTCGTGGCTCGTAAAAGTAGTCTCTACTGGCTGCTTGCTGCGAGGCACATGCCCACGCTGGCAGTTGTGACGGCGATTGCTGCGGGTATTCGGTAACTTTCGTCCAGTGAAGCCGCCCACCATTTCCTTTCTCCGAGAGTTCCCAGCGCGATGGCTGGCGATCCCCAGTTAATGTTGGTGCGCGTGCGTCCTGTGCCGGCTGGTTGCCGTTTAACGCAAAATGTTTCTCCCTTGCTTCTCTGCTCGTAATTGTAATCTCTACTGGCTGCTTGCTGCGAGGCACGTGCACACGCTGGCAGGGTTGACCTTTCGTCCGGGGAGCGCGCCCACCATTTCATTTCTTCGAGAGTTCCCAACACGCCGGCTGGTTATCCCCAGTTAACGTTGGTTCGCGTGCGTGCTGTGCCGGCTGGCTGCAGTTCAACGGCAAATTTTCTGCCTCGCTTCTCTGCTCGTAATAAATGTCTCAGCTGGCTGCTTGCTGCGAGGCACAAGAACACGCTGGCAGTTGTGGCGGCGACTACTGCGGGAATTCGGTAACTTTCGTCCGGTGAGAGTGCCCACATTTCATTTCATCTAGAGTTTCCAGCACGCCGGCTGGCTATCCCCAGTTAACGTTGGTGCGCGAGCGTGCTGTGCCGGCTGGTTGCCGTTTAACGGAAAATGTTTCTGCCTTGCTTCTCTGCTCGTAATAGTTATCTCTGCTGGCTGCTTGCTGCGAATAACAAGCACACTCTGGCAGTTGCGACCTTTCGTCCAGTGAGCGCGCCCACCATTTCATTTCTTGGAGACTTCCCAGCACACCTCCTGGTTATCCCCAGTTAACGTTGGTGCGAGTGCGTGCTGTGCCGGCTGGTTTCCGTTTAACGGAAAAGTTTCTGCCTTGCTTCTCTGCTCGTAATAGTAGTCTCTGCTGGCTGCTTGCTGCGAGGCACTTGCACACGCTGGCAGTTGTGACCTTTCGGCCGGTGAGCATGCCCACCGTTTTATTTCTTCGAGAGTTCCCAACACGCCGGCTGGCTATCCCCAGTTAACGTTGGTGCGCGTGCGTGCTGTGCCGGCTGGCTCCCGTTTAACGGAAAAACTTTCTGCCCCGCTTCTCTGCTCGTAATAAAAATCTCAGCTGGCTGCTTGCTGCCAGGCACATGAACACGCTGGCAGTTGTGGCGGCGACTGCTGCGGGAATTCGGTAACTTTCGTCCAGTGAGCGCGCCCACCATTTCATTTCATCTAGAGTTTCCAGCACGCCGGCTGGCTATCCCCAGTTACGGTTGGTGCGCGGGCGTGCTATGCCGGCTGGCTGACGCTAAACCGAAAAGTATCTGCCTCGCTTCTCTGCTCGTAATAGTAGTCTCTGCTGGCTGCATGCTGCAAGGCACATGAACACGCAGGCAGTTGTGACGGCGACTGCTGCGGGAATTCGGCCGATGAGCGCGCCCACCATTTCATTTCTTCGAGAGTTCCCAGCACGCCGGCTGGCTATACCCAGTTAACGTTGGTGTTCGTGCGAGCTGTGCCGGCTGGCTGCCGTTGAGCAGAAAAGTTTCCGCCACGCTTGTCTGCTCGTAATAGTTGTCTCTGCTGGCTGCCTGCTGCGAATAACATGCACACGCTGGCAGTTGCGACCTTTCGTCCAATGAGCGCGCTCACCATTTCATTTCTACGAGACTTCCCAGCACACCTCCTGGCTATCCCCAGTTAACGTTGGTGCGCTTGCATGCTGTGCTCGCTGGCTGCCATTTAACGGAAAATGATTCTGCCTCGCATCTCTCCTCGTAATAGTAGTCTCTGCTGGCTGCTTGCTGCGAGGCACATGCACACGCTGGCAGTAGTGACGGCGATTGCTGCGGGTATTCGGTAACTTTCGTCCAGTGAAGCCGCCCACCATTTCCTTTCTCCGAGAGTTCCCAGTGCGATGGCTGCCGATCCCCAGTTAATGTTGGTGCGCGTGCGTCCTGTGCCGGCTGGTTGCCGTTTAACGCAAAATGTTCCTCCCTTGCTTCTCTGCTCGTAATAGTAATCGCTACTGACTGCTTGCTGCGAGGCACGTGCACACGCTGGCAGTTGTGACCTTTCGTCCGAGGAGCGCGCCCACCATTTCATTTCTTCGAGAGTTCCCAACACGCCGGCTGGCTACCCCCAGTTAACGTTGGTTCGCGTGCGTGCTGTGCCGGCTGGCTGCCGTTCAACGGCAAAATTTATGACTCGCTTCTCTGCTCGTAATAAATGTCAGCTGGCTGCTTGCTGCGAGGCACATGAACACGCTGGCAGTTGTGGCGGCGACTGCTGCGGGAATTCGGTAAATTTCGTCCGGTGAGAGTGCCCATTTCATTTCATCTAGAGTTTCCAGCACGCCGGCTGGCTATCCCCAGTTACGGTTGGTGAGCGTGCGTGCTATGCCGGCTGGCTGCCGCTAAAAGGAAAAGTGTCTGTCTCGCTTCTCTGCTCGTAATAGTAGTCTCTACTGGCTGCTTGCTGCGAGGCACATGCACACGCTGGCAGTTGTGGCGGCGACTGCTCTGGGAATTCAGTAACTCTCCTCCGGTGAGAGCGCCCACCATTTCATTTCATCTAGAGTTCCCAGCACGCCGGCTGGCTATCCCCAGTAAAGGTTGGTGCGCGTGCGTGCTGTGCCAGCTGGCTGCCGCTAAACGGAAAAGTATCTGCCTCGCTTCGCGGCTCGTAACAGTAGTCTATACTGGCTGCTTGCTGCGAGGCACATCCCCACGCTGGCAGTTGTGACGCGATTGCTGCGGGAATTCGGTAACTTTCGTCCGGTGACGCCGCCCACCATTTCCTTTCTCCGAGAGTTCCCAGCACGATGGCTGGCGATCCCCAGTTAACGTTGGTGCGCGTGCGTGCTGTGCCGGCTGGTTGCCGTTTAACGGAAAATGTTTCTGCCTTGCTTCTCTGCTCGTAATAGTTATCTCTGCTGGCTGCTTGCTGCGAATAACAAGCACATGCTGGCAGTTGCGACCTTTCGTCCAGTGAGCGCGCCCATCATTTCATTTCTTCGAGACTTCCCAGCACACCTC